>NC_048895.1:109231748-109417743 GCF_011077185.1 Oxyura jamaicensis
TTTTTTTTTTTTTTTTTTTTTTTTTTTTTTTTTTTTTTTTCTCCACAACCTCAGACTTTCCCATACCTTTACGTATTAAAATATATTGAACTAGACTGAGGCTCTGGTCCCTCTACAGATTGAAGACATGAAGACATGAAGTATGTTTAAGTCCAGCCAGGACAGGAATAGTCTGGGTGGGGAGTGGAGGACAGGCCAAAGATTTGTGCCTTCATGTCTCAAAAAATCTCACTTTCAAAACTGTGTTCTTGGAAATTGGTATTACATTGTCCTTGAGAAAAATTAGATAAAACATATTTGGCTGTAATAACATATTCACTGGATTGCATCAGGCGTACACACTTGGGATGGTGGCTGGGAGAAAATCTCCGTACTATGATTCAACTCTAATTTATAGTTCAGCTTTTCCAGTGAGATTGGAAGATTTGAGCATATAATGATAAAGCAATATTAGTACTTCACAGAACTTTCAGACTTATTTAAATTCTTATATTGTTTTCATACATTTAATGTTCAAGTTGTCATTACCATCCAAGAATTTCTGATGAAAAAAAAGTTCTTACTTTCTCTCACTTCTCTCTCTAGATAATTAGTATGATACTTATCTTTATGAAAGACAATCTTTACATCCATTAAACTACAATTTAAAGGAGTGTGAAGCAAATCATCAACTTTGGAATTATTTTGCTACATATTTGATACATGTTGTATTTGCATAATGAAATGTTGGAACATACCTTGAAGTTTCCATCATCTTTGGTACAAGAGATCCAAGAGTGGTGTTGTGTAAACTTCTCAGTCCAGAAACAAATTTGTAAAAGAGTCTTGCTCTCTGCTGGTTTTGCTGGGAGGCTGCAAGTTTCTGCAGTTCCTGAAGAATTTTCAAAACAGCATCACCCTGACGGGAAAATTTGGCATCTGCAACTTCCAGGGCAAGTCCTTTCTCTTCCAGTTCATCTAGCAATTTAAAAATGGCATTCTTTATATCTTTATCAAGGACCTGTGTTCATTTTTACTTTTTGCTATACTCAATATAATTAATATCAACACTGTAGATTGTTTTATACCACAGTTGATGAAATTTAACAGCTGAACAGTTTGTAAAAATAATGGAATGGAGTTTAAATACAATTCTCTCTGAAGTAGAATCATAATACTTATTTGCATAAAATTTCTTAAAATGTTGTGAAAACATTTCCTTGCCACCTTCTGTATTAGGAGAGGTTGCTTTTCTAACTTTTAATGAGCATATCTTAGGAGAAATACGCTCTGACTAGGAATAACCACTGCATTTTAAAGAAGAGTTTTTCAGAACCTAATGTATAGAAATCATGACCTGTTTAGATTTGGCAGCTGAAGTTAAAAGCTGCAAAAGGAATTATGATTAACTAATAAAGTATCATTAAGCTCATTTCCAAAAAGATTACAATATTTTCCAGACTATTTATAAATTTTTAATTATAAAGGTTAATTTCAAAATTAAAATAAAAAGACAAAGATCATTTAGAATTTCAAAGTGTTTTTAAATTTTTCATTTTTCCCCACTTCTCCCCAAATCTTTTTTATGTTTAAGTCAATGAAGATTCATTAAAATTTGTTTTATTTTTTTTGGTGCCCTCAAATACATCTTTAATGAATTTTCTGTTACAAAAAAAAGTTCCCGTATTTCACATTTATTGAGAATCGCAGTTGTACCTCCATCAAAATTTCTGTTATTGATCTTTGGAGTATCTTCAAGCTTCAGTGTCTGGTTGACCTCTGTCATCATACCATAACGATTTCTAGCAAACAAAGAAATATTCAGTGCTTTAGTTGAGTATAAATACCTTTGAGGGATCTTGCTGTGCTTTTTGCCTCAAGAACAAAATGCATATTTGGGGAAGAAGTCATGGCAGAATTTAATGCATCATCACTCTAAATAAATATTAATTTTAGAAGTGTTATATTTAGTAGTGAGCAACCTACTTGTAGGAAGAAGGCAGAAACAGGTGTTTTTCACTGCAGACAGCATCTCTTATATGCCTTTTCTTTGCATCAATATTGTACTGACAGAATTGAGTACTGCTCAAAAGAGTAGATAATGGGATGTTCTGTAAAATAAACAATATGGCAGTCATTTTGTTGAATAATATAGGAACAAACATAGTTCTACAGGCTGCCACACTTTTGTAACATTAACAGTTACAGTATATGGAAAATGATGGTGCATAACTGTAATCATTCTCACACAAAGAGGAAATTGTGCTAGTAGTAACCTTTATTCTTAGGTCTCTTCACAGGCAAAAATCCCACTGAAATTTTTCCTCTGGCCTCACTGTGGTGTTTGGCTTAGTAGTTACTTCATGACTGATCCCCTGTTGCTTACGATAAAGGACTCATTCATATGAACTAGTTTGTAATTTTTAAAGTAGTTCAGGCCCCTCATAAAAGCTGATGTTCTTTGTAATTTCACTCTTATTATACACATTTTAAAGTATTTTGTCACTACATTTTAGTGACAAAGTATTTTGTCACTACATCTTATTATACACATTTTAATGTATTTTGTTACTACAACAAGTGACAAAAATCAATATGAAGTCCTGTGTTTTTTTTTTTTCTTTTTAGGAAAAACACTCAAAGGCACAGATGCCATATTATCAGGAAGAAGTCTGCAAATATTCATGGAAGCAACTGCATTTGATCATTGTGGATTCCTAATAGCCTGAACAGTATGTCAACTTTTACTTTAGGGCAGAGAGTCCTGCCCTGCACATCACAAAAATATTAGGGTGTTGGTGGACTGTATGTTTTACGTGAAATGGAAATGTTGAAAATTTTGACTCACTAAACAAATAATTTGTATATGATCTGATAGGTTATTGTATAATCAATAGTACCAACTCCTCTATAGAAGACAAACTATGAGATGGTCTCCTCTAAAAATTCATGAGAAGAACATGGAAGATGGTAATTATATTATTATTATCTGCATCTGTTATTCTCTATTGACTGCCAGCAAAATCACAGTCTGTTCTTATGCAAGGGTACAGAAAACCTATTGAAGCTTTTATAAGATAAATACAAAATTAGTATTTGTTTATCATTTTAAGTGATGCAGTGAAGAATGTTATATTACAGAATTTTTAGTGGTATACTTACTAGTCCCTTCACAACAGCAATGGGACTGACATAATCTCTGATTGGGCTGAAGTTGTCACAGGCCTTCAAGTTCCTGTTAATTGATATATCTTCTGCAACATTTCCTTTCCTGGATTTGAATTCAACCTCAGTGTCGCACTTTCCATATACAGTATCCTGGAGAGAAGAAAGAAATTGATACCTTTATTCATGCAGTCAGACATTTTGTGATCTAGCAGAAATGCACCCTCTCTCATCTGAATTTCCAAGTCTTCTGAAAATTATATTTAGGAGTAATTCTACTAAGTGAGAGATTCTCTCTCACTAATTCTACTAAGTACTTCCATTTGTTAAGGAAATAACGTGAATACTTTCCAAAACACTTACCATAGAAATTGTTTTTACATTTTCCACTGTTTCTGTTGGCACGAGGAGAGCTGAGATGATCCCTCTCTTGAGATTCAGGACATTCAGAGGTTCATCCTTCTCTGGATACAGCTTGACTTTTGTTCCATCCTGAATGCTGAATTTTAGCTCATGTCTGTCCACAAAACCCCCAACATTAGTATGAAAACATGTCAAAACCACATGGTGAAGAACATGCTATCAATAAAATGATGGGCTACACCTAAAGCATCACGTTTATTTTGGTCTATGATTATTTACTATTCATTGTTACTACTATTGCAAAGTCTTACTATTAAAGTAGGTATTTCCCAGCAAAATTCTAACCAAGGACATTCTGATATCACCAGACTACGTCATCTAAGGACAAGTAAATATCAGGAGCAATGGCTGGAAGTTGGAATTGCACAAATTCAGAGAGGAGATAAGCAAATTTTTAGAATGAGGTAATTATTAACTACATCAATATGCTACAAAAGGATGGGAAAGATTCTCTGCTAGTTGCAGTTTTTAAATAAAACCGTGATTGTTTTCCGAAAAACATATTTTAACACTAAGTTGTTTTAAAAATCTATGGCTTAAAATGGCTTGGGAAACAAGAGGAAGTAGATAGTGAGGCACAAAAGGGGCGAGAATACAACACACTAAAGAGCACTGAGGTCTACCTGGGTGGAGGAAATAATAGCAGTAAGCTACGAAAGCAGATAAGTAAGGAAAAGATAAGTCCCATAGGTCATTAAAGATCATGATAGGAAAACTGGACTTCAGTCTCAAATGCCTTTCTGTTGCACAGTCTTTGTACCATATCAGCAATGGAAAATGATCTCAAAATGGCTGCAGACAGCCATTTGAGAATTTCCTTATAAGAAGGAACCTTCCACTTGCAGTAATCTGTTGGGAGACTAACCAACAGTTTTGTGATGTAAATGACACAAATTACAAAGAAATTCTAAGTGAAAATTCTGGATAGAAAAAACAAACAAACAAACAAACAAACAAAACTCTTCCCTAGTCACAACTAAGAACTGTATCCAGTTAGCCCTAAATATAATATTGTTGTGGAAATAGTATATAAACTTGCCATCTTATCATCAGTGTGTTCTAAGCCTTGAAAAGCATAGTTGGGCTGTAATGTTACCAGCTGTTCAGTGTTAAGGCTACAGGTATTGATGTATTGAAATCAATGTATTTTACTAATAATTGATATTGCTTACTTGGACATGGCATTTGCAAAGTCTTCAGAGTTCTTTGACTTTTTCAGCATGGATCTTCCCTCAGCGTCAACACCAAATGTCTCCCTTAGGGAGCAATGCATTGTCCTCAGGATGAAGTGGCACAGCTGTGGCACCTCCAGTTCAACCTGAAAACACAAACAGGAAGTTTATCTGTTTTTTCATTACCATGTTTCCACATCATCCAGATCTAGTTTTGAGAACATGGTCTTCCTTGGCTTCGTGAAGTGTAGGAATCATGTTGATAGCAGCTCTTGGGAAAGATTCCAAACTGCTCTAAACAGCCTAAGGTAGCTTAAGGTAGAAGACTTGAAAGCAGGTATTGGCTTGGCTAATGGCATGGAGTATACACACAGTAAGCAAGCAATCTAGGTTCTAAAATTTATAGTACTAAAAAAAATTGTATGAAAACTTGAGTCATTATAATGATTGGTGTTTAGATTGTCAAATTGTATGAGATAAATAAAGAATATTTTCCCCAATTACTCAATTTCAGAAAAAAAAACATTGTAAAAGGAATATTTTTGGGAAGCTGGTGGACATTAATTTAATGCCCTGTGGAGCCTTTTACCCCTACAACACTGACCCTGGCCTTGGTCACCAATAGATGACCAAGTGGTCTTCATGGCATCAGTGAGCTGTCTTTGTATAATATCTAGAATTGTTTGATATACATTGAGCTTGGTAGTGAAGGAAAGTTCAACTACGAGGTCTTCTTCCTCTCTCCCCTAAAGTACAACCAGACCAAGACAGAAGAACACTAGCATTGTGGTATGAAGGTATGAAGTGCCTTCTGTCTAGGATAGGGAGGGTTAGTCTTCAGGGCTCTCAACATGTACTTTCAAAAGAATAATCCTGTTTGGAAAAACATTGAGGGATGCACCTCAGTTGCCAGCTCCTATGTTACTTGGTATACAGTCCCATTGAGTTGCATTTACTCTCTTTTCCTTACCTTGCAGGTGATCTTTGAACCACTTCGAGAATCTGCTGTTCCCGTGATCCCATTTGACGTTTCTGCTTCATATAAGTAAACGTATTTCCTGAGGTGTTTAAATCTGGTTGCATCTTCTGCAATTAGGAAAACAATAGAGCTTTTATCACTTAGTAGGATTATGCATATTTAGATACTTACAATACATACTTAAGGTCATGCAACTAAAATGAATGCCCCTCATAAAGGAAGCATAAGAAATGCCCCACTACTTTCTTTTATACTTGCTATAGGGGAGTTTTTAGACAGAGAAGTGATGCCTTCATGTCAGCTGGATATTTTCTAAAGTAGCTATAGCTCAGACAAATATTTTTGGAGGAAGCATAAGTTTTGGGGTCCAATGCTGTATAGAATGAGAGCTGACAATATGGCCCCATCTGGCCTCAGAATCACACCTCATTGGGTTAATGACAGAACCAGTAGAAAAGTTAAGATGTGGAACGGTTTTAAGAATGACTTTATTACTTTAAAAATAAACTAATCAAATGGCAATTTTTAAATTCTTAATAAAATGAATAAAGTCACCTAAGATTTTTGCCTAATAATGCAAAGAAGATGCAAGAAACTTTTTACCTAAATCACACAGCAAAGACTGAAAACAAATAAACACAGAAAAGGATAGAACACTCAAACTAGCTTTCTCCATTGCCATTTTACCATTTCATCTGAATCTAGAGAATACCTTCCTGAAATGTGATATACAGTAATGAATTCACTTAGTAGATCAATGATTTTCACTAGAGCAGACTCTTTTTAATGGTGTTAAATTTTTGCTAGATAAAATTTGCTATAGAAAGACCATCCACTGCAAGACAAAACTCTCAGTTTTTGAGTGAGGATGAGGCAGGAGGAAGGATTAGTGGAGGTGTTTCTCTTTGATATCAAAGGAAGCCATAAAACATAATGGGCTTCCTCAAAGGGATGAATTTCACCAGTATTTAATGTATTCCTGTAGTTTTCAGAGGCAATTTGTCTATAATTTTAAATCCTACAAGCAAGAATGAACATCATAACAGAGACATAAAGACAGAATATTTTGGCTCAGTGTCAAATACAGGGCTATAAGATATTCTTTTTGTGTCTGGAATGTATAATGTAGGCCAAATAATATCCTCAGGAACAATTAACTCCCATTATATTTACAGGCATTATTTTAAACTAAACATATGATTAGGTATTTTCAGTGACTGTGTTAAAGCAGTTTAGCTGTATCTGAACCTTGAACAGTTGTTCCCCCTGTTTGGACTGAGCAGCTCACAGCGACTGTGACATTATAGTGATGCTGAGTGAAACTCAATTTCCTAAATATCTCCTACATGGTTATTTGTGACTGTCTGAATAAACCTGATCTACTTTTGCAGAAGAAAAAGGTACAGTCATCTTGCTATAAACCCAAGTGCCCACTGTCAAATCTGTGTGATTTTGCTTGCCTAAACCTGCCATGAATGTAGGTCTACTCTTCCTCTTTAATAAAATACTTATGTCACAGGGCAAATGAAATGGCATCTTGTGATATACACCACAGAATTGCACACTTAAGGAGGAGAACAGAACGTTACTAGGGATATTGTATTTCCTCAATGTACTATAATTCTTATAAGCTTTACCTATTTTAATAGTGCTTTCACTGAGATTACTTTCATGAAATTTGTCAACAGAATTAATACAATATAATTAATACTTGCTATCATATAGTAAACAGCATTACTGACAAACATTTGAAAAAATATTTACATCATCTAATTAACCTTAAATTCAACCGCAGTAAAAAAAAATCACCACTATCCCCGTTACTTTTTACTGTCCTGGACTTTATCACTGCTTAGCTGTACATTCTCAGAAATGTTTGCAATACCAATATCTACTAGGCTAAAGCCAAAAGGCTAATTATTGCTTAATTTTCTGCTTTTGCTCAGGAATAGATGGAAAAGGAATACGGAAATGGTAAGATTAGAAATGCAAATACCAATGAATTTATTATATCAAAAATACACAATAAATTGGCAGTGAAGCTCAGAAAAGAATTTGAATTTATTTCAGGCAGCTGAAATAGCCTCAGTTGCCTGGTGGTGGTGCTAAAGTATCCAACAACTGAAAAAAAAGCCTGAAGATCAAAAGGGACAACGGACAAAACAACTTATTTGGTACTTTGACCCTATGGTGGAACATTATGTGTCTAACCAAGCAGTCAGGGCCAGTCAGAGTTCATTATGGAGATAGGGTGTAAAGTCAGCATTTCCTGAGTCTTGACTTGTTTTAAGGAATTGCTGTCCTTGCTGACAGAGTTGATGATTTATTCTGCAGTTATTTAGTTGGATATCCAAGTGTAATTCTGTGGATTTAGCAGTCACTGTGAAGAGTACATCATAAGTCAGATTCAGCTCATGGTAAAGTGTAATGTGCAGAACCGCACTACTAAAGCTTCACATCTGATAAACAGGGATTTCCAGGTTAAGGAATTTACACCTGAGAATTAAGAAATCAACAAAACAGTGAAAGAAAAGCTTCTTAAAGGGAGCTTTTAAAAAAGTTTAGAAACACTATATCATCTCTTCGGATTTTACTAAAACTTTTGATATTCTTAAGGCTAAGCCTTATGGATAGTTACATACTTAAAATAAATGGCAGTTAAGATTTCAGAACATTGCCATCACTTTTGTTACACTTATTTCTGAGGCGGAAATGTGTGGAATAGGAAAAAGCTTTGAATATTGTATTTAGTTAATATAGCAACGTGAGACAACAAAAGCAGATGCAAGAAATCAGTTACTTGAACATTCGGGATTCCCATTTTCAGGTGTTTCTTCTTCTGTAAAGAATAAAAACAGGAATTAAAAGTTGCACAGGCAGTTTATAGTCATAAAGCAAGGACTATGTACATATAAAAGGAAATATTACATTTTCACTGTAAGACCTATCTAATTAATACCAACTTTTGATGTAATTTTCACTGAATTAAATTACTTTGATTTACACAGAGATGGATCAGCTTCTAGGTTGATAAGTATTTTTATTGGCTCTGTATTACATGAAAAAATTTAAACAATAGGCACAAAATTCAGAGGTAGACAGATGAAATACACCATGTAACATGGTTTGCTTGCTTTACAAGTTTTGTCTGTTTAAAACACAGAAATACTGCATAATGAATGAATGGCTGTATTTTACTTTTTGTACATTTGAAAAACTTTGATAAGTAATACTACAATTCTCTGCTATTAAAACTTTTTTTCCAAGAATCTTTTTTTTTTGGTAGACAATGTAGGGCAATAAATAATATTAAATTATATTGATCAAGACAAATATACTTGTTGATTATTTTGTTTAAACAATCAATATACTTTGTCTGGCAACCAGTGTGAATATTCAAAGTTCACACTTTGGAGGAAAAGAACACGAATTGAAAGCCTATTCAATTTCAGAATTGTTTGCTCCATTATGTCTTAGACACATCCCATATGACTATTGTAAATATAATAAAATATATCCTAGTAAGTTTGCTGCACTCATGTGGTGCTGTGTCATTCCTTGGACATCACACATGAATGGCAACACTTTTCAGAATATTTCCTGCAGACTTTCCAGGCTTCCATGATGGGAATTCCAAGGCTGACCACTCTATAGTAATATAATAGCAACAGTAATAACACAGTAATTAAGCATTACAACAGTAATTAAGCATTAGAAACAAGTGCATCGTTCAAAATTTTGTAACATCAGTCAGGAACAGAATGGTAGTCCTGCAAAGGTGTATTTATGCTGAATTGGATCTGCATATAAACCCTGACAGTGGTTCAGAACTGTATAATTGGCCCCAGACTCATTTCCCTCCTTGAGGTTCCTGCAGTCATAACACTACAGTGTCATATTTTGAAAAAAACACTTCTTGGGAAGCAAAGAGATAGCTCACAATACACTGCACTATATTGATCCAGACTGTCTTTTCTGATTTTAGAAAGAAACCTCTGCTGGTCTACTGCCTTTATTACTACTACTGATGGTTGTGTCTTCTTAACATAAAATTGTGTTTCAAATCTAAGTGCTACCTGCCAAATACATTTTGCTTTATTGCTCCCATTTTTTTTCACACACCCTAAACATGGTTCAGCAAAACCTGGGATAAGCCTGTACTGTAAGCTGCAGTATTTCCATGGATGTGAACAAGGACCACATTATAGAAAAAACAATCAGGCTCAAATAAACTATGTGAATTCCTTATAAGGCGCAAAATACATTAAATGTGATCAAAAGGCACCAGAAAACATTTGTGTTTTTTCCTACATTGGGATCCTCCTATGGCTGCCCAGTCCTCCAAAGGGAAGAGATGACCTCTTTAATCACACTTACCCTCTCTAATTCTATAAACCACTGTCTTGCTGATTTTTGCATTATTGTTGTTTTAACGAGTTCATAAATAAAGCAGCAAAAAGCGCTGCCATAAAAGGCGGTACTTACGTGTGAGAACACCACTGCTGAGCAGCAGCAAGAGCAGCAAGAGCTGCACAGGGCCCATGGTGAGCCCCGAACCCTCTTGCTGCTCTCTCTTTTCCTCTGCTTTTCTTTCCCTCCCCTCTTCACCTCTTCCCAACTGCCTCTGAGGGAGAGTGAGCCTTCTGACTTGGACCTTCACTTATATAGTCTGTAGCAAGCAGCTGAGGCAAACGGTTTAGAAAGCTCGGAGCAAATTGCCAAAGGTCCAAAGGTGAGAGATCTAGATCCTCACTGCACTCTAAACACTGCACTGCTTTGGTTGCTGGGAGTCCCCAAAGGCAGAAGACTGAGCATATACTAGATATACGTTACTCTTCCAGTGTTTCTTTTCTTTTTTTTTTTTTTTTTCTTTAACAGAGTTTTGAAAACAAAAGCCCACAGCTACACCATCTCCCATTGTATTCAAATACATTTCCCACATTTACATAGGAAGGCTTACAATGCATAAATTATAGCTGGAAGAAATGATCACCGCAGCATGCTTTCACCATAGATGTTGAAAGACTTGAAGGTATGAGTATTTGAGAAGATGAAAGTATTGTGCAATTTAGACATCTTCCTTTTACAGGCAGAAGAATGAAAGGTTAAGGATTTTTACTTTGTTCTGCTAAAATTTGTCATATGCCTTTCTAAAAATAAATATTAAAAATTAAATTTACTTGTAATATTCTGGAAAATCAGGTCATATTCATGTTGAAAATGAGCTCTGTACAATTCCTTTGTCTCCTTAATTTAAATTCCATTTCATTTGTTAATTGTAGCAGAACTATGAAAATGAGACAACAAATACATCTGAATGAAGAAGAAAAGCCTACAGATATAAACTAAATTCAAATACAAACAAATAAAAAGCTGTTTATGAATATGTACATTGGTAAGAAGACTGGTTTTATGCCATGAGAAATCCCAGAAGTTGGAATGCTCTCTCTACTGATATCTATTGAAACTAATATAGGTGAGGAGGTTGCAATTAATTGATCTTTAAGGCACCTTCCAACCCAAACCATTCTCTGATTCCAATTTCATTTTTTTTTTTTTTAAAAAAAAGAAAAACAACAACTAAATATGGAAATAGTTGAGAACATTTTGTTGAGTAAATTTAATTTTCATATATCTGATCAAAATGAAATGTTTTGACTTTCCCAAATCAAAATATTTCCTCCTAGCTTGTTGAATCAAAAATTAAATTTTGGCTTAGCTAACTGGTATAATTCCTTTTCCCTTGAAATGTTACCATGCATCATAGCAGTTATCTTTAAAGTCTCTTATTTCTTTGTATCTTTTCGCTCTTGGACTTCACGGTTAAGTTACCTTACCATTCCAGCATACACTATAACCACGTATCTGCTAGCATCAGTTCAACCAAACAGTAAGCATGGGGCATACTTTTCAATAAAGGAGATATCTTATAATTAGGATTCAGTCTGATCGTATTAGTTGGAACATGCCACTTCTGAGAGATTTCCTGCAGAAATTTATTTTCTTTGCTGAACTCATCAGTATGGGAAACATCACGAAAAAAAAGAGCATTTCTCAGGCTTTTCCATTTCTGTTTCTATCCTTGGTTCACACCAATCAGATACAATACAACAACCATCAGATTATTATTTTTACCTCCAAAAAGCAACATAGCTTTTTGTTTACTTTTGTGTCCACAGCTGCCTCAGTATATGTTGTAAGACAAGTGATTTTACTTTGTAACATGATTCTACCAAAGAGACATTACAATAATATCATATTTTTGTTCCTAGCATGTGATCCCTTTCTGCATTCAAATATCAAGAGATTTTCACTATTATTAAAAATCTGTATATTGTTCACTTCAGCACTGCAAATTAACAGAGCTTTGGATTGGCTCAGTATTCATATTTGTAGTTGGATTATAATCAGTATTTGGATTGGTTCAGTATTCATATTTGCTAGCAACTTCCATATTTTGCCTGTGTCTCCTCGCTGCCTGCAGGCGTTTCTCTGGGCCCAAGAAGAGGCAGGCTAATCAAATTAGCATGACATTGCATGGACGTTACTAGATTACAGAAGTCATGACTCAACCCATAAGCATGATAAGCATGTAGGTAACACGGGGGCAACATTCTGCCGGGACAGGTTTATATTGCTGTATTACCTAGTCAAGGGACAGCAGGTGTTTCTCATTGCTGGTACCACAAAATATCACACGCTATTTTTATCTATTCTGTTGCCAAGGAATCACCATTGGAAGATTCAATATATACACGGAGCTAGACAACATAAAGTTCTTATTTAACCATTTCTGTGAACTTGTGAGCATTGACCTCAGAACAATTATCAGAACAATTTATTTTCTAGACCAAACCGTTTCAAATTTTATTATCTCATTTTATGTTTCTCAATTACTTACTGCTGAGTTTCTCTCTTTCAAATGAAACAAAAGCTTTGGAGATGGAATCATCCTGAAGTCTGGTGATAGTATTGCAGCTCTCATATCTTTGCATCATTTGCATTCTATTTGACAAATAGAGGCAGAGGGTATCAGTGTGGATTTTAAAGGATGACAGAAAATTGAACTTCATTCCCCAGTGTTCTACACCGGGAGTAGATCCAAACTTAGGTTTATGTTGTATACCTCTAATCTATACAGATTTGGTACTGATCTAAAAACCAATTGCCTCAATTATGTTTCTCCATCCATCTTTGGATCAAGCTGTCTGCAGTGAGTGCTGTGTTCACTGTTCTTTTCCCTTAAGGATTTTTTTTTTTTTTTTTTTGCCTGTGTTACATAGAAAGAGGGAGTTTCAGCACTGCGGCTCACCATTAAACTCCAGGTATTGTTGAAGCACAATATAATACCAGAGACCAGTAACCCTGTTCACCTTTCCCTTCAAAAAGATTAAATACTAATATTAAAAATTATTTTAAAATAAATTATATTTAGAAAGGAACTGGTTCTGTACTTTTTTTTTTTTTTTTTTTTTTTTTTTTTCCCTTAGGAGAGCCTAGTAAAAGGAGAATTCCCTAAATGAGGTAAAAAAGTAATCAACATCTGCTAATTAACCATTAATGAAGTGAAGTTCTATGGTTCATTTTGGAAAATGTACAGGATTTATTAATGTTGATGAAGTAAGAAAAAAATTAAATCAGTATTAGCTGCAGCTGTCATATATTTTATGCACTTTCCCAATTATATCTTCTTTCTTTCCTGAAAATCTAGCCATCAGTTTGGGATGTTGTGTGGGTCCATATGTTGGGACTATCTAGAAATAGAAAACATACAACATGCACAGATTCTTTACAATACACAGGCTAAGGGAAGTTCATATACATGAATGTTGTGGTTTAACCCATCCGGCAGCTAAACACCACACAGCCATTCGCTCACCCTCCCCCCTCCCTCTCTGGGATGGGGGAGAGAAATGGGAAGGTGAAACCCGTGAGTTGAGATAAAGACAGTTTATTAAGATAATAATAATAATAATAATATGTACAAACAAGTGATGCACAATGCAATTGCTCACCACCCGCTGACCGATGCCCAGCCCAACCCCGAGCAGCCAGCCCCCCACCCTGGCTAGCCACCCCTATATATTGTTCAGCATGACGTCAGATGGTATGGAATACCCCTTTGGCCAGTTTGGGTCAGCTGTCCTGGGTCTGTCCCCTCCCAGCTCTTGCTGCACCCCCAGCCTGCCCGCTGGCAGGACAGAGTGAGAAGCTGAAAAGTCCTTGGCTTGGTGTAAGCACTGCTCATCAGCAATTAAAACATCAGCATGTTATCAGCACTCTTCTCATCCTAATCCAAAACACAGAACCCCACCAGCTACTAGGAGGAAAAATAACTGTCCTAACTGAAACCAGGACAATGAAGAATGACTGATAGACTGAATGTGTCATGCACACGGACGGATCAGGTATTCACAAGGTCCACAACTTCATGAGTTCATCAGACACCCTGTGTATACACTGAATCGATGGCCCTATGAATTGTAGGAAGTATGACAATGCTTCTTACATGCTGAATTAATTTCATTCAGACATACTATGTGCATGGTTATAATGGATACAGAAGATCTCTGACATGATGTGGAAGAATTCATAATAATAGAATCAGAGAATAAATTTAGTTTGTAGTGGACCCCTAAAAGTCATCTAATCCAATGCTACATTCAAAACAGATCTTACTAGATCAGGATGCTCAGTGCCTTGTACCATAGAGTCCAAACACATGCTGAAGGCAGGATCATCTGATGTTCTGTCCTTCATGGACTTCAATCCATCTGCAGTATTAACAGTCTAACTCTAATTCCTCTTCACCTAGACACAAACAAAGTAAGTGTTTGAGTCCATTCCTTCACTTAAAAGACTGGAACTTACATTGGAACTACAGAACTTGCTGTGCTGTGGTCAGAGAGGGGAGCAGCCTTCCTGATCAAGCTGGGACTACTGTCCTACCAATATTTTAAGTTTCTAGGGCCAGAAATAAGGCAAGTGAATAATGAAACAACTCCTGTGCAGTGGTTATGACATATATCTGGAAGTGAGAAGTTCTAGCTTCAGCTATGTATGCACTGCACATGTGGATTAAATGAAAGCATAATATGATGTTGTAGTTTTACTGGGCAGGCAGCTCAGCACCATGCAGCCATTCACTCTCTCCACACCTGCAGTGGGATGGGAGAGAGAACTGGAAAAAAGGTAGAACACACGGGTTGAGATACAGGAAGTTTAATAAGACAGAAAAGGAAGGGAAAATAATAATGATAAAATAATCAAAACAAGTGATGCACAATGCAATTGCTTACCACCCGCTGCCTGATGCCCATCCTATCCCCAAGCAGCAGCAGTTCCCTGGCCAATTCCCCCAGCTTTATTGCCGAGCAGAATATTGCTGAGCAGGGACTTATAGCTCAGGACTTCAAGTACATTTATTACCTACTTTCAAACTGCCTGAATTCTTGCACATAAGCTATGGCACATCATACACATCGGTATATCCCTTATAATTAAAATGGATTTCATGGTCAGAGTCGCATGTAGAATCTAGAAAAAATATCTAAGGAAACTCAGCACAATAATCTATTGCAAGCATATAACTGGGAGTGAGCAGGAGAAAGCATTTTTAGTAAGTCCTATTCCATAACACTGGCTATGGAGGCCTGTACTTACGGTACATACGGCGAGTCCTGATAGCCTCCACAGTACTAATACTCACTAATCCCTTTCTTTTCAGTGTAAGTGTGAGCATCTTTGTAACATTCCTCCTGTTGTATATAGGGACGGTCATATGAGTACCAATAAAAACAGAGCTAATACTCAAACTGAACCTCTTAAAACTGATAAAGAATTTTGGCTTGGAATTTGTTTCTTAGCCATACTGTGTGGTTTTTGTAAGTCTTAAAGAGTTCTCCTGAGATGCACAGTCTGGATTTGTTTCTAGAAAGAACAATTTATCAAAATTTGTCTTTATACTTTTCTCCACAGCTGTATAGAAGAAGTCTGTAACCTTAAATCACTCACCTGAAAGTGAACTGCCTCCTTCTTATACATGTCTTTTCCAGAGAGGAACTTTTTTCTCAGTTCTATTTTGGTAATGCCAACAATAGCTTTGCTAATACTGATACATATAAAAAATCCACTAATCTTTGTTTAATTATATATTAATACCATGGTTTTTTGTTCTTATTGATGACACTTTTCTTTTACATTTCCTTTTTCGGTCACTGGAGATTACTCAAATCCTTTGACAGAGGTGGTTTAACAGCCACCATCTGAGTTGACTGGATACACCCACCATCGATTTCATCTTGTGCTTACTCACAGGACAAAGGCCTCTTCACTTAACTCAGATTTTTTATTAAGTTTTGCATCTCATTTCACTCAATGACTTTAGCACAGCAGCAATACAAACAGTTGATGGAAGCAATCACACAAGATACTAAGTTTTCTATATTGCAAAGGAAAGAATCCTTGTGCACCTTTCTTTACCTTCCTCTCGTCATTTATTTTCTTTGCATCTTTTTCCCTTTTTTTTTTTTCTTTTTTTTTTTTTCTTTTTTTTCTTTTTTTCTTTTTTTTTTTTTTATTTGTTGAGGTCAAGGCCAGCACTTCAGGTTCTTTGAGAGCTCCTTGGAAACATTGATCTTACTCTTCTACTGTGTTTCCCAGATCAGTGTCATCTGTTTAGGTTTAGCATGTTCCTCATCAGAGAAAAACGGTTGTATTTTCTGGCGAAACACCTATGGTGCTAACTACAACCCAATGGCAATTGGAGGAAACCGTGTCTCCCAGAGGAGGTGTTGGAGGTGCATAAACATACACTCTGTTTGTCTAAGAACAGCTGCCAGAAGCCTGCTGAGGCATCAAGAGTAGAAAAATATTTGGCATAAGCCATCTCCTCCAGAATTTCTCTCCTTGTAGGTAGTGGAAAATGTTTCTTTTTTACATATTTATTTAGTTCTTTTGAGTATATTCCTGGGCAAAGGGTCTGCCTTTTTTTCTGCACTAACAAGAAAACGTACCAACTCTGTTGAAGCTTTTATTCATACTTTCCTTTTAAAGAATTAAGCCTCTCCAGTTCCTTCATTTTGTGTTGTCCCTAGGCAAAGAAATGTATTTTTGAATTGTGGTAGGTTGGGCTCTCTAAATTCAGTTTTGAATTCTGCCAAGAGATTCCTACAAAGAATCCTGCAAACCTTGACTTTATTCTCTCTCTCTTACAAGGTGACATGTTGAAGTGCTTAATGTATTTCTAAAATAGCAGTTTTTCCATTTTTTCCCCCATTTTTTCCCCAGTTTTTTACCATCTATACTTTCCATTCAAATATTTCCTTCTAAGCTCACCACTGGAAGCTTGATCATCTACTGTCTCTTTTAGTACTAACAAAAGTGTTACTGGTACAACTTGTTCAGTGCATCTGCAAAAAAGTTAAGACACATTTACTTTCTTAATGACAATTCAGGGATTTCCTGCAGCAAAATTATAACGTTGCTCCAGTAACTGCTCTTGAACCAGTGGCAGTTCTTCTTCATCATTTTTGTCTAGGTTCTAATGTTCCATTATTGCCAGCCCCACTGAAATATCATGTCGTATCGGAGCATCGTGACATGGATGGTTCAGCAAACCATGTTTTTTTTTTTTTTTGAGAACTCTAGCCCAAAGTTCTGTGAACTTTTTTGCTTCAGCTCTCTCATTGTTTCAACCCTCCATCATGTTCATACTGTTAGAGCACATGCTGTCTCCACAGACGTTCACATACACAGGATGCCACCTCTGCTTACAAAATTCTAACTGCTTTCCCAAGAATGATTCTCACCACCACTGTGTTTTCTGTGAAGTTTTTCCTCATCTCCACATCTGGCCACTTCTCAGAGACTCAATTTGTTTTCCAGACTTACACGCTGAGTTCATTAACATAGAAACAACTTTTTTTTTTTTTTTTTTTTTTTTAAAGTTATTTCTTTTCAAATATTTAGCTGTCACATAGGCTAATTTTTTACAGAATACCATGTTCCTCAAATATGCACACTATGGTTTAATACAGTCTTTTGCATTTCAATTAAATGAAAACTTTGGATGTAAGAGCTATCAGTTATAGAACTACTGTCTCTGCGTTTTTCTTTTTGCTGGCTTCTGCTGCTCACAAATACACCAAGGAATAATGTTTAAATCTTTTCCAGTTGTTTTGGGAGCTCATTTTTCCACCACTCTGAACAATTTGTTTTTTCTTTTTGCTCTTTGAGCTGTTCAATAATCACTCAAAGTCAAGGTGTCTGACAGGTTGGCTTCACTCAATGTCAGAGCTGATCCATCAATTCAAGAATTTTAACTGATTGTTACTGCACAACACAAATTTCTGCAAAATATCACATGCATTTCTACAAGATCATTCCAGAGCATTTTCAAGGCACAATTCTGTTCAGAAAGATAAAAAAATCTATCTTCATAGGACCTATAGGGAATAGAAGCACAAAGGGACTGACTAACTTGCCTTATATAGCATAAGAAGCACTCACTACTAGCTTTCTTCTAATGTTACATAACCAACACTCCAGAAGATGCACTCTTTGAGGTACGAGCTGCTTGAAGGCCACAAGGAAGGTTCTGTGAATTAAGCTTGCACATGATAGTTAAGGAAATAATCAGGTTTACTTATGTCTCATCCAAGGAGGTTTTTTTTTTTTCATTTTTTTTTTTTTTTCTTTTTTTTTTCTTTTTTTCCATTTTACTGAAGGGCTGATGCTGCAAGAAAGAAAAAAAAAAGTCAGTACCTTTTGTATGACATGACTAGAAATGATAATGAAATATATGAAGCCACGAAAGTGATAGCAGATATGACTGTCAGGTAGGGACTGAACTTTAATCTATATGCGGACCAAGTTATAAATTTCATAACTGAATGATGAACAGCACCTGTTAGGCTTGAGGCTCTGAAAAGTTAGAAAGGAAGGGGACATGTCACTCAGGTTATTGGTACTGACATCAAAGGCTTTTCACTTTCTGATCACCTTTATAAATACAGCCTTAATGAGCAGCGGGCTCTGTTTCCTTCATAGGGTAATTTTTTTTTCAAAATTAGAAACATCATTGTAGTAGTTGTGATTTTAAATTTTAGGACAGGCCAAGGGTCACAGAAATTTCAGAAAAAAATGCCTTTTAAGGTTGAAGAGGCTTTGCATATTTGCAGCAGATTATTGCAGTGGTTTAGGATTACCCGTGCACCTGAGTATTTTGCTGATTAACCAGCACAATTCTACTATTGATAAATAAAATTCTTTAAAATCTATTTCCAACATTATTACATTTTCTTTAGTAAAATCATGGTGTTTTTTTCATTAACTCCACCATATAGCAAGAAAGCATGATAATAGAAATAAGCATGTTACTCCTTGTTGTCTGCTTAAACAGATGCCCCAGGGGCTACAGTGATATCATATCTTAATTCCATTTTTAAGCATCAAATAATGTGGTCAGATTCTTACACTGGGCATAGAATATGTTCTCTGTCCAGCTTCTGTTGTGGGGACTGATGGTCTGAAAATCAGTCCACCACATCTTTAAAAAAAAATGCCTCTTTCTGGATAATAAGTGGTTGTGATTGATTGCCACGTAAGTTAAAACTCATTTACATTAAGGGTTCAGTGAAGATGCAGCATTTTGTTTTATGTTTGTGTACGATGTTATCCAATTCTCTACCAACAATGTCGTTATTCATTATGCTGATCACTCAAATGAAACCAACCCTCATTTAACACTAAGATAAGATATAAACTGCAAAAATCTGTTAAAGTTCATATTTCAATAGAAGCTGGATCTCAGAAAAGAGAACATCCTGTTGTTCTGATGTTATTTAGTTCAGATGTTATTTAGTAACAGAAGGAAAACTTCCAGAAGTTATCTTTTTAAGCTCCTTGAAAACAAGTTTAATCAAGTTAAACAAAAAATCTAAATATTTATGTAGTTGGCAAGAATGAATTTCAGAATTACATTTTTTGGTATTAAGAAAATCATCATCTCAGCATACCAATTCTTACATAATTTAATGAGAATGGACATGTTTCTTAGAGAAATACAGCCCTAAGTGTTACTGTTTCTGTAGGAATTAATTCATTGACAATGGTGGAGTTGTTACCCTATCTGAGGATTTGGCTCCATTTTGAAGCTGCCTCTTTGGCTGTTCTTGTTTCATGGTCTCAGAAGCCACTTCTCTGCTGAATGCTCCACCATTTGCCTTTCTATTCCTTGACCTTTCACCATCTTTTCCCTTCTATGTGTCATCTGTTTTGATTTTTTCGTTGCTACAATTAAATAAATTTTCCAGTGTTATTTTCTTCCTCCTATTATTTTTATCTGTTTCACACTATCCCAGTGTTACCTTAATTTCTTCTTCCTCATAGTTAGCCTTTTGCTAAGCCTTGCTTTGGCATTAGATTGCTGAAATTCTCCTCTTTATCTTCCTGTTCACTAAGCCCTTGTAATCCTCTATCCTATCCAGAATTCCTCTGCAATAACAACCAAGCAGATTCTCATCACACACACTTCAGCTCCTTAAAAGGGCCTCCTCTGTTGCGTTAAAACATGCATAACCTCAGAGTGCTTTATTGTGTTGCTTCCTGCAATAACATGCTGCCCATTTCCTAAGCTCATGATGCAATGCTTGTACAGTGGCTTTATATCCTCCAGATATGCAGTTTCCTATTGTAGAACCATTTTGAGTTGCAGTGTAGACTTCAGGCCTACAATGTGCAGATGGTAAGCTTAAATGAGATGTGCTTCATTGTAATGATAAGGATCTGGGGGCAGACAGGAATATGCACATAGTTGTGAGCATTTCAGAACTGTATTTAATCTGTAGAGGAGAACAATAAAGCAAAACAGTAAAGTATTGAAGGAAGAGAATGGAGAACAGTGTCCAAATGTAGTATAGTAATACAAACAATGGTATGTTCTCAACAGGAACAAAAATAATAGAAGCAAACAGAGCTATTATTCAGTTCCTGTGGTAAAGTTCAAAGAGCATAATGTAGAAACTGAAAAGGATCAGATGGACAGGTCAGAGCCATGGAAAATATTCCAATCTGATAGAGACTGAAGAGACTGCCATTGTTTGCTTTGAAGAGGAGATAAGAAGAGATAAGATAAAGGCACAGAAAATAATTACAAATATAAAGAAAAGAGAAAAACCACTGTGAGCCTCCTCTTCCTGTAGTACAAGAAGACATTTGGGAGGTACAAGTATGTGGAATCAGTTGCTGAAATGCAGCCATACAATTTTATTTTCAACTCTAGGATATCAAGAATATCTGCATGGAGGTTAGAGATATGACATAGATATTAAAAGAGACTTTCACGCTTCAGTTAGCAACTGAAGGTCAGAAAAGACAATCCACTGAACAAGAAATGATACCAGATGTCCAAGTCTATTTAATCTTGCTTAAAATAAATAAATAAATAAATACAAATCCACAGGTAGCTTTGGGGACTTCTGTTTGAGTCTATTCTTTTAGGTATGTCTTGTACTGATACTCCCAGTATTTTAAGTGAAATAATTTCTGATGCACTCAAGTCAATGTAGAACGTAGAGTGAGAAAGAATATAGAGTGTGGAATCATGCTCCTTGTTGATGGATGGTAGAGTTTGAAACAGTTATAGCTGAGAATGTAAAACTTCTCCAATTCTTTGAAATGGCAGTTGTGCTTAGAAGTTCAGATGTAAGAATTTTTATTATGCAGTTTCATGGGATTAATATCAAACCTAATGCTGAATTTCAGTTAGCTGAGATTTATGTTGGGAAAGTGAAAATTTCCCATGACTTTAAACTTTCGTAAAAAATTACTCTGAAATAAAATTACATATGGGTTTAACATTTCCATCTCAGCTCTTAGCTAATCCTGTGCTGGAACCTTTCTGCCTTTAATCACTACTGATGGACATTTAATTCAGCCATAGCACAGAAGTAGAGTTAGATCAAAGCACCAAATGGTCAGCTATGAAATAGACCACTAACAAGCTATTTGGGATGGGAGTTTTCCCCAGTTTAAAATTAGTGTCCAGAAAGAGAAGACAGTAATGGTTAGGAAAGTGTTAGACAACTAGAATGCATATTGTCTTTGAATGGGGACCTGAATGAAAGAATAAATATTAAAAAATAGAATATAAGGGAAAAAAATCTAAGGATAGAATCAAGAATTTGGGTAAGTGATTGGGCTGCTCAAGTGTTTACACACAAGATGCCCAGAAATGTAGACAGTAATTATCATGAAGAGAAAACAAAAGAGACCCATTAGTACAGAAAGACTTATTTGACAAACAGATTTGCTGTAGTGAAGAAATGAGATGAAGGCAGAAAATGCCTGGAAAAGAAGAACAGAAAGGAAACTAGTGCCAGGGGAAAAGGGTGATGAGGACAACCAGGTTTATTTATCTTAAAAAATGACATAGACCAAGACTTTCTGGCTCTGAGTCCAAGTGGCATGGTACAGTCCATGCCCATCAAGTTAAATTTTCCCTTATCACCAAACAAGGTGCTCACATGCAATATCCTCACTTGAGGTAAGTTTCAAATGGTACCCAGGCACTATCTGGGACAGTGCTTCTTAGATTGGGATAGAAGTGGGTCATGGACTCTGATTATTAGATGTAAGAAAAAGTAAGGCCCAATTACCACGGTTCTCTTTAGATTACCAGTGGAGGTGTAGTCTAAGAGAGTAGAGTCCAAAGAGACATGAAGATAATATACGAAGAACTGCAAGATTAAATGGAATGCCATGACCTGAGGACAGAAGACAAGCAGGAAGTAAAAACACTGAGATTCTTATCAAATTCAGGAGAGGTCAGGTCTAAAAACCTGGGAAAAATCTTACTAAGAAATATTTAATAAGCCATCAAAGCCATTATATTTTGTCATCAAAGTGTATCCAGAGAATGGAAGGATTTAATGTTTGCCAAAAGCAAGGATAGGATATGTGAATGAATAAATCTGAGGAAGCCTGAAGAACTATTCTCCGTAAGCTATGCTGGAAAGCAATGATTCTGTTGCTTTCATACTGGAACAGGTCTAGATTGTCAGTTTGGGGAAAACATTCAAGGAAGTGGTATTATTTCCAGTGCTTCTTCCAGTGGAATTTCAGAGATTTTTTTTTCCAAAGAAGGATATAAAATTGAAAAGGGAAGGAAAATAGGTAGACTGTTGATTAGTATTTCTAGGAAAATGAGGAATGTTCAGTCACTGACAAGCATTTATGAAAAGAGAATTGTTCCTAAGGAACACTGAAAAATCAACTGAAGACCATGATGTTAAGTATTTGCAGGAAGAATGTAATTTCTTTACCACAATGCCACTTTGGAATTTCCATTTTAAACAAGGGGAAAAAACTTATAAGGGAGAACTGCAAACCTAACTGAATTAATAACCTTGTCAAAAAATACTATTAAAATAAGCAGAGTGTTACAGATGAATAAGAAAAAGGAGCAGATCAACATAGAAGTTAGATCTTGGAAGTGTTAAGGGAGAACTTAAAACTCCAGAGGGAAAGTGCAACTGCTGTAAAAGAAAGCAAGCAAAGGAAATTTTGGAAGAAAGGAGTTGAAAGACACTCTTAAACTTAGTCTGAAAATTAAATAGACATCAACCTCAATTCTCAGTAACATATCTTGGGACACACACAGGAACACAAGAAGATGTTGATAGAACTTTCTAGTGATGAAGGGTGGTATTTCAGCAGTGACTGTGCCACCAAAGTTAGTGAGCTACTGAGCAAAAAGAGCACCGTTAAAAATCTGAGTAGATCCAAGTTTGTCTTTCTGTGGATGTAGCTTATGGTCAACAAAGAGATTAGAAGATCACACAGGAAGGGACTAAACAAAATGAAAGGTAAGAACATTTAAGAACAGAAAGGTTGAACTACTGCTTTAAGCTAGAAACTTGTATACCAAGAAAAAAAAAAAAAAAAAAAGAGAACTGGAAAGATTTACATATATTCATGTGCAGGAAAACCATGAATGGTGAGCTGTGGTACAAGTGGAGTGCAGCTGTAATCTTAGGCTCTATCAGTGAAAGCATTTCTGTTGTGATAGGGATATAATACTTATTACCTGTTGGAATATGACAGTAATTACTGATTATTTTCCCCAATATTGCTGGAATTTCATGTAGATTAGTATAAGCATTTGTTGCCCATATTCAGCAAACATGAATTCAATCTAGATAGGCAAGGAGAACTTTCTGAATCAATACAGAAACAAAAAGTGTTGTTTTAAGAGGGGACAAAGCAGCCTGACACTTCTATCCTACAGAAATTTGAAAGATCCCTGTAAATCCACTGGAAGAGAGAAAAGCCATATAAGCTTAAGGATGATGTTGTCACTGGCCCAAAATAAAGCTGTCAAAGGTACATCTAAGCTGAAGACTGGAAATTATGCATCAGAATATAAGCCTTTGCAGAGGAATGGTGATATCCTAGGGGACAAAACCAAACAGACTTAGAGCCTAGTTTAATACATTTATGACTAGCATAACAAAACACAGTTGCTTGTGCAGAGTCCTGCACACAGGACTCTGATCCTAAAGATCTCTGATCCTCCAGAAATGTGGGGAGCTGTGCAGAAATGAATTAAAAGAATAATGAAAATATACAGTGGTTACTTCTTTGACAAGATCAGTAGCTTAAATCTTCAGTGTTCTTACAGAAAGACCTTTCTGTTTGTGGACATTTGCACCTAAAGTTAAATATTACCCTGAAAGGTGAAGCCCCTCATTGCAACATCAGAGAGTATTTTTCCTCAAACACTAACAGGTTTCTAAAAAGCACAAAGACAAGAAACATACACTAAAATTTCAGGAATGTTGTATCTAAAATAAGAATTGTGTCTACTGTCAAAGGCTGACAACTATGCAGAAAAACATAGATTAAACAATTATGATACTGGAATACTCAGGTCCAGTACTACATTTTGTTTTCTTATTAAACGTGATTAAGTCAGAAAATGGAAGACAAAAAGCAAGATTTTCAAAGGCACCAAGAACAGTTTATCAATGGAAATTAGGTGCCATGGGGCTGTTATGCCTCTGCATATAGATTCCATCATCTCTGCAATTTATGATGTACAGAAGTCCACCACTATATGGGAACGTGCATGCACAGTAAGTGCTTCCTGGTGTTCAGAGGGAGGTGTTCAGAGGGAGCCTCCTGTTCAGAGGGAGCCTCCTTCCATTTTGTGCCCATCTCCTCTTGTCCTGGCAAAGGACACCACTGAAAAGAGCCTGGCCCCATCTTCTTTCAAGTATCGATGAGATCCCCCTCCTCTTCTCTAGGCTAAAAGGTCCCAGCTCTCTCAGCTTTTCCTCATAAGAGAGATGCTCCAGTCCCTTCATCATCTTTACAGCCCTATGTTGGACCCTGTCCATGTCTCTCTTGTACCGGGGAGCCCAGAACTGGACACAGGACTCCAGGTGTGGTCTCACCAGAGCTGAGTAGAGATCATGTTTCTTAACCTGATGGTAATACTTTGCCTTCTGCAGCCAAGAATACTGTCAGTCTTCTTAGTGGCAAGGGCACATTGCTGACTCATGCCCTCCTCCCCTGAGTGATTCTTTCCCTTATAATGTTAATAGGTCAAATATTCCCTTATAATCTATAATAGGTCAAAATTTGGCTTGACAAAATCAGTTGGCCTTATTGCACTTCAGATAAATATCCATATATGAAAAACCCATATAATGCAAAAACCAAGACCAAAAACATTAAATCACATCTATTTTTCCACAACGACTGGAACTGGTAGAAGACATTTGGCTTTCAATGAGGCATCTAGTTTACTGTGACAGGTATTCTTCTAACCTATCTTATAAACCCAAGCTACTCAGCCTGCTTCCTAGAAATCTGTCTACATAAAACACCAATTTTATTAAATAACACATAGTATTAATTGATATAAAGGAACGAAGTTTAAAATAATTTCCTCTAAACTATGCAGTAAGTTCTGGACTAAGATGGACAGGCTTTAAGGACAGCCTTTTCCACAGATGTAGATTTCAAAACCCTACAAAGCCAACTTTGGATCATCTGAACGTTCTTTAGCAGAAAGGATAACCAAATCTTTTGATGGTCACACCCTCCTGACAGGTACCATTTCACCCTTCATTGGCTTTCTCCCAGAATGCTTTTTTTTTTTTTTTTTTTTTTTCCTACAACGGGGATATTTATTGAAAAAAAAATAGATCACAGTTTATTAGAGTATATACCATTCCGTGGTAAGAAAACAATTACTAGGAATAGGAGGCATTTCAATAAACTGCTGACTGACAGCAGAACTCATCAAGCATTCTCTAAACTTTAATTTACTTTCTGTTGTAATTCAGGCAATGTGATGGCCATACAAAGCACTTCTTAGAGCAGTTAATGTTGTAAATTATTATTGACACTTCATCAGTAGAATGTAGCAACCGTTATCTGTGGGGATAACCCACTAAACTGCACTTACGCTGTCATTAGCCATGACAATTCTTATGAATAATTTAAAGATTTCTTTTCATTGCCTTACAGTTACCTACTTATGCCAGTCAAGGAATGATTTCCAAGTGATGGAGGGGGGGGACACCATGTACATTGTGTTTCATTACTACAGTCACAAATTCAACAGTGAAAAACTCATGATGTCATGAACATAGTTAAAAGAGGGCGGTTCTTGGTTACATATTTATTGTTGTTTGATATAGATAGAGTAATAAAAGTTAATGATGGAAAAGACCTGAGCCAAGCTTTAGAAATATGGTAATAATTAAAATGAAGCTGCTAACTACGCTACATATGACTGCATATTTAACCAATTAAAATGAACACCATGGTAATTTTTTCAGAATCTAGTAGCCTCCATTAAATGTTAAAAAGTTGATTAAAAAGTTAGCTGCTATAAAATCAAGCTACTTGTTTCAAAGACTAAATACAAACTTGGGAGCTTAATTTTTTTAAAGCATTTGGCCTCGTTAGATTAACAAATTATTGTGGAATTACAAATGCAGTGTTACCTTTCATTCTTTTTTGTGGTGGATTTTTAAAGCCATTAGAGAGGTGCTTTGTGTTCACAATTGTATTTGGAAAACTGCAGTGTAAATTAGTTCTCAGAGTTCTTGGCCACAATGCTGGCACTTCTACAAGTATCTGAAATTGCTTAAAGGTAATAATTCTTGACATACCATTACCCTGCAGACTTCAGCATGACCTGTGTTTGAGTGGGAATTCATGTGAAACCCTGGACAGAGCGCAGACTTGGAACAATTGCTTCTCAGACAGAGTAGTAGCTGCTTCACTGGAATATCTCCGAGAAAAGTACACAGTGCCATGACAAATGCTTTGTCTTTGAATATGCATATTTCAGTTCACATTAAGAAAGTGTACAGCATCAATTATTTCTGCATCAGTAAAGCTCCTAAAATAATAATTTTGTAGTGTCTTGTTAAAATTGCAGTACCAATTTGTTTTTTAATGGTAAATAAAGGGAAAGGCATTTTAGCTTTGTTATGAGACAGATAATTTACATTCAAAGTTGTACCCATAGACTGAATATACTGTAATAAATACAAAGTGAAACTGGCTAACTTGTTCATGTCTGCAGTTGTGAAAACAATGAAGCTGACAGAAAGCAGCAAAACCCACCTGAAAAGCTGGGTGAATTCTTGAGCAGTGAGGCTTCACAAAGCTCTGCCCTGCTCTGTTTCTGCTTGAGAGCAGAATGCCTGCCTGTTACCAAATTCAGGATTGCACTGCAGTCCTTTCTATAAAGATATATGCCAAGCTGAGCTCAGGGCAACCGAGGAAGGGGTCAAGGAGCAAAGTGCATGGGATAAAAAGAAGAAAGATCAAAGTAAAGAAACTTAGCATAAACCTGTTAACCTAACAGATAACAGAGACATTAAAAAAGAAGGAACTAAATAAGTAATACTTTGATATGAGGAAGTTTGCCAGGATGCGGTGATTGACAGAATCTATTTTCCTATATAAAAAAGAGACAGACCTGATGGAAAGAACTTCAAGGGTTATCACAACAGGCTCCATTACAAGTACCATGGTCTTAATCACCTGCTGCATTTTATCGCAGGACCAACATGTTCCATGAAAGCAGACAAGGGTGTTTTATGTCCTAGAAACAGTGGATAACTAAATGTTTTATTATGGTTCTTGCTCTATACATTTTTGCCACTGTGCAAATGCATTGCAAGTGTTATTGAAGTCTCTGGACACCGTTGTCCTTCTGAAATACAGTGCTGAAATTTGACAAAGGCAAAAAGCGTAACTTGAGGACATGAACAAATCAAAGCCAACAAATGTGGCCATGGTGATTCTTTGATGGTAGCCCAGCTGAATACAGTAAATGATTTGTTTCCAGAGCTGAGAAATAAGCAAACAGTAATTTGAGGAAAAGGATATTCAGCATTTTTAAAAAACAGGATAGGTAAAAATAAAAATAAAAAATGAAAGCAGTCAAGATTACAGGCTATTTTTTAAAAGGAGAGGGAGAACTGCACTAGGCACACAGTGAAATAACCTGAATTATTCAGTAAATCCTATGGAAGATTTTATTACCAAGCCTTTTCTATTGGGATAAGACTTAAAAGCTATGTTGTATCAAAATTACATTTAAAAAATATTATTATTATTTTTAAAATTCTTGTCTCAATTTTAAAGTATATATTTTAAGTTTCCTCAGTGCCATATGTCCTTGCAGTCTTCTGGTTAGCATAAAGATACATCTCGCAGGAGCTCCAAATACAGAGTTCCTCCACAGTCAACTAGTTACTGACAGAAGAGTCCCATTATGCACTATGGCCAGAGACAATGTTGAATTTTTAGAACTTCATATGAAGAAAACAAACAAAGATTCTCATTTTCAAATGTCTCTTTTCCCCATGATGAACATGCGAAATAGAACAGGTACAAATTAAGTGAAGAATTTCTTCTCTTTACCTCCTCAGGCAACATTTTAATAATATTTAGTCACCTACTGTTATGGATTCAAAGTGGAATTAGTATCACCTAACTTTGAATATCTATTATCTTAAACTGTCCTCACAGATTCACCTGACCAAACACATCTAACACAAATACCTGTATTTTAGTTAGAACCTAGGTTTTCCCCATAGCTAATGGGAGAAAAAGGTACCTCCAAGCACAAATCATCTCCTAAAGTTAAATCCAATCCAGTGGAAGAGAGTTGTGCTAAACACGCCTACTTCTTTTATTTGAATATAAAGGTAGCTTAGACACCTCATTCAGATTTTAATGCTAAAAATTAAATATATATTAGATGAGCTCTCCCAAATCCCAAAGAATAAAGAGATTTTAGAAAATATCAGAGGGTGCTTATTTTCTCATTTTGGTGTCTAAGAATGTTTACAACATATCCTTTAGGAGACTTATATCTTGCTGAAATTAAACAAGACCTTAAATGCCTTAATTATCTACAAATCATTTCACCTAGCTTTGCTAGCATCTATACTAGTCTAACTTTGGTGAGTTACTTAAAATTGATGCATAATGATTATGTGATTAGGTTTACAAAAACTAAGCTCAATTTCACCCTCTGGGTGTTCTTGAATGTTCTAAACTTTTATTATTCCTCCTCCTTATGAGAAAAGCTATGGCAGATGAGATCAAATGACAGTTCTGTAGATATCTAAGTTGTTTTTGTATATGCTTTCTATGTTTATATCAAAATTCACAGTTCTTTCTAAACCAATAATAAAGCATTTACTACTTGGAAGTTTGAACAAAACACAAATATAACTTGTTTTTTATAGTCTGAAATAGGATCCTTTATCCGTGCCTTAAGGAAAGCAATGTAAAGGAAATTGCACTGCTTGTAACAACAATAACGAATTCATTGTAAACAACTGTTCTGTTCATGTGTAAAGTTTCCAGCTCTTAACATAAGTTATAACGGAGAAGATGTCAGCATTTGCATGTATTTTATACATACACTATAGAAATGAGCACTGCTTGAAGCTTAGTGTCATGAGCAGACATGAATTTTAAGTTGCAGTCTTCTGTAGAGGTAGTCTTACATGTATGGTATGTCTTCTTAGGATTGTACTAACTGGAAAAAATAGTTTCCTTAAACTAAAATTCATGTATTCATGAATTTAAATAAATTATTTTACCGAGTACTTCCCTCCTCAACTTGCAAATGCTTTCAGCATAAGACATGTCATTGGAAATGATTAGACAAAAGGTGATTACTTCACAGGCTTATCAGACCTCCGTTATAAGGTTGTTGCTGCAAGCCCTGGTTAGGGTCACCAGTCCGTCAAAGATAGGATTAAGACAAACAAATACAAAAACAAACAAACAAACAAACAAACAAAAACACAGAAAGAAACAACTTACATAAAGACCTTTCTCTCTTTTCCATCTCTGTTTCTTTTAAGACATAAAGCATCTTTTCTGTTTCCCTTACAGGCAGGAAAAATGATTTCCAGACTCCTCTTCGGTAAAAGACACTTAAAAGTAACATGCAACCTCAAGTATTATATAAGAGAATTTTGTCATTTCCATCAAGTTAATTAGTGGAGGTGTTCCTTTGCAGTACAGATAAAATGAATAGACAACTGCACTCAGCCAGTTACAGTGCCTACAGAAAAGATGCCTAAATACTAATTCAAACCAACAAAAAACATATTACTTATTTTGATGAATTAAACAGTCAGTAATGGGACATGTATCTAACAAACATATATGCAAATTCCAACTGACTTGTAGAGACAGCTATAAAATGGAAAGCAAATTCATTAAAATCTTCATGTTTCCTCATGTTCTGAAATTACAGTTTCAAAAATTCCTGATCTGTTAACTCCAGTTATTTTTCACTTTCTCTTGGAAAAAGGTGGAATAAGGATTATATAAAAAGAATTCATATCTTGCTTGCTTAAAACATTAAAAAATAGCTCATAATCATCATCGTGTCCTGTGCCGTAACATATATAGCACCACTCTGCCACTTTTTCTTTATTAATTATTTCCTTTTGAATAGCAATCGGTGAACCCAGATGTCTGAAAGTGAGAAATCCTAGCTGTGGCATCTGGATCCTTTACAGATTCCAAAAGTAAGCCCACTATTGGCATTTAAACAGAATCACACTCTGTTTAAGTATTTATACTGCCTTTGGCTTGCTGTATTATTGTGCATTTATTAATAAGCCCTTGTGCTTACATTTTGACTTGAGAAAACTCTGTGCACTTTGGAAGAAATGCTATACCCATTGAAGTCAATGGGAGATTTGCCATCAACTACAAGAGCGTCAGGATTTCACCCTTTTGAGTTTTTCTTCACAAAGAGAGTTAGAAGCTCTTCAGAAATCTTTCAGTCCTGTAAGCCTTCATTATTCATCCATTAAAAAAAAAAAAAAAAAAAAAAATCTAGGGGAAGAGGTTAAGCTAAAAAAAAAAAAAAAAAAGTGGGTCTGGCTTTATATTGTCAACACACTCATAGATCTCCAAGTTGGACTGGCTCTGGCACAGAACATGCTAGGACTAAGATTCTCAAATTACTCACAGAATACATGACAGCATGTAAAAGCTACTGAAATATAAAGATTTTGGCCCAAAGCTACAGTCAGGGTCTATTGGGTTCACAGTTCTGCCAGATCTCTTTTGCTAAAAGCTGTCATGTACCATGTTGCCATGAACGCTCCCAGTGGTGTGTTTGCGCTTCTGCTCCCTCCAACACTATGTGGAAGCCACAAAGATTCATAGATAAGATGCAGCATTAAAAAAAAAAAAAAAAAAAAAAAAAAAAGTCCAAAGTTGGATCTTTCAGATTAAGATTCATCACGTATTATGTGAGTTTCTAAAAACCTTTCACAAAAGCAGAAAAATTTTACTAAAAAACCTTCCACAGATCTAAGAATTTCTCATGAAGAAATTCTAATAGAAAGTGAAATATTTAGAAAATTGAGCTCTTTAACTTTAAACCTTCAATTTCTCAAAAAAAAAGGGGGGACTAAAAAGTGCTGGGAAGACCACTGTGTACTTTTCAGTGTCCTGGTTATTCTGCCAAAGAAATCTAGGGCAAATTTATTTTAGTTAAACATTTATTTGGTGGTCACTGTTTTTACAATGATTATTTTGCTATCCTCACCATTAACCCTTTGTTTCTCTGAATGCAAGCACGTGTCACAATATTAATCTACAAAGAGGTGTATGGAAGTGTTGTTTGTTAAAGATAAATTGCAGAACTAGCTTTCATGGTTCAAAATCTTGGGTTTTGCAGCTCAGTATAATTTAAGCCATGAACCATTCCCACTGCTCTATAGTGAATTACAAAACATATCAATCCCCGTTACCCCAAAGAAACGAAGTAATAACATGTAAGGTAAGTGGCTATATATATATTTTTTCTCATGGTTGAATGCTTATCCATTCGGAACAGACTAAAGGTTTAGTCAAACAGACAAGTTTAGTCAACAGACAGCTACCAGAATAGTTCTCCATGTGCTCACTCCCAGCTTGCAGCAAACAAAACCTAACATCGGGTTAAGTCCACGTTTCCTTAGGGTTAAGCATATGTATGCTGACAGCTAGATCAGCTTATCTGACATGAAATAACTTACATTATTTCAAAATAAATTAAGACAGAATAAATTAAGCATATATCTGAGCTGAAGGTTGAAGATTGAAGACCAATATTTACTTTCTATTTAATTTTAGTAAGTATAATATTTGGGGTTCCCAACTAGTCAGAGATTTCCAAAATGGACCAACATTTGGTTACAACCCTTATGATCTGCACTTCACATCTACTGCTTCTCAAAGCTGTAACTTTTTAACCTTTTCTGACCACCAGTATAGTCCAAAACTCTGTGTATTTGACATTATTTTAGCTTTCTTTTTCTAAGCTACTAAGCTACTTTGTAGCCTTTTTCTAAGCTACTTTGATGGCAGAAATATGTCTGATTTTCAAATATAGTACTTTTGTGGAACTAAACTTTGTCTATATCACACATTGACAATAGAATTCTTTGAAGAATTCTTTGGTGGCTAATGAGTAAACAAGAAAAAATAATGAGACTGGGATTATTCAGCCACCTATTCTCAGACCTGGCAATTCTTTCTAGCTTCACCTATAGTCAGTAAAAAGATGGGGGTGAATCATGATATTCTTTCATTAGCATGTATTGCAGATGAAAAGGAGTGGTCATACAGAAAAAAACTATTTATGTTGAGGACCTAATAGCCAGAGCACGCACATTTTGGTGGACTTCAGATTAATTTCAATTTTCTCCCAGAGACTGAAGTGCGTAAGGTGCATCCCTGGTTTAATTTCATTTGAAATTAATACAGTTTTTGTAGTTTGAGACAGTTTGAAAATATGAATCAAAGCAGAGTAAGGGGAGGTTTGCTTCAGAAGCACATGTTGGATTGAGACTAAAAAATGAATTCAGTTGCATCTTCAGATCATCTGAAAAGATGCAATGTTTTAGGCCCTTATCTTTCTCTGCTGAGCATCTGCAAATGGGGACAAAATAGCTAGATAAGGCACCTGAGGCTGGGTAGTATGAGTAACTACCTGCATCACTACCGTATTCTTATTCCTGTGTCTCTCCCTCATAATAAAGATAGCTAGAATAATAACTTAAAGGTGTGTCTTGTATCTCTTCTTACCCCTGCAACACTACCAGCTGTCGCTGGGAAAGTTTAGCTGCTTCTCTACTTCCTTGATTCTCTTGAGTGATTTGGTTGCTGCTTTTTTCCATTTATTTCTTTGCTTTTATTTTGTGCATTTTGGAAAGCACAAGATTTATGTGTCTTCCATTAAAGAACACATAAGATTCAAGGTAATTTCTCTGAAATGCATTTAAAGCTGATTTTAACTCAAGGAATCAGTTATCACTATTATTATAATTATCACTATTGTTAAAAGACGATGTTAGCCTGTTAGTTACCATTTTAAGAACAGATCTTAGCCTGGTATTCTTTGCTTGCTCAGGACTTCTTATCTAGTTAGGAATTTTAACTGAGCAAGAAATGCAGGGCTATGCCCACAGAATAGCTGAGTAGAAGTAAAAATAGGAGGTTCTTCAAATTAACTTAGGAAATTACCTAGTACAAGGGGTGGTGACTGGTTCCCATTGCATTTTTATCTGTTAGATAATGGTTAGAGCGGTTACCTGAAAACTAAGCAAATCAGATGAAACATGCCTGGACAAAGTAGTCTGGAAACTCTGACTTTCATTTCCTGGACAATTGGTTTAACTCTCTAGGCTGCTATACAAAAGTCTGATGCTTACTCCAGCTGTACTTTCAGATGAAACTATCTGTGACTGCTGTACTGTGTAATGAAATAAATGCTGTCCATGTATGTTAGAGGTGCTGAGAGAACACTGATTGAATTGACCTCCCAAAGGAGCTGAAATAGACATGCCTTGTTTGTAAATCATAAATGGTCTTACAGGAGAGACAGGCACTGGGAAGCCAAGGTGGTGATGCTTCAGGGAACATGTAACATTTTCATCACCACAGTAAGTTTTCACTAAAATAATAAGCACCCACAAAATCTCAGGTACCCAAATAAGATTTATATGAAAGACTCTGATGGACTTAGCTACCTACTAAGTAACTAAGTATACCTAATCCCAACTGCATTGTTTCATATGCCTGAAGGTCTTTTTTTTTTTTTTTTTTTTTTCTTACCTTGCCATTTGAGTGCAGATGGATGAAACTCAGGCTTTGTTTTAGTCCAACCCACTTCTATTCTCAGTGTTTTGCACTACCTCCCTATATAATAGATACATTAAAAATAAGTGGGCTAGTTTGAATTCTGGCAATTAATGATATATATTTCTGAAATTCATACCTGGACTGCTTTTGTAAAGAAAAAAAAAAAAAAAAAAAAAAAGAGTAATTTGCTAATACCTTGCATTTTTTTTTCTATTACAAAACAGATGAAAAACAGTGAAAATCATACCTGACCAATTTGGTGGCACTCTATGATGGAGTGACCACATCAGCTGACAATGGAAGACCAACCAATGTCATCTACCTGGACTTCTGTAAGGCCCACATAATATCCAGATCTCTAAATTGGAGAGAGATGGATTTGATGGACAGACCATTCAATGGATAAGGAGTTGTCTTGAAGGTTGCACCTAGAGACTGGTGGTCAATGGCTCTATGTCCAGGTGGAGACCGGTGACTAGTGGTGTCTCTCAGGGGCCTATTCTGTGACCTGTTTTATATCTTTATCTACAACATAGACAATGGGATCAAGTCCACCCTCAGCAAGTTTGCAGATGACACCAAGCTGAGAGGTGCAGTTGATACAACAGAAGGAAGGGATCCAAAGGGACCTAGACAGCCTAAAGAAGTGGGCCCACGGAAACCTAATGAGGTTCAACAAATCCAAATGCCTGGTGCTGCACCTGGGTCAGGGCAATCCCGGACTTCAGGACAGACTGAGAGAAGAACTCATTGAGAGCAGCCCTGCAGAGAAGGACTTGGGGGCTCTGGTGGGTGAAAAGCTCAACATGAGCCAGCAGTGCAGGCTTGCAGCCCAGAAGGCCAACTGCATCCATCAGCAGAGGAGTGGCCAGCAGGTGGAGGGAGGTGACTGTCCCCCTCTGCTCTGCCCTGGTGAGGCCCCACTTGGGGCACTGCATCCAGGTCTGGGGCCCCCAGCACAAGAAGGATGTGGGGCTGTTAGAAAGGGTCCAGGGGAGGACCAGGAAGATGATCGGAGGGCTGGAGCACCTCTCCTCTGACAAAGGCTGAGAGAGCTGGGGATGTTCAGCCTGGAGAACATAAGGCACCGCGGAGACCTTGTTGCAGCTTTTCAGAACTTAAAGGGGGCTTACAGAGAAGATGGAGAGTGACTCTTTGCTCAGTCAGATAATGACAGGAGAAGGGGGAATGGTTTTAAACTAAAAAGGGGAGGTGTAGATGAGAGGTTAGGAGGAAATTCTTCTCTCAGAGGGTGGTGAGACACTGGCACAGGCTGCGCAGAGCATCTGTGGATGCCCCATCCCTGGAGGTGTTCAAGGGCAGACTGGATGGGGCCCTGGGCAACCTGATCTAGTGGGAGGTGTCCCTGCCCATGGCAGGGGGGTTGGAACTGGATGATCTTTGGGGTCCCTTCCAACCCGAGCCATTCTATGACTCTATGATTTTATGATTCTCCGTCACACTGTGGACACCCCACCTCATTGCCTTCTGCCCTTTGCTGCCTGAAAGGACTGGCACTGCTCCCAGCCCGGGCATGCAGTTGTGGTATGCAGGAGACCTCCAGGGAGCTTGGCAGCCCATGCTGCCTCTGAAAGCCTCAGGGGAAGGCTACCCCCATCCCACTCCTCCCCACAGAAGCAGCCAACAGAGCTGCCAGCCTTGCCCATGCAAGGAGGGCCTAGCAGTGAGCAGGGAAGCCGCAGCGCTTGCCCAGGAAATTAGACACTCGCCCATGAGCTTGCTTGAACGGACACACGTTTATTGAGAGAGCCCCTGCTCCGTGGTGGGGCTGGCAGGGATCTGCTGCTTGCTGGCTCTGTGCCCTGCTGGGTCCTGCTGCTCCTTGCCCCTCTCTGCAGATGGTTTCTTCTTTCCCACTGTCTTTCCTCCAACTGCACCCGGGACTGCAGCTGCAGACGAAGCCAAATTCTGGGAGCTTTCCGTGCCAGGCAGATTGTGCTTTGGGGCTTTGATGCACTTAGGGCGGAGTCTTGCGAAGACAGGTCTGTCCTGGGAGCATCCCTTGTCCTTCCGTGCCCTTCTGTGTCTTCTGGGTGGCACGGCCCCGGTGCCCTCTGCTGCTGTGTCCATCCTTGGTTGCCCTGCATTGTCTGGGAGCTGCTCTGACTGTGAAGCCTGCACCTGCTTCTGCAGATCTTTAGCATTTTTTTTGGCTTTGTGGCAGTCTGTTGGTGCTGCAGGGACCTTTGTCATGTGGTGGATATCAAGACAGATCCAAATGTGGTGTGGAGGCCGTGGCAGAGCTGAGGGTCTATCCTCACTGGAGCTGTTTTTCCTCTGTGGGGCCTGCCTTCTTGGAGGTGCTGGTGTCCCCATGTCCCCCATAGTGGAGATGCTGGGGCCCTCACCCGTCTTTTCTGACTGACCCCGCAGAGCTCCCTTGCTCTGTGGCGACGTCTGCTCTGCATGGATGGAACGAGAATCCCCTGCTGCCCCGGGGTCCCAGTAGTTCTTCTTGCTGGTGCCAGGCAGGATCGTCTTGCCGGTTGTGCTGCTGCCATTGGCTCTTCCTCCACACTCCATTTTTTGTAGGGATTTGTCCCCATCCTCCTGAGCCTTCACCCCTTGTTCCACTCTCGGATTAGCTGCTGGCACAGAGTGGACCGGCTCCTGCATCCCCTGGGTGGATGCATCCTCGGGGGCTCCTGCCTCTTGCTGAGGGCCAGAGGCCTGCACTGACAGCTGCACTGCCGACTTTGTGGTGTGAGCTTGCTGCTGACAGCGCAGTCTGGGCAAGCGGTGGCGCTGCCTGGTCTTCCTTTGTGGACCCTCAGTCTGGAAGTCTTTTCGTCCCAGGATGGGCTCTGAAGGTATTTTCTTGCAAACCAAGACGGTTCTTGGTAGCCCGAGGAGCTGCTTTTGTCCGTTAGGCCCCTGCAGATGACTTTTCACAGTCTTTTCCGCACAGGGTGGGTCCTTCTCCACAGGAGTCACCACCACATGTGGCTCTGCTTGCCGTTGGGGTGATTGAGGAGCTGTGGTTGGGACAGGGGTCCTTGCTTCCAGGACAACTTCGGAAAGGATCTCCTCGCAGGAGAACAGTCCAAATTGCTTTTGTATATACATTTTTTCCACTAGATGCTCCAGCTCATTTTGCATAGCCTTGTCTGTCAGGTCCCACACAGGGGGAACCGGCTTCCCATTAGACTTTTCTTCTTGCTTCGATACTTTTGAAGCAGAGGCTGGATCATCTTGTGGAGGCTTGTCCCCATCAGCTGGCAGGTGCAGTTTCTGCTCCTCTTTCTTATTTGGGGTGAAGTAGTTCAAGGCCTCCTTGGATTTCTTTTGTGGCAAAGATGTCTTCATTTCCGTGGACTGGAATTTGGGCACCTCTGGAGGATGGGTGGGAGCAGCCTGCTGGAAGTGGACGTGTTTCTGGAGTTGGTGCACATTGCTGGCCCTGCGGCATCTGACCTGTTCTTTCCTGCAGGGTGGGCAAGTGCCATGGTCACGCTGCTCCTCTGGGCCAGCCTTGGGATGCATGAGGCCAGGCTGAACTGCAGAAGCATGAAGTGAGTCTGCTTTCTGCACAGGAGTGGGGGTAGATGCCCGTGAAATCTGTGTGGCTTCGTTCTCCGTGGTGGTAGCGTAGGAGATGGTGCTCCAAGAGTCCAGAGACATCGTTGAAGAGCAGCTGACACTCTCTGTGTCAGAAGTGGTAGACTCACGGATGTCCTCTGGCAACTCCAAGTTGAGCCTGTGTGAGGAGGAGAAGGAGAAGGAAGATGATGGGAATGCTGAGCCAAGCACTCCTGAGCACCCGGGGACTCTCCCTCTGCCCCGAAGGTGCTGGCAGGCTGTGCCATTTCTGTGGGGTCCCCCAAGGGATCCCTTGGTCCCTTGCCCAAGGCTCCCTCTCTGCTGGCTGGGCACAGAAGCTCCATCTGCCCCAGAAAGAGAGGGGACACTGCTATCTCTGTGCCTGGGTGGTAAATCCTTCTGCAAGGGCATTGCTCCTCGGATTTTAGTCTGCAAATTTTCCTGTGCTCCCCCAAGCCATTGCACTCATCCATGCCCCCAAACCCTGCAGGGGTTCCCATCTTCTGCATGGGTTCCCTGCATGTTCCCATCTTCTTCCCCTTCCCCTCTTCGGTGGTCTCACATTTCCATGTATTTGTTGAGGTCCTCAAGGTTCCTGTTGAACAGTTGGGATAGTTCACGTTCTCCATCCATTTTTACGTGCTTGGGACATCTGCAAAGGGGCAAAGGGCAGCATTAGCGGGACCTCCTTTGGTGGGGAGTGACTAGAGGGGGCTGTCACGCCCCTGGGGACGATTCCACTTACTGCTTCTTCTTGCGCCATGAAGAGTTGTGAAGGGTCCAAACTGGTGGCAGAGAAGACAGAGAGTCAGTGGATGGGGAGGCCATGGGGGGGCGGCGGGCACATGGGGCCAGGCGGTGTCTTTGCAGGGCACCTGTCCTAGCCCAGGGCTGCTCACCTCTGCGATTCTCCTGGTTCCTTCTGTAACAGCACCTCCTCGTCCTCCCTTCCTACATGGAAACAGAAAGCAGCAGGTCAGAGGGAGTCCCCAGCAGCCTCATCGGCACTCACAAACCCAGGCCATGGCCAGGGCCAGGCCCGTGCCTGCCCCAAGCCTCCTGGCCCAGGCTGGCCAGGCCCAGCTGGGACACGGCCTCCCCTCCCAGGCAGGGCCTCCTGCCTCAGCACCAGCCCTGACTCCTACCTGCAGCTTGGCACGGGGCATCAAAAAGTAGCAGGCAAACGCCAGCAGCAGCAGCCACAGGGAGGAGTAGAAGGTCCAGAAAGCTTCAGGGCTGGGGAAGAAGCTCATTCCCCAGGGATCAGCCATGCCTGTGACGTGCCACAGAGAGCCAAACTTGGCTGGATTGAGGAGGATCAGCCGGACCGCACTCACGGTCCCCTTGCTCCACGTTCCCAGCTCAAGCTCGTTCCTCTTCGCTCGTCAGCTCGCGGCTAAATGGCAGCCAGCCTCGCTCAGCCCCACTTACATAGCCCGCCCCCCATTGTGATGCGCGTTGCCTCGGCGTTGTCATCCCTCACCAGCTGTGGTGACAGCAGCGCTCTGCCATGGCAATGTTTGTGATGCAGGGACAGCAGGGATGAGGTGGCCCTCCCCGAGCTGAGCTAAACCACAGAAGGTGACCTTCACCTGAGCACCAGGCAGCAGCCAGCCCAGCGGGGCCAGCTCAGCGCAGCGGGGCCGCGGCCCTTCAGTCACCTCTCCTGGGACCGGTACTGTTTTATATGTTTATCAATGGCATAGACAGTGGGATCAAGTCCACCCTCAGCAAGTTTGCAGATGACACCAAGCTGAGAGGTGCAGTTGATACAACAGAAGGAAGGGATGCTATCCAAAGGGACCTGGACAAGCTTGAGAAGAGGGCCCACGGAAACCTAATGTGGTTCAACAAGATGAAGTACAAGGTGCTGCACCTGGGTCAGGGCAATCCCAGACTTGAGGAAAGACTGGGTGAAGAACTCATTGAGAGCAGCCCCAGGGAGAAGGACTTGGGGGTTCAGGTGGATGAAAAGCTTGACATGAACCAGTTGCATGTGCTTGCAGCCCAGAAGGCCAACTGCATCCTGGGCTGCATCAGCAGAGGAGTGGCCAGCAGGTGGAGGGAGGTGACTGTCCCCCTGTGCTCTGCCCCTGTGAGGCCCCACTTGGGGCACTGTGCCCAGGTCTGGGGCCTCCAGCACAAGAAGGATGTGGGGCTGTTAGAAAGGGTCCAGGGGAGGGCCACGATCAGAAGGCTGGAGCACCTCTCCTGCAAAGAAAGTCTGAGAGAGCTGGGGCTGTTCAGCCTAAAGAAGAGAAGACTCCAGAGAGACATCACTGCAGCTTTTCAGTACTTAAAAAGGACTTATATAATAGATGGAGAGCAACTCTTTGCTTAATCGGATATTGACAGGATGAGGAGAATGGTTTTAAACTAGAAGAGAGGAGATTTAGAGGAGATGTTAGGAGGAAATTCTTCACACAGAGGGTGGTGAGGCACTGGCACAGGCTGCGCAGAGCATCTGTGGGTGCCCCCTCTCTGAAGGCCAGCTTGGATGAGGCCCTGGGAAACCTGATCCAGTGGGTGGCGTCCCTGCCCATGGCAGGGGAGTTGGTACAGGATGATCTTTAAGGTCTCTTCCAACCCAAGCTGTTCTATGATTCTATGAAAATAGATTAAAGCCTAGAGACAGCTTTCCAAAAGCATTTAATTATCTTGTGATGAAAAAAGGCACCCAATGTCTTCCATTTATGTCACTCATTTATGTGATTACAGGTATGCCACTTGTACTTAGCTGCCTGGATGCTTTTTAAGAAATTCTCTTCCAGGCCCATTCCCTTAAAAAATTTGACTGCTAATACCATAGCTACAGGAAATGTTTATTTGACCAACAATTTCCAAGGTGAAATTTATGAAAATCTTGTGTATATTTTCTCTTTTTCTCAGGTAAAAAAAAAAAAAAAAAAAGTTTAGGTAAAAACAAATACAATAAAATTTGATTTATTTTATCAGATCTTGGTTTTCCAAAAAGTGTTTCAAAGTACACCTGACATTACAGTTGCCATTTATTAATTTGTTTTTCTAGTTAAAAGGTACTTTTTTTACTTATATACAACTTCTGTGTTTGAGTTTGAAATTGAAACAGTCCTATAAAACTATGATTAACAGTACTGAAAGACAAAGATTTTTTTCCTCTGTTAAGATAATTTTGTTACTCAAATCAATTAGAGCATACACTTGCTATAAAGCAGCAGTTCCTTCTGTGTTTAAGAGTAGTTTTACATGACTAACTTCAAAACATTTCTTTGTTTTTCTACTACTAATTCTATGACCTCATTGCCACGCAGCAAACGTATTTATTATGCTGTGCAAAGGTTGCAGCCAACAGAGATTTGTTACGTACAAAGTCCAGGTATCTAGGATCCTAGTAATAAAAGCATGGTATTTCTTGCTGCTTCTTTATAATCCAAATGGGCTCAGAAAAAAACAGCTTCTTTATAACTTCTCTGATAAGGACTGGGATAAACAGGAGGTACAGGCAGACGCTGGTTTCAGGCTTGAGTTCATTCACTTACTGACACTAGTTTTAACCTACATGCACAATACTGATAAACACTGGTAGAGTCAGCACTATTGATAAGACTACTTGCTCCCTGTACAAATACTGCACAGGTTTTGCAGTTGAAAAAATTCACAGGAGTGCTTGTCAAAAGTTGTTTTTGGTTAAGAACCAACTACAGTGTACTTCATCTACGGAGTCTGTCCTATCTTAGCTCCTCCAAGTCCATATAGTATACAGTACAAGGAGATAGAGTTGTAGTCTCTTCAATGAAAATTAATCTGGAACATCATATCTAGGATGGTTTCATTGTTCTACCATTAACTAGAGACCATAAGTATTCCTATTACTTCATTCTCCACTGGTCGATTAGACTATGAAAAGGAAAAATACAGAGGAGGAATTATATACATTTAGTCAGGAAAGTGAGACAGTAAGTGAACAAGTATACACTCATCGACAGCTGTTTATACTCATGCTTCTGACTAAGACTGTAAAGAAAACAACTGACTTTTGTTCCACTCCCAGATAATAGTCTGAGTGTTACCAGGAAACAGTAGCAATTTATTCAAAATCTCATCATTATTGTGTCCATTTTCAATTTTCAGAGCTGTCACTGTGATGCTAGCTAATTGATCCCAGGACCGCTATATTCCATAGGTAAGTGGTAACAAAGTCCCCCTTCTTCCAAATAATAGTTTTTCTTTAACTTCTTATGACAACCATAGTGGTTTCATGGCTTAAGAATGTACTGAGGTATAGGACTATGATATGGCCTAACTTCAATTATGTTTCTGCCCCACTATTGGTTCTCTTGCATTACACACACATCAGCTCAGTCCATGTTCATTTCTTTTAACCGCATGTGGGAAGGAAATAGATAAATATAAGTAGCGGAACCCTGGCTCCACCTTACCAAAGGACAGGGCAATGGGACTGCTAAAGGAAGGAGCCAAAAGCAAATCACCTGTCTTTTGAGAAAAAAAATCCTACAACAATCAGTTATTTATCATTTCTACCAATAGTTAAGAAAAAACGATGCATGAATCATTTAGGATTTTAGTAAAGATACACTTTGAATGTTACATTGGATATTTTACTTAAAAAGAATAAACATGAATGACAATGTTCTTAGTAATACTATAGTAACTAAAACTAAGATGAGAAGGTATTTTCAAGACTATATTAGTCCTTTTGTTCTGAAAATGAAACATTTTGAAGATGAGTTCAGAACACAGAGGCATATCGATGACATCATGGACATTTAAAAACATTGACTGAGACAGCTGAAGAGTGTTTTCAAAAGCTGCATCTTTCACATTTGGAGTATCCAAATACAAGACTTTTTAAAATCTTATATTCTATATGAACTTAGGTCAAATACTACGTAAATTTGTGCCACTAATCTACATTTCCTTCATATTTGTGAGGGTTTCTGTAGTGTTTGTGTAGTTGAGTTCTAGTTGTTGTTTTTTTCATACAAGTTCTCTTGCAGAAAAGTTTAATGATTGTGATGATTTTAAGTAGGTATCTTATCTGCCTTCTTCCATCTTGATTTCCGGCAGTAACAGAATCCTAGCAGTCAAGTGGTGTATAAGAAAGTCCATAAACAATGACAGGAAGTTGAACACTGGATGATTGATCCCCTTTACTGGTTAGATCACAGAATCATAGTGTAAATTAGGTTGACAGGGATCTCAGAAGGTCACCTGGTCCAATCACTTCTCAAAGCAGAGCTGACTTCAAAGTTAGAGCAGGTTGCTTAGGGCAAGCTGACTTTAATAATCTTAAAGAATGGCGATTCTGCAATCTCCCTGTGAGATCTGTCCTATTATTTGTTCAAATTCCATATTGTTCTTTATACCTCTGACATATCCCTTGTTGTGTTTTGTTTCCCTCAGCTTTCCACTGGTTATCCCTGAGAAGAGCACAGCTCCATTTATCTCAAAGTTTGAGTTATCTCAAAGATGAGTTCATCAAAGAGGACATAGCACCCCAGATGGCTGCTATCTTTAAAACAGCCTCTTATAAGGCAGGCTGTCACAATTGGAGGGGCACAGTGCTGACTTATGTTCAACGTTTCTACCAGTTCCTCTCTGGCAGTGCTGGTTTCTGTCAAGTGAGATCCCAGAATGTTCTGTTACAGTCTCATTCCACTCAGATACAAGACTCTGTAATTACCTTTGCTGAACTTCACAACAGTCCTGTCAGCCCACTTCTCTAGTTTGTCCAAGGCCTTCTAAGTAGCAACCCTGACCTGCAGCCTATCAATCCCTCCCCTCCATTTGTTGTCACCCATGTACTTGCTAAAAGTGCGTTCTATTCCGTCTTCCAGGTTGTTAATGAAGATGCTTGTGACTGATTAAAACCCTAGATGTGGAATTGACTCACTGAAAAAACTCCTAAAATGAAAGAAAGCTCAGTGGAGATGGGCATGGTCGATTAAGTTTAGAGAGTAATATCAGATGGGGCTAACCACAGCTGCTGCAAAGAAGCTGACTACCTCAACACCAACAGACGAGAGGATGGCCTATTTTTTTTTAGATAAACAGCTATCGACAGCTGAATGGATAAACTAATGGTGTAAATGTTTCTCCCTGAGTTCATTAAGAGTGTGAATGCATCTCTGTGTTAGCCAGACTAGCATGTGGGGAGTGAATAGCTGGCTCAACAGAAGAGTATACAATTTAAAAAACTAGCAAAATAATTTTGAAGAGAGCAACAGGCTTGAGCAGGCTTCAACCCAGTTAATTCCCAGTGACTGGGGATTTCCAGAGTTGTGACAGTTGAGCATAGAGACTGATAATGGGAATTACATTTGTACTGTGATCCAACTGCACATTGCAATTGCTTGTACAGAGGTTTCAGAACATTTATTGCATTTCTAAATCAAAATCTTGTGAACAATCTAATATATTTCAAGAAGTAAATTTGATATTAAATGTTACAACCGCCATGAATAGAATATCCAAATGAGTTTCAGTGAGTATTGGACTCTGGCAGTGCTGAATAGTTTCAGGCCTGGTACTGAGCCCCAAGGAAAACCACTAGTAACGAACCACCAATAGTGGACTATATTGTATACTAACCACTCTCTGAAGCCTTACAGTCTAGCCAACATTACAATGAACACACGCAGAACACATCTCCCCAGTTGGGTCTCAAGTTGCTATGGAACATTATTTTGAAACCTTGCTACAGTCTAAATAAAAAATAGCCACTTCTTGACACTATGCTAGCTTTCTTCCAGTCCTTAAGAAGTGACTGAAGACTTATAAAAATCAGCATTAAAAACACAGAGACCTCCTCAAGCAGCTTTAAAAAAAAAAGAAGTATGGATGCAAGCACATCCCTATGTGCTTATTTGAAAGTATGCATTGTAATAGCTGACATTTAATATCTTCATTAGTTGCTGCTAGAGTGGAAAATACTCAAGCATGACCTTATTATAGTCACCTAGCATACTTTCCCAAAATGAAAATAAAATATTTCTAGAAAATGTCTGTGTATTCTGCATTGTTATTGACAGCATATCTTTACTGACCATGTTTGTTGTTTAAAACTTCTAAAATTGTAAGTCTCCCAAACATATTTTTCTCCTTATCTTTTTGATTTCCCTACGACTTTTCTTCACTTTCTAATTTCTCAGTTACAGACATTGCTGTCACTTCTAGGTTTTTTGATCATTAGCTCCCACTGTATTTGTTCCTGTTGTGTTTTCAGTCCTGTGTGGCTGTCTGCATTGCGGTTTTCCAGGACCTAGTATGCTATGAAAATATACCACTAACACTCTCCTATGTACGCTTAAAAGTAATTGGCTCATGATTGTTCTCTAATTTTAAGATGTTACTGGAAAAATGATGTCTCTGTTGTTTTGTTCACATTGAAATCTCCATAAAAGTGCAGCTTGCTTTCCTCTTATTTTAATTTGATCAGATGAAAGCCTTCTACTTCCAGTCACTATCTAAGTTACTTTTCTGGTATAGGCAAGAGTAGGCTATGGGCAATGAATATATGCCTGTGCTATACAGTCAACATGCAGTGCAATTCATCACGAAAATCTGCTATTTATGAGAAGCACTCTGAAATTTGCTAGATGTTTTTTGTGTTTGCACAAAAATCAGAGGTGTTTGCAGTACCTCTGATCCTGGAATTGATTCATAGGATAAACCACAGGGATGGGGTGTACCCACAGATGTAAAGACAGGGTTTTGATATTAATGTAAAATTTTTCAGTGTAACATCTGTGTTTTTCAGCTCTATGATATCTATTTGTGACAAAAGAGAAATACTTTATTGTAATGAATAGATATTATTTACCATTCTGAGACCTGGACCAATTGTCTTGGTAAGCAGAGAACAAAAAGTCAACTGAAATGATAAAAGATAGTATTTGGATCTCTGACATAGAAAAAGAAAAATGCAAATTAGTAGTTCCTACAGCCAAGCAAGGCAATGAGTGTAATTAATTCTATCACTGATTACATTGCAATGTTCTATGAGGAACAGTGACATAGCAATTTTGAAGACTGCTATGAAATAAATCCAGGATTTGCAATATGTAACGAAAAGTAAGATACTATGATCCAATTAATACTAAGCCCTGAGCACATTTAGGAGTGATGAAGAATACGTATGCAGTTCATTCCTCATCTGCACTCACTTCATAGAATTAGGATGAGGAATACTATTAAAAATGTCTATATGGATACAACAGAACATACTCCTTTATATATTGTATCATTTAAGTGTTAAGTGGGTGGTGTCTTCCTTAAGAAAATGCTTATGTACCGAAACTGTTCCCAGCTCTCTTGTACATGGGAGCTTGTGCTTATGAGTAGCAATTATGCACATTATTATTCATGTCTTTTGGAACTGATGGAGATAAAATGACAAAAATAAAGATATGAGTTAGCTCAAATAGTTACAGTTTATGTATTTACCAAATTCAAGGTACAGTCTCCCAATTTTTAAAGTTCTGTTTTACAGCTTGAACGATCTATGTTTATTCTGTTATATCATTTGATTAGTTATACATTTTATCTTCAGTGATTCACTCCCTGAAATAAGCATGACTGACTTTATTGATTCCAAGGAAAGGTTCATGTGAGAACAGTCACATAGACTAGCATAATTACACCTTAGCCTATATTTCTGCAGACATGTTTGTGAAGCTTGTTTGCAAGATGTATATAATTATTTTTTTTTTCCTTGAAAATTATCAAATCATCCTTACCTTTCAGGCTTGTTTGCAAGGATCCTATTCTCAAGTCACTGTTTTATCAGGTGTTAAATTAGTCTTGAAATTTAGCCTCAACTCATCTGGACAAACAGACTTAATTAGCACCTATTTATGTTTCACCATCTCCTAAGAGGGAAAATAAAATAGGTAAATATACATTTCAAAAGCAGCTAGGAATTTCTTTTATAGTTAATCTTTCTTACAGCAGGCATACTTAAGATATGCTAATGATCAAGTTTCTAAATTTTGAAGCAGCTGGAAAGAAAAATGTAGAGTAGGATTTTCTTGTTGCAAGTTTCCTCTTAGTTTGATAGAAAATGACAGTCACCACTTTACATGATACTAAGTATACTAAGTATCACTAGTGGCTAATTCTATAAGCTTTATTCCTATCCAGGTTGAATAAAAAAAAAAAAAAAAAAAAAAAAAAGCTTTCAAGACAAAATTTTAACTCAAAATTTTAACTTTTCTTACAGGTGGATGTGTGCTGAACTGATCTTTGAGAACCGTTGGTATCCCAGCAGTGTTCAAGCCCTGCTCCTCACTTAGCACTTGATTTGGGTGTCAAGCTTACTGATTCAACTCCAAAGTATAATTAGAGGTTTTTGATATATATTAAAAGTTACAATTGAAAATAATTTTATCAGAACTGGGCTGTTTCCACACTTACGCTTTCAAATGCATCTATGGGAACACTCTAAGACACATAACATGGTAAATAAGTTTGATGTGGCAGAACTAAAGAGAAAAAATGTTAGACTGCTTGAAAAGAACTTTGAAAATATAGGGACATGATACCAGGAAGACAGTTCGACATTTAAAATGCAAACTAGAAAGGCTTTGTCTAAGAGAAATCTAGCCTCAGAAAACAGTAAGCTGTGAAGTTTGATGTAGCTTCAAAATCTGTATCAGTGCATTATGTATGTTTTCAGTGCTGGAATTTCCTGGTCTCACTCCCCTCTATCAAAGCTAAGGACAAAGGCAGATCAGGACAAGGCAGTTCTGAATCAGTCTCATAGCAAAGGGGACAGAAACATTATCAATTAGTCTTCATAGAAAATATAAAACTGAAACAAAAATCCTACTAAGACTGTTTTTTCCTTCATTTAGAACAAGAACTCCCAAATCTCTCAAAGCTCTTAGCATACTTCTGGATTGTAAAGAAAATAATTATTTTTTCATACTTTTGTCTGATTTTCAATTTTTAATGTTTTAATTGCTCTCAAATATGTATTTGTGTTTTCTATAGAAAATGCCAAAAATATTAATTTGAGAAAAATATGAACCTTCATTTTTTATTTTTTTTTTTCCCATGGAAAATCTTTGGGTAGAATTATTATTTTTTACCCATTCATGAATCTACAACTCAAAGCACCCAGTACATAATTTGATTTTCAGTCTAGCTATTTTGTGGGAAGTTACAGCAGCTTTTCTCTCATGTATGCTGACACTGCAACTGAAGGTATGACTGCAGTGGAGAATGGTTTAAGCAAGCACCAAATACACTATTTGGAGACTGTGGGTGTCAGAGCAGGCTAGTAACTGAAGTACATGCCTAAGGTCCCCAACGTGATTGCACAATCCATGATGAAGTCTGTGCAATTCTATCCTTCCTACTGTTTACCCATGTTATCACGCTTAAAGTTACTATGTTTACAGATGTGCTTCTATTCAATACATATTTACATTCTGATTTTTAATTTGCTGGATATGTGCTTCCATTGGCATACAGTTCTCAAATAATTTTGTCAATTGCTTAGTCTAGCCTTAAATGGCAAAAATATTTTTTATTTACTTCAAAAGATTCCTGATAAGACTTTTTAGAGGTATTGCATGTTGTGTAATTCTTTTGGGGGGGGGGGAAATGATAAGAATTATTCAAAGCAAACACTTTAGGGCTCAGATCAACTGATAATGCTCAACGGCAGACCACACTGACCCGTTCAACTGAAAGATCATCCTGACACAGAACACATGAAAGAAAATATTTTCCATGGACCACTATGACCATTTGCATGAATGTGACCTCAAGCTCCCCCTACCTTTCCCAGTCCCTTGCATTATCCCATGTAACACAGAAAACTGCAGTAAACAACCTGTCAGCTAAGCTTCAAAGCAATTTTCTTTATACACAAGGGAAATTGGGGACCTACAAATATCTAGGCCAACTGCCCAACCATTTCAGAGCTAAAAGAAAAAAAGCACGTTACTGAGAGAATTATCCAAATGCCTCTTGAACACTGACAGCCATGGGGCACCAACCTCCTCCCTAGGAAGCTTGTTCCGGTGTTTGACCACCCTCACAGTAAAAATGTTTTTCCTAATGTCCAGCCTGAACCTCCCTGGCAGAGCTTTATGCCATTCCCTTGTCAGCAGCTGATAAGGAGCAGAGACAGGCACTTCCCTCTCCACCTCCTCTCCTTGGGAAGCCGCAGAGAACACTGAGGTCACCTCTCAGCTTCCTTTACTCCAAACCACACAACCCTAGTGTCCTTGGCCTTTCCTCAAAGGATGTACATTCCAGATCTCATACCAGTTTTATTGCCCTCCTCTGGCCACTTTCAAGTACCCTAACAGCCCTTTTAAACTGTAGAGAACAGAACGGTACCCAATATTCAAAGTGAGGTCCCACCAGTGCTAAATACAGTGGGAGAATCACCTCGTTTCATCAGCTGGCCACGCTGTGGTTTAATGCACCCCAAAATGCAGTTTGCCCACTTGGCTGCCCTTCTTTTACGTTTGTCAGGGCAGTGACAGTGCAGTTTGCCAATGAAATACCTAGAAAAGTCACTGTGTACCTTTTTGTATGGGAATGAAATTATGTCCTTAGATATCTGCACAGAGAGTCTACTTCTGTGCACCAAGAGTGCCAAGCAGGACCTGGGATTATTCTCTGCCCCTGCATCCAATTGCTGTAATTCAGTTGCATCCTCATTACTGAAACTTTTTCAGTCTCTAAATCAGGCTGACATCCATCCAACTCTGTTGCAAAATAGTCCGAAGCAGAGTCTATGATTATGCCCAGGACTTTTGAAAGAGAGTTTGTTGACTCATGACAAAGGATTACTGCACATGTAAGAATCATCAACAAATAGTCAGACCTGTGATATAAAATTTGGACCATTCTGAATTTAACAAATTTAATCATTTAATGAGTTTAATCATTTAATGCCAGACGAATCTGTTAGTGATTTCAATTAGGGTATTTTTTCTCTTCCTACTGAAAATAACATATGTACACATTTCAGAAAATATTATCTAAATTTAACTTTGAGATAATGTATTAATATTTCAAACAACACAGGCAATGAAGCATCCCATCTGTGTGTTTCTTTCCTTTAACTGTCAAAGCTCCATCCACAAATGGATAGAGAGCTGTGTAGTGACCTTGCTACATTAAGTATGTCAAGGTATGATTATGGATTATATCAAACATAAGTGCAAACACTTTAGTGATATAGATGTTCAGCAGGATGTGGGAATTAGAGAAAAACTAATTTTTTGTACATATGGGCCGTACATGAACTATGGATAACTTCCCCTTGAAAATGTGGTCATTTTGAAGATGACTGTCTCTCTGTGTACTTGGAATCCATTCTTAATGTAGAACTGAAACACTTTGTTAACGATATCCAGTAGTGCCTTATGATTTCTTAATAAGGTAACAGGGAATGTTCTAAACTAAGAAATCGATATAGAAAAAAAGTACTATTATAAGAATTTATATGGAAATCCACAGGGTAGTACTGGAACCATGTTTATTTAGCCTTTTTAGCCACTGTTTTAGATGTTGCTGTTTTGAAACCAAGGTACAATGCACTGGTAAACCTCAGAGCACATCTGCGGAGAGCATAACGGGACCAGGTTTTGCACTGAGGCCATTGAGCTGGTACTAAAAGCCTAGCATGTACATGGCCTGAATGTGTTTTACATGGCTTAGATTGCATGTAAAAGTAAAGTATATGAAGCAGAAATCTCCACCTGCCCAGAAATACCACTTTACATGACGGAGATGGGAAAACTTAAGAGTAGACTGAATGCTGGGAAAAGAGCTTAGCACAAAGTCTGGACTGGGAGGTGCGACTTACATAATTTCCTGAATGTGGCCAAACTCTGGGTCAAGAATGAGTGAATTTCACATAAAAAATCATGCTACTGAGTACATTCTATCTTTGAGTAACGTTACTGTCATCTTTCAAGTCTTGATCCTATATTCAAATTCACAGATGAAAAGTTCAATGAGATTCATCCATCTGTGCAAGCCTGACTGTGCAATCAAACCTTAAAGTGTTAACTTCATATATATTGTTTGTGCTTTAGGGGACAAGAGACCCAAAATGAATCTGTAACAAAACCAATGAAAAGCCAATCAGATACCCCCCCCCCCAAAAAAAAATATAGGTGGGGTGGGGGGCGTGGGGGGGGAGGAGGGGATGGGGTAGTTTTTTTTTTTTTTTTTTTTTCCTTAAATATATGGAGTGAAATCCTGGCCCCAGTGAAGTCAATGGGACTTTTGCCATAGACTTCAATATGGACAAAATTTCCCCCCGGTGCTGGTGTGATTTTCAGCCTGTCTTTGCCCCTTTAATACTTGTGATGACAAAATCCTGTAGTTGAATTCCAAGGATGGATCAGCACCCTGTGGCAATTAAAACTGCTGTAGTATATCATACTTTTCCAGTATTGTCTGAAAGACCCATCATGCAGAAATACATTTTGCTTTATGCTGTATAAACAACTAAAATTTACCAGAGAATAATTAACGAACAAGAAATGTTTTAAGATGTTTTAACATAAAATCTGTCTAAACTAACCTCAGTGGGTAAAATAATGTATGCAGACATCTCAGTGAACAGCGCGCTTCCTGCACCTATCCAAAGGTAAGATTTGGCCACTCACTAAAAACAGAACTGGTATTAAAGGCCACACACATACATACGAACATCCAAGAGTACTAGTATGAGAGAACAGGTTGTGCAGAAAATATGAAAAGCAAGCACATGTTGTAATGACCACTGCCATTGTTTGCACTTTGACTTCAAATTTCATGCAAATGACTGATGACAAATGCCAGAAAATACCTTTAGGGAATTCATTCTGTTTGTAAACAGAGACAAGATTGAAAATATTTAACAAGATGGATATAATGATTAACATCGAAGTCTAACACTGCAAGGCCTTTAAGAAAAAAGAACAAACATGGAACTAGCTTAAAACCATAGACCTCAGCTTCAAAAAGATGCTGAGCACCGCTACAGCAGGAATTAGAGATGACCAACATTCCTGAATAAAAAAGCCTTTTATAGATTATAGACCTGAATCTGAGATGAAGAAATTTAAATAATCAAAGCCTTTTCCTTTACTATTTATTTTTATTTTTTTAATGTTTTAATGAAAAGTTTGTGCAGAGATTCCAGGTAAAACTGCCATCCTTAAACTTTATGCATCCAGTGGATACCTTCATAGCCAGGGTCTGAGCCAAAACAATTATTTGGTTAATACTGTGGAAAGTTTGATTTTAAGTTGAATGCATAAAATTCACACACAGGTCTGCTAAAATTTTAAGTGAGCATGTATTAAGACCATACAAGTGTCGTCAGACCTGCATAACCCAAAGCATGTACCTCTTCAGACACCCCACGGTGTTCATTAAACTCTGCAAGAGGCTAAACTTCCTTCTTCACATCCAGCTTGTATGGCTCGGGCCAGAATTAGTTAATCGATATGGACCATAAAAATGAATAATGTTAAAAACCTATTAGATCATTCAGTTTGTCTTTTTAGAGAAAACTAGATGATTGAGAAAGTTATTTTCCACCTTTTAGTTCTTGTGATCCCACGACTCACAATTCACCCAACATCTGCAGCAGATTGTTCCACTATGCATCAGAATTATTATTACTCAGTATTTCTGATGCATTTCAATATTGAAATATTATTCAATAATAACAGAATTGACCTCACACATGCAACTTCATTTTTCCCTCGCAGAAAACTAATCTCAGCATATAAAAAATCCCAGACATCTTGATTTACATGTTTTAGAAATACAGAATTTACTATGAGAAATAGAACTTTTGAATCTAAAGAACTAAAATTGTTAAAGTTCTATTTTGAAGCTGATTACTCCTCTTCCTGTAGTGATATTCAGCCTCTCCGTTAGCCTTTCTCTTCCACTGCTATGATGAACTGGGAATTTACCTACTGAGAGCTAAGTGTAGATTCCCTGTGGGTGCTTCTACATTAAATTTAGTTTAGAACAGGAGGTGAATCTCCATCCCCACTTACCTCAGTTTTATCAGCACTGCAGACCTGTCTCAGTGTGCGCAAACCTGAATCCTTTGGAATGAAACTAACTCAAAAAATATTTTCAAAATTCTAGTGGGCATCCAGTCTATGTGACCGCACTAGAGCTTACCTCAAGTAATCCCTCTGGCTTTAAAATCTACTTGATGTGGATACTGTGTCATCAGCACCAATCATTTCTCTTTACAGATCTACTCTGTGCATGCCACAGGATTTGCTAATGTAGATGGAGCCTGGGATTCTCTGAACCTGCACAGCAGATTAAGTTAATGAGGTTATATGATTCTCCTATACTTTGCCCCTTTGAGACCCCACCTGCAGTACTGCATCCAGATCTGGGCTCCCCAGCCCAAGAAAGATGAGGACCTGTTAGAGCAGGACCAGAGGAGGGCCACAAGGATGATCAGAGGGCTGGAGCACCTCTCCTGTGACAACAGGCTGATATAGCTGGGGATATTCAGCCTGGAGAAGAGAACACTCCCCCGAGACCTCATTGAAGTCTTTCAGTACTTAAAAGGAGCTTGTAAGAAAGATGAAGAGGGACTTTTTACAAGAGCCTGTAGTGATAGGGCAAGGGGCAATGGTTTTAAACTAATATAGATTTGCATTAAATATAAGGAATAAATTAAATATAAGGAAGAAATTCTTCATTGAGGGGCGTGAGGCACTGGCACAGGTTGCCCAGAGAAGGTGTGGATGCCTCTTCCCTGGAAGAGTTTAAGGCCAGGTTGGAAGGGGCTTTGAGCAACTTGGTCTAGTGAAAGAAGGCCCCACTTGTGGCAGGGATCTTTGATCTTTAAAGGTCCCTTCCAACCCAAACTATTCTATGATTCTTATACACAGATCTACATTATGTCTAACTGACATGGAAGATGATATAGTGGCATGGCCTTACTACACAGCACAATGGAAACTGCACAGGAGAGAAACTCCCCCTAACCACTAATACTGGGACTTTATCTACATAGCTGTACTGGTATGGTGTAGTTACTACAACAAAACTCATCTGCTTTGGGTGGCCCCAGTTAACAGAAATTCTACTTTATGCTTTGTTCCATTGTTTTTGAACAACTCTCAATTTGCTCTTTCAACTGTAAAATGGTTGTATGTTCTGGGCAATGGGCATTTCTCCTCCTTTCTCTAAGAGTCTTTGCCACTGAAAACTGGAATATGTATTTTAAGAAGCAATAACTACTACCTACTGATGAAAGTTTTTCATAAAAGCTGTCTCCATGCTATGCTTTTCGATATGTGAACTGTTAAGTTAATGACTATCTTTGCAGCAGCAACTATTAAAAATACATTAATAATAATAAAGAAAAAGTATGATGTGTGATTGACATGTCATTTACTAAAATAATTGAAATGAAAGTCTTTGTACTAGGTAAATAGGTATAGCAAATTAAATATGTTTCAGAGTTAGTCCAGGTTGCCTGAAAATATTTAAAGTGGTTTCAAATTGTGCAATTGACGTGATGACCCTTGTAGTGAAACTCTGCAGCACATACATTCTCATAGTTCATTACAGATCAGGTTGAATTAATCACTCCAGTGCTCCTTCCTCTAATGAACTAATACAAGCATATTTTCAAGCATCCTGCTAAACTTATGGTTGATCCTGCCACCTAGCGGCTTTCACTCAAGTTAACAGAAATATAAAAAGGACCCATTGAGGATACACTTTAAAGGAGAAAATAGAAAACGCACACAAACTTTTGTTTTTAGATGACCATTTAGAGTCCCGCTGTTTTTTTTAAGTCTGTTGACTACTACAAAAACAAACAAAATTTCTGGATTGATTTCAGAAACAAAGAAAGAACAAACAGTGGTATACTGATCTTGCAGCATGAAAAGTTCTAAACAGATTGTGACCTAAGCTTTTTGGGAAAACCTAATAGAATGATGTGATTATTTTTATATCAACTGTTTCTAATGTAAATTTCATAATTTAAAACAATAATTCTGGGCTTATCTAAGCCGGAAACAGTGCTCCATCTACTGTGTGATTTATCTTAAATAAAGGGGCTTTCTTCATTTTCAGAACTTTGTAGCATCTTGTATTTCTGCTGTTGCCACTCAGTTATACCTGTCTGTCACACACATATTCCCTTTCAAAGACACTTTCATGAAAGACAATCAAAAATGCTAATAACAGGAATGCTACTTTGCCTTTTTGAAAAGCAATTTTTTTACATACAGTAAACATCAATGGCTGCTGTGTTTATTTTATCTTATTATAACCACTGCTTTATTTTCAAGCTTTCATGAGACTCTGAAGTCAGAGGGCTGGAACCATGCAGAATGAGTTCCTCCACCCATAAACTTTAGTATGTAATGACCCAGTAAACAAATCCTACAGAAGACAATTTCAAAGTGCTTTGTTACAGCAGACTGTCCCTAAAAATGAAAAAGTCTAACAGTCATCTATTATAATAAGTTCTATGATATTATTCAGAAATAATCATAACAACAAAGGACGTCCCAGAAAACAGATTAAAAGTAGGTTGTGCATTGTCTAATTCCCCTCCTCTCCCTGAAGTATTAGGTGCTTCAGAATGAGATTCAGTCCAGTCAGAATATCATTTACAGGACCATCATCAGGAAAGAAATATTAAGTATAGGATGAAGTCTTAAAACATTCTCTTCCCTTCAGCTGTGGACATATTCCCCTCTTTCTTGTAAACCGTAACTCTTGCCTTCCACAGAAGTAGGTGGTTAACCAGCTCTCCCCCCTGTCCTCCAAGGAATTCAGTGAGGTTCACTCTTGTTTTAAAACTGTTACATGAAGCTGACAATTCCTCACCTCTTCTTATGCGGTATCCTCCTGATGGCAATGTATCTCCAGGATTTTTCCAACTGCTCAGATCAAATCAAATCAAATCTGTATTTACCACCCACCAAGGGTGCTTTAGGAAGGCTGCAGACTACTGAGACTACTGTTGGTGTTCAGACTGAGAGATTAATGTCTATGCCATCCACAAGGCATCCTTTGGGTAATGTTTCAGCATCACTTTTTTTATTATTTATTTTTATTTTTAATAAAGGATTACATTGTCTTATGTTCTGTCCCCTCCAGGGAGAGAGTTCTGAACAGTAGAGTATTTTCAGCTGTTGCTCACCCCCCGCATTGCTATGTTCCATCTCCTGGCAGACAGCTGACAGTAGAACTTCATTTATAATATTGTGCTAACATGTAAGAAGAACAGGTTTGCTTTCTTTATAGCACACTTCCATCCACAAGGAAAACTAATATCCAGTTCTTCACAAGAAACCCAACACGAAAGCATACTGAATACAGTAAAACAGTCAGATTGTCATCTCTTACAGAATTAAAAAAGAGTACATACAGCCATCTCATACCATGAGCAAAAAAAGGCTTTTCTAGTGAAAAGTTTTACTTTTCCATTAACTGTTTTTAAGGCCAACGTAACAGTAACAGCAAAAAAATCCTGAAGAGAAGACTAATATTCCGGCCTTACATGAAGCACCTCCTTGTCAATTAGTCTGATATATTCAAAATATAACTTGAGGCTCACTTCAGGAATTTCATCTTACAGACATTTTTTATTCAGAACTTGTTAAGAAATAAAAGCCTCACAAATAAAAGACAACGTTAATTCTTTTTTCATGTTATCTTACATTGTATTATTTTACTTTTATTTCTGTCAATGTGATATAAATAAGCTTACCAGAATTTCTTAACATTCCATTCTGGATAAAACAGCAAAAATATGGTTACCTCACAGTAACAAAAAGGAAGGAAAGCATAGCTTTTTGTGGGAATAACAGCAATACAGTATTTGTAAAGATCAACAGAGGAAAAACTGAAAACTTGGAGCTGGATGTTCTACTTACACAGTAACAACACTGGGTTAACCACTTCAGATTTAGTATTAACTGGCATGCAGTTTCAGCAGTATTTTAAAACATTCAATACTGAAATGTAAAAATTCAGTAGATTTTGCAAGTTTGTCTAAGTTCACTGTAGGGATGTTATGGGTTGTATCAATACTGTTGTTTCTGCTTTTGGCTATATGCTTCCTGAACGCCTCTAGTGACCCTTCACATCTCAGAGATGTTATTGGAGGAGCTAATTTTCGGTCTTACCTTTGTTCCCTATAAACATGATACTGATGAACTCCATTCTTACCTAACACAGCCTAATTAGACCAATGTGAAGAATGTGAGATCTGATAATCTAACATCAAGTAAAATACTTAGATTAATCTAGTTAAACTGCTTCAAAACACCTTAGAGAAAATATCAGTACTGCGAGTCTTTCATTCATCTATTACTATGCTAAATATAGTAGTATTCTACCTTTAGAAATACACTGGACGCCCATCTGTTTAAAATAGCTAAACATATGAGATCTTTAGAATAAGATGTATATTCAAGAAACCTTAAATTTAGACTAGTCTTAAAAGAACAGCCAAAAAGCCCTGTCAGTACATCAATGCAAAATGCAGTACCTGCAAATCAGCAGATAATACAGCATTTGCAAATTAACAGATTTATATGAAAAAAGTGCGGTATGTACTTAGCTGTTAAAATTACTGTTCCAGATTTCTTGAGCTACAGACTCATTTATTTGCAAGATTTGAAAAGTTTCCTTAAGTTTGCACCTTCTGTTAGAGGTGTTCAGGGAGGGTGAGATGCCTCCTGCAGGAAAGCCTTCATGAGAAACTACCTGGAGACAAGCATGCATGTGAAACCCTGCTGCTATCTCAAATTACCGAGGCCAATTTAACAGCATACAGGTTCTGCAGCTGAAAAGAGCCAAAATGGGAAGACTGGAGTACAGAGGATGTGCACAGGACATTTCTACACTGCATTACTGAAGACAGTAAACAACCCTACAGTTCAGAATGAATACATATACCCTTATTTTCTATCAAAGAACAGAACAAACTGCACAAAATTCAGTCTTCCAAAGCAGTCTGCCAGTAATGACATACTGTTGGGCAACATAATAGTTCAAGAATATACTAGGCATTTTTTCCAGGTTTATAAAGCTAAAGGTGTATCAGTGATAGACCTGAACATTTTTTGTTCTGAGTAAATCTTACAAAAAAAGGTAGAATATCACAGACATGAGGACTTACCTGCAAAATTGAGAACTGCTCTCAATTTTAGGGTTAATTCAAGTAGGTACAATACATTTAATGTATATAATCCAGACTTCACCGTACACTGTACTTGGAAATTATTGTATCTAGATATTGCAGAAGCATCTTATCTCTCCTGTCAGTTTAGAAAATATCAACTACAATGCAAGAACACTGACCTGTGGCAAAAAGCTGTAAAACCTGAAGGTAAGCCCTTAGAGACTATTATACATGTACTAATTAATTCAAACTGTGAGGGAGAAGTACTGTACATCTGTTGATATTTACAAGACAGTTTGTCATACCGTTTCTTGTTCTGACCACCTCAGTAAACTTGCTTTCTGAAGAAGAAGTTTTAAATAAATAAATGAATGAACAAATAAATAAAAGCACAACTTTCTTGTAAAGGCCCTACCCTAGTTCCATACTCCAGATCCTGATGTGGGACAGTTAAACTTCCCATTAAGATGTACTCAGTTCCATTCTGGAGAAGTTCTTGATGATGGGAAAGAATGAAAGCTCTCGGAGCCTCTTGAGCTATTTCCTGAAGGTTTGATGACCTGTAACTCACAGGCACCTTTAAAAAAGGTTAAAGACTGTTATGACAAACAGCCGCAAAAAGCAAATATAAGAAAACAAACGAACAAAATAAATCAACAATGTGACCCTGAGCGACAGGCTGCACCCACGGAGAAACGACACCCGCAAACCCCAACCACCTCCCCCCTTCCCCGCTCAGCACAAGATGAAGGCTGCACCTCCGCGCTGCGCCGTGCCGATTGGCTGGGAGCCCCCGAGGCGCTACTGCCAATCAACCCTAAGCCCCGCCTCCCGCCCCCCGAAGAGCGTGTATATGTGTGTGAGGAAGGGAGTGCGCCGCCATTTTGTCGGCGTGGGACGGGTGGTGGCAGCGGTGTATCGCTCGTCAGTCTGGCGTTAATGTGGTGGGAAATGGTCGTGCTCTGGTGGTTATGGCTCTCCCACGTCCCTTTCACGCTTGTGAGTGTTAAAGTAGCTGATGCTCGGGGGTTGCGGTCGCCTGAGGGTCGTGTGTGTTGTGGGTTTGAGCCCTGCTCCACACCCTGCTTCTGTCAGGGTGTCAGCCAGCCCTGTGTAGAGCTGCTGTTGCAGAGGGTGTTCAAATCCCTTAGACTATCACTCATGTCCTGCCTTTGGTTACACTTTAGAAGTTCTTTTGTTATTCTTTAAATCTGCATTGTAGCACTGTATGATAGATCGTAGATTTTTGACTGGCCAAAGCCCAGCAAATAAGAATTGCTCTGTCACCAGTCTTGCTTAGCAAGTATTTGTAGTGTTCTGGCTATGTGCTCTTTTTGTTCTTTTATTTTTTCCCTTTTTTCTTTCTAACTTCCAGTGCAGACAGGTTTTAGTATACTTTAGGAAGGTGGGTTCAGTCCTATAATTCTGTTTTTTGAAATCTTAACATTTTCATTAAATTGGATATAAAGAACTTCTTTGGGGTGTTTTTGGGAGGAGGAGTGTTTAGAGAAGGAGAACAAGAGTTTTACTTTCTTACGGATTTATTATTATCTTCTAGAGTGGTGCAGAGCTGCTGTTATAAAGGCTGAGGCTTCTAAGAAGTATGTTCTGAAAGCATAAGCATATCTGCTATAGAAGGTGAGTAAAGAGCAAGAAGTCATTCTGTAAACTCTAAATATTTGATTGTTTCGGTGTGATGCTGCTATTTGGGTTATGATAACTGGAAAAAAAGACTTTGATTCCCAACTGGAAAAAAAGACATTGATTCCCAAATTGGAACACATAATAAATGAAAACAGTGGAAGAAATGAGGTTTGCAAAGCATTGGTGATGCACCTTCTATGATTTAATTCTCTCCGTTACGATCAGGTGTTTCTGCCAGGTAGACAAAACCATTTTCTGAAGGTTGTTTTCATTCATTTTTTTTTTTTTTAAAAAAAAGAGCTTAGCTTTCTGTGTCTTTTTTTGTTTTAGTTTTTACCGGGAAAAACACAAAGTGGGGGGTTGCAAAAAGAAGGTGTAGTTAGATCTGGATTTGGTGCTGCTTTTACTGAGAGCATCGTTTTTTTTTTTTTTTTGGTTAGTTTTGTCTTTTGGTTGTGTTTATTTATTTATTATTTTCTGAAAAGTCAAGTATCTACAGTGTCATCTCATCTTCCTTCAGCTGAAGATGTTCTCGCCCATGGCGGGGGGGTGGAATTAGATGCTCTTTAAGGTCCCTTCCAATCTGAACCATTCTGTGATGGTAAGCTTTACAGTGGAGTAAAGAATGACAGGGATCAGTATTTCTTCTGAAGATGTATGGTCACTAGCTACTTTATGTATGCTGATGATAAGAGCTTCTATTTCAATTCTGTTGAAAAATCTTTGGCAAGATGAGGAAAGTCTTGTACTAGTAACTTGTAGCTCAAATTGAAAGCTTCACTTTTAAAGTTATGTAAAAAGTCATAGATCAAGCATGTTTTGCCCAGTTTGTGTGTCTATGAGCACAGTGTGAAAAGAAGTCCTTGGTAATTCCTATATTAAAAAGTAAGAGAAATAGACTAGAAATACTTTTGCAGGTAAGTTCATGTAACTGCAGGTCTAGTAGTGATACTCTGAATCTCTTTTGCAGAGCGCTGTGGTTGAAGTTATTGGATATAGATCAGATCATCAGAGATTTATAAAGGCCATGAATTGCCTTCCACTTTTTTTGAGCAGAAATACATTTTTTTTCAAAAAGAAACATATTTTCCTGGTCTTATCTGCCCCCTTCCCTTCCTACCTTTGTGATTCCCCTTACCTTATTTGATATCTTTAGTTCTCTTTATCATTTTGGGAACCATTTTCTGATGATAAATTATGCTCAAGTGAGAAATGTGGACAGCAGCAGTGAGAGCAATTCAGTTATTACCTGAATATCTTTGTAAAAAGAGAACTGTGTCAAGTATATCAGAATAGCATAAAACGTGACAGTTACATGTTCAGCATACGTTCTAGCCAGAACTGTAAAAATATGCCATTAAAACACTTGTAAAACAAATTTCATATAGGGAATTAGTTAATAAAGGAAACATGGAAAATTGTCAGGCTGATCTTGCTCCTTCTCTTTGCAGACAATGGAATCTTTGGCTCCTTCACCAAACTTAGTTGATATGAATCTGAAGATCACTCATATAGAGTGCCATCCAGAATGCGTGGTCATAGTATTCAAGGGTCAGTGCAAGGTGGGGTGTGAACTTGACTACTACATACTGCAAAATGAAATGCAGCGTGTATTCAAAGTAAAAGATAAGGTTGACATTGGTGGATCTTGTTTGGTGGAAGATGCGGAAGGAAAATGGCATAGAGGAAAAGTTTTGGAAAAGAAAGAGAATATCTGTAAGGCCTTTCTTATAGACACTGGACAGGTGCTAGTGGTTGAGGAAATACATATTGCTTCTGCTGGTGATGATTTTTTTCAGCTTCCTCCAAAAGTAGTTTGGGGGATTTTTGCTAACATACTTCCTCTTGGAGAAAAATGGGGTCCAAAAGCCATAAACTATTTTTCATCACTGGTAGGATTGCAGATTACAGGTCATGTGAAATCTGTTACATCGTACCAGCTGTTTATTCTGGAAGTACCAAAGGTCATTAGTGATATTCTTGAACTGCATTTAGGAAAACTTATTGATGGAGATTCCTTTCGTCTTATTGTAGAAATGTTGAAAATGTTTCCACCAGAAACATTTAAGAGAATGCCACAGTTGCAACACAAACATCCAGTCCAGGAATTGCTTACTTTTAGCAATTCTGAGAAACCATCAGACTTTTGGCCAGTTCCAGATCTCTTTCCACATCTACCAACTGGTAGTAAAGTAAATGTAAAAATAACTGTTGCAATAAGCCTGAGTAAATTTTACTGTCAGATACAGGAACGGCAGAAAGAGCTGGAAAACTTGACAGAAGCTATGCGTTTATACTATGAAGCAATCAGTACAGAGAATAATACCTCTTTTTATAGTTTAGGGCTACTTTGTGCTGCTAAAAGGCAAAATGGACAATGGCATAGAGGAGTGATAAAACAGCTTCTGTCCGACCACATGGAAGTCTGGTTTATGGATTTTGGTAATATCGAAGCTGTGCCATCTAGCTGTGTTCAGAAACTTAAAGCAGAGTTCATGTCGCTGCCTATGATTTCATTTCCATGTGCACTGTCTTGTGTTGGGAATCAGGATGAAGCGGTAATAAATCTTCAGCTGAAAAAATTTATACAGGCCTTGACAGGACAGACTTCTGTGTGTGTCTGTGTTGATTTATTCAATGCCAGTAAACACTTGTATTATATTACGCTGCAAAGTCAAAATTTTGGAATTAATGCTAAGCATCAAGAGAACTTGAATGAGGCGGCTGCATCATTTGTCCCGCCTTTGGAAACAAAAATCTCTAGCGTTGGTGTAAGCTACAAAGCATGTGCCTGGAATTCATCTAAAAATCACACTGGAAATAAACAGACAAAGAACTGCTTACCTGAAAGTGATAGGTCTTTATCAAGTCACTGCAAAAGAGTAAAAATGCAGATGAATGCTTCTTACACTGCTTTTGTAGTATATGTCATAAATCCGTCCAACTTCTGGATTCAGACATGTGCATATCAGAAAGAATTTCGAGCCCTGATGAAAAATATTGCAGATGCATATAACCACTGTGGAGCTGATGACTGGGTCCTTCAAAACCCAGAACCTGGATCGCTGTGCTGTGCCCGGTATAGCAAAGATATGCATTATTATCGGGGTGTTGTCACTGAAGTGCTTCATGTAAGTGTTACTGTCTACTTTTTAGATTTTGGGAATACAGATACAGTACCCTGTTATGATGTAAAAACATTGCTTCCAGAGTTTGCTGCTTTGCCGGCTTTAGCTATGTGTTGTGAACTTGCTTGCACTTTTCCTGTTGAAGATGTGTGGGTTAAAAAGGAAACTGATTTTTTCAAACAGATTGTATTTAACAAACTGCTGCTGTTTCAGGTCATTGGAAAGCAAAACAACAAATACATTGTTAACGTACAGTACAGAAATGCTTTGCAGGAAAGTAATGTTGCCACACTTATGGCTCAAGCTGGATATGCAGAATACTGGGAAAGAAGACCAGTTTCTGCTCTAAATCTGTCAAAAAAATGTCAAGCCCAGAATCCCCTCCAGTTAAAGCAAAAATACATAAATGCACGGTGCACCTCTGATATTTATAAAAATAATGTATCACAAAATAGACAGGTATTTCAAAAGGAAAAAGTATCAAGCACAAGTTCTAGGCTGAGAAAATCAGTGACACTGTCCTCTTTTGGAAAAGATGCTCTCTCTGAAGATCATAAGGTCAGGTCTCAGTCATTTTCCCAGGTCCCAGTACCTGAGGAAAAAAAATCTTATAAAGAGCTTATGTTTAAACCAGGAACTGTTTTTGAAGTGGTATGTTCTTACAGTGTTTCCCCAGCAGAGTTTTCATGCCAGTTGCAGAGTAAACTGCCAGAGCTAAATACCTTAATGAAGCAAATCCAGACTTACTATAAAGAGCATACCATTCCTTACAAAACCGGACAGGCTGCCTGTGTTGTTAAACGCCCCAAAGATGGGAAATGGTACAGAGCAAGTGTTTTGCAGCAAGTGTCCACAAATGAAGTTGATGTGCTTTTTGTAGACTATGGTTATCGGGAAAGAGTTCTACTTAATGATCTTCAAGCTGTCCTTCCAGATTTCCTAACTCTGGAAAGTCAAGCCTTTCAGTGCATGCTTAAAAATGTACCGGTACAGATTGTTGCACTTAATTGGCCTGAAGAAATGTGTAGACATTTTAATGACTTAATTTCTGCTGCTAGAGGACCACTGACTTGCACTGTCTATGCTCTAATTCTTTCAAGTCCAAACTGTTTATGCAATATAGTTGGCTTACAGACTCCGTTTATTAGTGCGGAACAGTTTCTCAGGGAATCTGGACTCAACCAGTCTGAATATATTGGATTGCAAAGACTTGCACCTTTGGGTTCCATGTACAGTTTTTATTACTCATCTTTTAATATAGAAATTGGAAGTGAGGAGGAGGTTTATATAACTCACATACATAGCCCTTCAAAATTCTATTGCCAGCTTAATCGAAACAGTGAAATTATAGAGGCACTGATGCAAAATGTTACTGAAATAAGTAAGATGGCAAATCATGCAAAATATGATACCATCAGTACACGATTATGTATAGCCAGGTATTTTGAAGATGGTTTGTTTTATAGAGCTTTAGTTTTTCCTGTGGAATCAACATCCTATCTGTGTGCTGACTTTGTGGATTTTGGAAATAAGCATATGGTAGAGAGAGATCAATTGATGCCTATTCCAGACTCTGCCACTGACTTGATATTCACACCCATGCAAGCCATTAAATGCTGTCTGTCAGATCTTAAGGATGCAAAATTTCCAGCAAGGGTTATTCGGTGGTTTGAGGAAACTTTCCTTGGTAGGCTGCTGAAAGCTGTAATTGTATCCAGAGAATCAGATGGCCAGATTGTTGTGGAGTTGTATGATGGACAGCTCCAAGTAGGTCAGAAAGTTAAAGAAAAAATATTGGAAGAATTGGCGTATGTGACAAATTATACAGAACAATTTGTTGGAAGTTACGGAGTGATACACCACATAGATACCAAAAACAATGGTGAGGTAAATGTTGAAAGTCCTGAAAGGATTCAATTGAAAAATGAACTGGAATTTCAAGTAGACAATAAATATTACCAGGCAGATAATGGACAGAATTTTGGAGATGAAGAGCAAATTACATGTAGAACACAAAACCAGTGTTGTGGGTCCTCAAAGTTGGTAACCTCAGAGGGCAGTGAAGAAACAGGTTTTCTAAAAACTTACAGTGCTGCTATGGAGCACAGAGAGAAACCTCTGGATGGAAAGTCTGCTTCTCAATCACTGTGTCATCCTTCCTTAAGTTTAAAGGAAATAACTGTAAATGCTCTCTCTGAATCTTGTACTGAACAACTAAATTATACAGGTCAGCAGGAAAGGGATAATGAAAATACTCCAAAATTAATCAGTCTTCCTCAACGTGATATTCAGGTGAATTCTGAAGTAGCAGGGTATATTTCTCATATAAATAGTCCATTGAGTTTCTATATTCAGTTTGCAGAGGATGAAAACTTAATAATTCAACTAGCAGAAGAATTAAATGAAAGCATGGTGAATATAGGTCATGAAAATGGCTTAGGTGAGCTCATGGTAGGGGATCTCATTTTAGCAGAGTATGCCATTGACTGTTTTTACTATAGGGCAGTTATTAAAACTCTGAAATCAGGAAACTCCTTTGAGGTAGAGTTCATTGACTATGGCAATACAGCAGTTGTAAGCCTTTCCAAAATCTGCAGGATTCATAAAAAGTTGTTAACTTTGCCGAGGCTCAGTATTCATTGTTTCCTTAGCACTGTGAAAAGTGCTTCTGATGAAAGCTGGACTAACAAAAGTACTTCCTATTTTGTAAACAAAATAAATAATAAATTAGTCACTTGCAAATTCTTAGAGCAAGATGGAGAGCAATGGAAAGTAGATATAATTTGTGATGGAAAGTCTATCTCTGATGGCTTTCAGCAGAAAAGTGGCAGGACAAGTTTGCAAAACAAACATATTTGGGAACATATGCCAAAACAACTTCTGGTAACAAATGATAACCCTCAAGATAGAAAGTTCGTGAGTGACTTAGGTGGTCAAAGAAAAAATCTGACGGCTAAGATGGAAAGTAATTCTAAAATGTGCTTGAACATCCCTCCTCAAGATCTAAATACTGAACAAGTAGAAAGAGCAGAAATAATTAATGCTTCAGCAGATGGAGAATTTCATGTACAGTTACTTAAAAATCTGCAAATATTAAATGATTTAAATGTCATGCTTTTCAAAGAAGCACAAAGAAGTAGTTTACTTACGGCGGATAACATTGAAGAAGGGTTGGAGTGCATGGTAAAATCTGAAAGGAACTTAAAGTGGTATCGCTCCAAAGTGATAAAGATGTTTATCAGGGAGAGGTTAATGCTAGTTTTTTTTATAGATTATGGCAACTATGAGATGGTGTCCTTAAATAATGCAAAGATTCTCAGTGATGAGATTAAAAGCGTTCCTAAACAAGCTGTGCTTTGTGAATGGGTTTGGTTAAAAAAAATGAATAAAGTTCCATTTGTCCATGTAGTAAATGCACTACTAGATGGTGAAATAAAGATCTTGTTTCTGAGATACTTGGAATCTTCTCATATCTGGGAAGTAGATATCTTAGTAGGGAAAGTTCTGCTTCAGGAATATTTGAATCAGCTCTTAACTGTTGTTGGACTGGAAAAATCTAGTAATACAGACTGTATGGGGTTTCAGGAGTCATTCAGGATAAATTCAATCACATGGACACTGCTGCAGAGTGGCAGAAGGTATCATGGGTTTGCAACTGCAGTTACTGATCCTTCAAACTTCAGCATCCAATTTGAAGACTTATTTGATTCCATGAAAAACTTGTCTTTGCTGCTCTCTGATGTTCCTGATGACTTGCCAGCTTTGCCAAAAGAACTTGTGTCTCCTGGTAACAGCTGCTTGATCCAGTTTGGACTAGAATCACAGTGGAATAGAGTACAAATTAGTGAAGTGACAAGTCAGTCTGTTGTTCTTACATTTATTGATTATGGCTTTCTGAAAAGCATCCCCTGCTCGGAAATCCATAGACTTAAAGTTATTCCAGAAAGTCTGTCTTATTTACCACACTTGGCTTACTCTTGCTCTTTACATGGTATAGTTCCTGCCACAGGGGAATACTGGAGTGAGGAAGCCAAGCTTCTATTTCAAAAGCTTCTTAGTAAACCAGATCTCATATTCCATTTTAAGCACTATGGCTCTGGAATGAGGTTAGAGGTTGATGTTCTGTATGAGGAGAGTAATCTAGGTTGTGCCTTAGTTGCTGCTGGCTATGCAGTCTACTCTGCAGGTAGGTGCTGTCCCATTCCAGTTGATGGAGTTGAATCAGCCAAAACATGCTTGCAGTCTAATTATCCAAATTCTAATTGCTGTGGTTTCCTTTGTGAACCAGATTATAACTAAGCAGAAAAAAAAAAACACACCTTTTTTCCTTCTGGTAGACATAAAGCAAAGAAATGAAACAAAAGTATCTGAAGGATAGGACTACTTGTGAGAAAAGTTCCACAAAAGATGTCAGGAAAGACGGTGCTGATACATTCCTAATAAAGGATCTGAGTTCCTGTAACACTGGGGGGGGGGGGAGGACTATGAAGTCTTTCAGTGCTGTGATGATACAAAAAGCGAAAATTGATTTCACACAGAGTAAATCTACTATAAGAAGTACTGATTGAGACTTGTCATTCTGATGAACCCCAGTCTCTAAAGACAGTGTTAAGATACCATCAAGACATTTATTTGAATAATAATTAAGCTGCAGATTAAGAAAAAGTACTACTTTACTGCATGAAAAAGCTCACTCAACTCACATTGAGTGATAACTGCATATTTACTTCATGGGGTTATGTTCTTTGTAGTGCCAAGTAGTACTTAGTTTAAGTGCCTCTGCATAAAAGTTTTAAGGGTTAATTAATTGTGATTCTAACTTCTGGCTATCATTCAGTTCTAACAGCACATCTTGGGTGTCTGTTGTTTTTAAAGATCATTGAAACACCTTAAATGACAGTTCTGGTTGCACATTAATGCTACACAAATAACATTTTTAAATTTGATTTTTGCTAATGTAAAATAGATGGTGTCTTAACTTAGGCAGTTGTACAGTACTTACCTAATGTTACAAAATGGAGCCTAGTAATGACAGGTGGTTTAAAAAGAAAAACCAAAGGGCTGTTATGATTCTGATGTTCTGCTAATTGCACATTAGCTTTATGTGCAAGACTGTTTTATTTTTAACAAGTAATGAATCTAGCTTGAAATAGTCATTTCTTTTCTGAAGGTCTGATGACCAAACTCCTTGAGGTAGAAACTAGATAATGGGAAAGTATTTTCAGGATTATACCGTAAATGAAAATAAAGATAACAGCTTTAGTCATTGTTTGTATGAACTATCAGAAAGGCATTATAGGGTTATGTTACAATTGTTAAATGAAGTTGCTGGAATGTCTTGCTAAGGATTTTATTCCCAGTCTTCTTTCTTTGGTGTGCGCTTTCCCTATCCACAGCCTCAGCTGTAACAGCATCCTCCTTCCAAGTAGTAGAAGAGGTTATGCTTGTGACCTAGTTGAGAGAAACTGTCAGAGGATTTGGGAGTTTAGATGACTTGCTATTCGTCTTTGGCAGGCATAATTCTGAGTAAAAATACTGCTTTGATTTGGTAAAGTTTAATTGGAAGCTATTGTGTATCATTTGGTTGTATTTCCTAAATATTTTTCTGTAAATTATGCATTTGTTTATACATGTCATTGATTACTTTGACTTTTTTAAATATGTAAAAGTGATGAAGAGCCAGTTACATTTGGAATTAAAAATGATGTATTCAGTATTCTGCCTGTTTGTCATGAATAATAAAATGCTTATCTTCTGTGCGTAACATGCCTTGCCTAAATCATTCTGAATGTTTTGAAACTTTCTGTGACCTGGTGAATGCATTCGAGAGAAGTTGAAGCTACATCTCTACTTTCTTTGTGGGGTGGTGCCACGGAGCAGTCCTTGCCATCTATTCCAGCAGCTGTGGAGCAGATTATATCTGTTGTGTGCCAAATCAAGTTTTACTTTTTAATGCTGTACAAATGGCACAGCGTTTCTGCGGGCTCACTTGTATAGCATGCTAGCATGAGATGCATGCCTCCCTCACCCTGCATCTGCTCTGTGCTGCCCTCTTACTTTTAACTCACACCTTAAAGGGAGCTAGGCCTCTTGTGGCATATAGGTAGGTATGCTTTATATACCGTTACTTGCAAAGTAACTGGCAGTTACTTTGGGAAATGTTTTGCATTATTTTTAAAGATGTACGTTGTGTATAGCTGAACATTTGAACTTTGTTAAAAAGATTGTGATGTTTTTCAAATGCTCTTGACATTTTACAGTATCCCTAAAAGCCTATCTGATATTTGTGGGAGTGGCTGTTCTTTCACAGAACAGAATCACAGAACTGTAGGGGGTTGGAAGGGACCTTGAAAGATCATTGGGTCCAACCCCCTTGCAAAGCAGGTTCCTCAGAGCAGGCTGCCCAGGTAGGCATCCAGATGGGCCTTGAATATCTCCAGAGAAGGAGACTCCACAACCTCTCTAGGCAGCCTGTTCCAGTGCTCCATCACCATCACCGTGAAGAAGTTCTTTCGCATGTCAGTGCAGAACTTCCTCTGTTCTATTTTGCGGCCATTGCCCCTTGTCCTATCTCCACAAACCACTGAGAAGAGGTTAGCTACGTCCTTCTGTCTGCCACCCCTCAGGTATTTGTACACATTGATAAGATCCCCTCTCAGTCTTCTCTTCTCCAGGCTGAACAGACCCAGGTCTCTCAGCCTTTCTTCACGGGGAAGATGCTCCGGGCCCCGTATCATCTTTGTGGTCCTCTGCTGCACTCTTTCCAGGAGGTCCCTGTCTTTTTTGTACCGGGGAGCCCAGAACTGGACACAGTACTCCAGGTGAGGCCTGACCAGGGCAGAGTAGAGGGGGAGGATCACCTCCCTTGACCTGCTGGCCATGCTCCTCTTAATGCACACCAGGATCTCATTAGCCCTCTTGGCCACCAGGGCACACTGCTGGCTCATGGTCAACCTGTTGTCCACCAGGACCCCCAGGTCCTTCTCCTCAGAGCTCCTCTCCAGCAGGTTGTCCTCCAGCCTGTACTGATACTTCCGGTTGTTCCTTCCCAGGTGCGGGACTCTACACTTACTCTTATTAAACCGCATCTGGTTTCTTCCTGCCCAAGACCCATGGATTTGTGTGCGTTGAGCCCACTCAGACACTCCTGAACCACTCTCACGTCTACCAGGGGGGAGCCCTCCATTTCCCAGACCCTTTGTCCTCTTGCCAGGGGCGAGGAGTCCCAGAGGAGTGTCCTGGAAGCAAAGACTGAAGCAAATAAAGCATTCAGTATCTCCACCTTCTCGGCGTCTTCTGTGACCAGGACACCCCCCTCGTTCAACAAGCGACCCACATTATCCCTAGTCTTCCTTTTGCTGTTTACATACTTGAAAAAACCCTTTTTATTATCCTTTATCTCTTTAGCAAGCCTCATCTCTAGGTGGGCTTCAGTCTTCCTCGTTGCATCCCTGCAGGCCCTGACAACATGTCTATACTCCTCCTGAGAGGACAGACCCATTTTCCACATTTCATAGACCTTCCTCTTCCTCTTGATCCTATTGATGAGCTCCTTGCTCATCCACACAGGTTTCCTGCCCCCCCCTCCCCAATTTCCTGTTCTTTGGGATGTACCGATCCTGAGCGTGCAAGAAGTGCTGCTTAAATGTAGCCCAGCTCTCACAAGCACCCTTGCCCTCAAGCAACCTTGTCCATGAGATATTCCCAAGCAGGTCCCGGAAGAGGTCAAAGTTGGCTCTTTGAAAGTCCAGGGTAGCAATCCTGCTTTTAGCCTTACTTCCTCTCCCTAGTTCCATCTGGAAGTCCACCATCTCATGGTTGCTGCATCCCAAGCTGCCCCCAGCCTTCACATCCCTAACAAGGCCATCACTGTTGGTAAGATCAAGGTCCAGGAGCACCCCCTGCCTCGCCGGCTCCTCCACCACCTGCATCAGAAAATTGTCTTCAATGCATTGTAGGAACTGTTTGGACTGCACGTGCCTGGCTGAGCTGCTTACCCAGTCTGGGTAATTGAAGTCCTCCATGAGGACCAGTACTCGTGATTGTGAGGCTACTAGCAGCTGCTTGTAGAAGGCCTCATCGACCTCCTCCTCCTGATCTGGTGACCTGTAGTAGACCCCCACCACCGTGTCTCCCATACCAGCCCACCCCTTAATTCTCACCCACAAGCTCTCCACTTGTCCTTCACCCTCCCCCAGGTGGAGCTGGGTACACTCTAATTGCTCCCTCACATAAAGGGCAACCCCCCACCCCCTGCCTATCTTTCCTAAAGAGGACATAGCCCTCCATGACAGCGTTCCAGTCATGCGAGCTGTCCCACCACATCTCAGTGATTGCAATGAGATTGTGGCCCCACGACCGAACACAGATCTCAAGCTCATTCTGTTTATTTCCCATGCTCCACGCATTGGTGTACAGGCACTTTAGGGAAGCAGCAGGTGCAGTTACCCCTGGGGGGATGCAAGAAGATACCGGACGGGGCATCGGGAATGCTACCTTCTCTGAGGAGCCCTTAGCCAGTCCTATGGGAGAGCTCAGAGGTTTTTCCCTGTCTTCAACAGTGACAGTAGTGACGACGTCCCCCAGCCCTTCTCTGTCACTTTTAGCTCCCCTCCCTACCCCCATCAAACCTAGTTTAAAGCCCTGGTAATCAGCCCAGAGAGCTTGCTCCCCAACACAGTTGCGCCCCACTGGCTCAGTTGGTGTCTGTCTGCAGCCCACGTACCCGGCCTCTCAAAGGACGGCCCAAGATCAAAATACCCAAATCCCTGATCCAGACACCACTCCCTCAGCCAGTCATTTACCTGTCCTGTTCTGCTCCTTCTATCTGCATCTAGTCACCCAGCGGGAGGACAGAGAAGAACACTACCTGCACTCCCAATCCCTTCAACAACCTCCCCAGGGATGCAAAATCCTTTTTAATATTCCTCATTTTTCTAATAGCAGCTTCCCAGGATCCAACCTGAATGACTACAAGAGGATAGTAGTCCTCTGGTTTAATGAGCTGTGGCAGAGCCTTCCTAATGTCTCTGACACGTGCCGCAGGAAGACAGCACACCTCTCTGCCTAGGTTATCTGGGCGGCAGTTGGGAGCCTCAGTGCCCCTCAGCAAGGAGTCCCCGATCACCAGAACTCTCCGCTCTTTTTTTTTGTGGCACAGGTTACAATGCGGTGTTCTGTCCACCCCTAATCCTTATGTTTTGTACTTCCCCCAATCTTGACTCTCTTCTCGGGATTGCTTCCCGGGTTCGGACTACTGTCCAGACCCTCAGCCTCTTCCGCAACCTCCCTGAGAGCCTCAAATCTATTTCCCAGGGACACCTGCACCCATGACAGCGCTCTCCTCCCTCTTGGCCCAGGTGGGCCTCCAGATTCTGGAGCTCCCCGCAGTCACCTGTCTGGACTGCCACTTCCCCCCTCGTGGGATCCACCTGGGTGCCCACATGAGCCCAGAGAGGCAGCATCACCTCTGTTTGGGTTGCCGCCTCGGACCGACTGCTGTGACGGGTGCCCACCATAGTGAGGTCTAGGTTCTCCTCCCTGCCCCGTGCAAACTGCCTGCACTAACTGCCAAGCCAGTCCTGTTAGCGCATCCTGTTTGCGGCGCTCCTGACCAAGCTCCTGACCATAACCATACAGTGAGATGTATCTTTGTTTAAGGAACTTATTATGCAGTATTACTCCCTAGAGTAGGACTACCTCTTGCTGATTTTGGTGCTCCTTTCTGACTGATGGGAACCCTATGCTATCTCCAGAGGGAACTGTGTCAGTCACAAGAAATTGTGGGCCTGAGAGAAAGAGTAAGACAATTAAGGATTCATCTAGCAAGAAAGGCAGATGGAAGGAAAAAGGTTTTACTGGTGATACGGGGTGGTGATTCAAGACTATTGAAATGGCAGGCCACTTACTGGATATTTGTAAGGGCCAGGAACCATAGCTATTTTGGTTTTCAGGCATATATTTATGTTTCAGTGTTCACTGCGTGTGTGAATATTTTTCAAGTTTGCAAATGAAAAGATAGGAAATGAAATATGAGTGTAAAGGATGACAAAGAACTCTTAGAAACTAAAAAGTGATCAACTCTTCCATAAAAGCAAACTTAAGGATGCGGAAGACTGTCTGACATTGCTTTTAATGACTGCAGAGGATTGTATGTATCCAATTTTGCAGTGTTAGAGGTGGCTTGTACCTAATTTGTTGCCCAGCATTGAATAGTACATACTTTATCCCGAAGAGGATGTTTCTTTCCAAGCTGTGGAATAGAGGATTGATTAGAGATGGAATCATCTTTTTTCTTACAAGTAGCTATCTTTTTATGTATTTGTATTTAAGGTTGAGTCAAACTCGAAATGCTTGGTCAGCTGATTTCAGCTGTTATCCAAAATTATGCTGAAAAGGTAAGAATATACACCGTAACTTAAGAAGATGGTTTTTATCTTAAATGTGTACACTTTTATATTTGGGTTACTTAATTTCATGTAGACCATTTTATTTGTGCATTCCAATTTTTAGTGTCATGTTCAATGTTGTTTTAAGGTCTTTAAGAAATAATCTGTTCGCTAGTCTACCTTAACATTTTCTTTTAACATTTCAATGCACAGTTCTTTTATAGGCTGATCTTCTAAGGAGCAAAATCTTAGTTTTGCAGGTTGTCAGTTTTCTCTGATGCTTCCTGCTTGTATTCCAGCATTCACAAACTGTGATTCTACTGACCAATTTCAGCTGTCTTGGTTAGAAAGGAGGACTTAATGACATTGCATCTTGTTAATGCTAGTGGCTGGATAGAAGAGGAAAAGCAAGTTTTGCTTCTTTTCCTGAGGGAAAGCACCATGCGCCATGTAGTATGGAGTCAGCCAGTGCTTCCTTTTATTCAAACATGACAGAAAACTGAGGGTGCAGTCAGGCTCAAGGGTGTGGAGCTGGGGAGGATGTTTAAACTGCCAAATATACTAACAGCCATACTACTTTGCTGAGCAACTTTTTGATTCTAAAGCTCTGTTTTTTATTGTGACATTTTCTTTGACAAGCCCAGTAATGACAGAAACAGTCATTTCCATGTGATGTGAAGAGTTTGTGATTTTTAGCTTAACTTCTCTTTGGATTTATTTAGGAGATGTTTTTATGGCGACAGTGCCTCTCAAAGAGAAATTCCGCTAAGCATGTTTCAGAGGCTGCGGAGGCTGCTTGTTTCTGATTAACCATGTTTGAGCTGCACTGACATCTGGTGGCTCTGTGCATGGTTCCTGGTAGGCATTTTCTAGGTATTTATTACATAAGTTTCTTTCAACTGATGATCTTGCTGTATGTGTTCAGAGAAAAAGTGAAATGTTAGATTAAACAGAGAAGGGGGGAAAAAAGTTATTTTAAGGGAGGTCTGATATAAAAATGTTTGCCAAATGGCTTCTCTAGATATATAGATATTTTATTTGCAGACTGGGTATGAAAAAGAACTTAGAAATGCTTGTTCCCATTAATGCCCAGTAAATTTCTATTTCTTAATTGTTTAGACACATTTGATAACCTCACTGTTTTGTCTCTGAGGTAATTTTTTTTTAAAAGAATAATAAACATTGTGAAACCAGAATCATGAAAATGCTTACCCAGCTCTGCACTGACTTTAGAGAGCCTTCTTGATTCCTGCAGATTTAATAAGAAGGTTTCTAGGACTACCATGTCTAGATCTGCATAATGAAGGAATTAAAATTGTGACTGCATTGTAATTTTTAGTGAGCAGTAAACATCAGGAATCCAACTGGGTGACCCTCGAGTATAACCAGACCTAGTTCTGTGAAATTATTATGCTGCAAATAAAAGGAAATGGAGTAAAAATGGGGTTTAAATGAGTTTATTTTTTTTTTTCTAATTTAAAGGAATACCAAGGTGTTGAGAGCAAAAACACTATTTGACAGACTTTGATTCCGATTAATTCTTTAGTGTTTAATCACCCTGATTTAATAGGAGTTTGAACTTAACACAAAATATATGATCAACCTTTTTAATTATGTTCATTTTCTTTAAAGCCATGGAACCATTGATCTCCTCTAATCTGACATTCCATAAAATGTGGAATTTCACTTACTTTTGCATTAAGCCAGTATTCCCCCTTTTGTCTCCAACAGTTCAGACCCTCGTTTCCCACCTTCAGACGATAAGCATGCTATTCTCCCCCTTGAAGCTGTTTTACTGTACAAATAGTATTAAAGAACTGTGATATGTCTCTTTTTGTCCAGCCACAGGAGTCAAGTCTAGGAGCCAGACAATTCTATGGGCAAGGGGAAACCTGTGCTCCAATTTCTGCTCAAATGAATTCTTAGGCATTTGTAGTTAAAACACTCCTTGATGAAGCAGCTAGGGGAGCAGACACTACGACTTCCATAATCTGATCATGTTCCCTGTGTTTTCCACCCTTTATTTTCCCTAATTAATTTTGCATCCTTTCTGCAAAGCAGGGCACCTCCAGCAAGAGAACTTGAATGACTGATAGCTCTGGGACTAAAGCACACACCTGAAAGAACTGAGGAAAAAAATCAACTTTGGTCTGATAGAGAGAATGAACTTTGTATTTTCTCCAGTTGGAATGAATGTACCAGCCTACTTTATAAAAGTTTATCCTCCTTATATGCTTTAAATGGTAAAACTTAAGTATGAGACAAATTAGGCTTCTAATTTCATGAGGAGCTAGAGGATGGAAGAACCACCTACCTGCAATGTAAGGAGGCTGAGGAAGGGGTGGCATCTCAGGTGCCTGTGCTCGGTGTTTCAGGTTGGCTGCTTTAGGCAGTTCTCCCTTCAGACTTATAAGTAATTTGGAGCGTGTCCTGAAACATCTGTGTTTTGTCATGGCTGTGGAGTCTGCTCTGACAGCCGGCTGTCTGAAGTTGGCTTGGTGTGTCATCTAAGTGGGTACTTCTACTGATGCAGTGTATTTTCCTGAGCTACGGCTACAGATAGCTTATTCAACGTAATGAGCAGTCATTCATAAAACAGGTAAGAAGATAATGCTCATTTTTCCTATAATGTGCACTGTTTACATCACTGGCTTAGATGTTAGGAGTTCCTAGAACAAATTCCTACTAAACCACAGCCACAACAAGTAAAAGCTCCTGCAGATTGTATGGCATTTTGAGAAAAAACATTTTCCCTTCTTACTGAAGCTGTGTAGCAGTGTGACAAGGTACTTGGGATGGACAGATGGGAGAGGGAATGGTTTTATAGTTTAGCTGCTAGGGCACAGAAATACAGGGGTTAAGATTTGTGCTCTAAAGCCTTGCTTCTGTGATCTGTTCATTAATTTATCCACAGTGAAATGGTTTTGAGAGGAAGGAATGAAAATACCTTATTGTTTTTATAGCTTGGTGATGGAAGGTATGGTTTTGGACACTCTCAAACCGAAAATGTCTCACGTTTCCTGGTTGTATGATTTAACAATTAAGCTGTTCTTTTGCATTTGCTACTGTCTTCTCTGGCAATTCTTGGAGGAAAAAAAGGCCAAAGAGCACTGTCCCATACTGTTTATATGGGGTGTTCTCTCAGAGTACTCTTATTGTAAATGTGGACCCCTAAGAGCTAGAAGGTAAGAAAAAACACCTGTTTTGAGTACTTGGCTCCTAAGGGACAGAAAAAGTCCCTGAGTTGGATTCTGCCTGGGTGTATGTGGGAGATAAGCACTGAGGTGCTGAGATTAAAATAATTCAGGACATGCTTAGTAGCATAGCTCCGAGTGCATGGGGAGTTGGGATATCAGACAGGAAGGCAGGTTGTGACTGCAGGGGCCTGCAGGTACAGCAGCTGCTGAACAAAGGTTTTTTAAATAACAAGTCTGAACCTGGACACTACCATTCTACCTAATGCCTGCTGTCAGGATTTATTAAACTTAGTCCATGCACCCAAATTCTGATGCTGTTAGTTTTCATCAGAAATATTCTGGTGTATTGTAAAAGTTAAACCTATTGCTTATTTTTTTTTTTTGTTTCCACCAAAAGTTGATGCTTTCTGTTATTTAAGGAGGATGGAAGTGGGATGGAACTACCTTGTACAACAAACAGTACAAGCTGGGGACCAACTGGCTGGAATGCAGCTCTGCAAAAAAAAACAAGTGGTGTGTATCCAGTATCAGGTGTTCGGGTTTCTGATGGACAACAGGCTGAATGAGCAGCATGGCTGCGTGGTGAGGTGAAGTCTGCCTCAGTACAGGGCTAGATCACTCTTCAAAGACCTAAACTGAAGTTAGAGAGAAAACAGACTCTTCATAGGCCACAGCATTTTGCAGAAGAAGGTTGAGGAACGATGGACGACAGTTTGCCTGGAGAGGCTCTGTATTTTCCATTCCTTGGATATCTCACGCCTTGACTGAATGAGGCCCTGGACAACCTGCCCTGGCTCTGAAGCTAGTCCTGCACTGAGCGGGGGTCAGACAAGTCTTTTCCAACCTTAGCTACTCATAACTATTATTTTCTTGGATTATGCACATTGTATAGTAGACATACCTGAACTAGTTCAGGTGATAGTTTGGGAAGGGATGGTTCCATTGTGGAAAGCTTGCACCAATCTGGGCAGTGGTGTTAGTGCTCCATACCAGACTTTGTACTGCATTCAGTCCAGGTAATGTATAGCAATGCACATACGTGCTTGATGACCTAGTGGAGATGTAGTATAGACACCTAACTTATCACCATGCCATTTTCTAGGAACAAATTTCATTTACTAGGGCTGTCAACACTAGGGTACCATCATAATGTGATTTAATGATGACAGACAAAATACTACAATACCCAAAACCACTTTCCCTGCTTTATTTCCTTCAATTTTGTGACTTTTCATATAATGGCTTTTTTTTTTTTTTTTTTTTTTTTTTTCCCAGCAGGTGCTTTATACAAGTATGTGTGCTTAGGAAGGTACATTTGGCTGAGCTAAATAGGGCTTATTAATAAACCAGGAGTTTGTTTATTCCATCCAGGCAGTAAGAATCTTAGGGCAAATTTCTGTCCCTTTCCACTTTTCAAGATGTTCTATACTCTGAATATTTTTCAACAAGCAGGGTTTTCAATTTAAGGCAATAGACATACCTGATATATTTCCTTGGTACTAATAACTCTTAATTTTGGAGTGGGTTACATTTGTAGAACATTAAAACATTGTTATATCTGTTACATGGTTATAAATAGAAAAAAATTTACTCGGTTTTTACTTTGAAATGTTTCATCAGAATGAAATTCATTTGTAAAAGAAAACTTTGTTGAAATCCATCAGATTAATGATGGTGCGAGTTAGCTGTGTTTTTTTAAAGGGGGCTATTTACTGTATTTCAAAGGTTTACTGTATGAAGTATAATAATATAATACATATAACTAGAAGTAATGGGAGGAAATTAAAAATAATTTAAACTTCCTGAAAATGAGTTCTATTAGACTGTAGAATAAGTTCCCAGGGGAAGCTGTAGAAGCCTCATTATATGGCTTATTTAAAACTAGATTAGATGAATTGCCTGAAAGGAACAAGCATAGGTTGTTTCCTGTGAGATTGAAGGAGGTGACCTCAGAGGTATATTTTGCTTCTGAAATATTTTATGCTGTGATGTGGTCCCTCTGGGAAAGATCTGTTCATTCTTATATGTGAATATTTTGTAGGTGCTCCCCTTTTTATAATACTTGGTTCATGGTTTGGATGGGTACGCAGGGGAGCCTGGAGGTTAATTTTGAAGCTGTGCTGTAAAAATCCAGATATATTTGTTGAGTCTGTTGTTCTCTGCCTCAGTGGCTATGTAGGTGTTTCATAGGAAGTGGAACAGTCCCAAAACAAAAGAATGTAGGAGACACACCTTAGAAGACATCTATAGCAGTGTTCAGAAAGCTCATCTCAGCAATAATAAGCCTTAGTTTAAATAATTTTTTGAGGTGGTTCTTAAAACAGAAACCACAGCTCTTCCAAATTTCCCTTTTATAAACTGAGCCTGGCTTGACAGTCATCTCTGTGTTTGGCTACTCTCACGAAATGGAATTTTACACGTTCTGAAATGGATGTGAAAGACTTAAGCTGGAATGTAACCATTTGAATTTGAGCTAATTACCATGGGCTTTTTAAATAAAATGGAAAGAAACAGACTTTTGTGTTATGTGATGCATCTCACTCCAAAGTAGATGTCTGAAATAGGTTGGGTGAATTGCTCCCCAAAAGCGTACACTTCTCTCTTGTGTCTGTCAGGGGAGCTCATGGTGTTTGCGATGACTGCAACATAAATGATCTCATCCTGATTAGACCCCTTACCTTCTTGTCCTGCTCGCATCAGGTCAAATCTAAACCATGCTGCTAGATTTGACAAAAAATTAATTTAAAATCAATTAGACAGTATGCTCTTCTACTTTTGCAAACCCTGGCAAAGAAAGCAACATTCCTGCAGGCCAAGAACCACCCAGCAATGTGCAGGAAATGGTTTCACATACATCAGTGACTGCCTGAGATGGCACTTTGATCTTCTTACCTGCTGTTCTGGGAAGAGCAGCATTGTACAGTTACACAGAATTTCTCTGTCCCATTCACATGGAAGCTCTTCAATGCTTTTTTTTTATTATTTTTATTTTATTTTTTTTATTTGATCCCTACATTAGTTTCCATTGAAAGCTCATAGGGCATGTATGATCTGAGCTGTCTTTATTTGTAATGTTTATGGAAATATACATTAGAAAGGAGACAGTTTCTTCTAGGGTGGCTTTAGAAAAGATTTTGTATTAAATAATGTTTAATGCTTTTTACAGCATTTTATCTCTCTTTTTTTTTTTTTTTTTTTTTTTTTTTTTTCAAATTGGAGTATAAACTCTCAAAATTACTAGAAGACCCATGGGCTGAAAATTTGCAGTACTCTAATGTGAATCCACAGTATCTGCTCCAAGTTATGATTTGATAGCTGATGCGAAAGGGAGTGTAGACTTTCGTTTAATTTTGGATCATCATGTCCTGGTGATTATGGCATGCTATTATTTTTGCCCCTGTCAAAATCAATGAGCAGTTAAACAATTAATGGGCTTAGCTGAACAGAGATGCTGAAAACACGAGGTTAATGATGAAGAGCTGGATCAGGCACACGAGTGTTTCAAAGAAGATTTAAAGAGGGGGGAAATTAAGTTGTTGAAAATAAAATTTTCTAGTGTGTTCATTAAGTTTACAAAATAATTGCAGTGCTTTCAACAAGAGAAAACTGTTTATGGTACATTTAGATGACGACTATGTTTTTTAAATTCTTACTTGGAATGTATTTTTTTTATTATTATTATTTTTGCAAATAATTATTAAACTTCAGTCCTGTAATACAAAATTATCTTCCTCACCAGATGGTATATTGTCACCTGTTATGGCACTGAAGTGACCATTCACACATGGCAAATGGGAGTCCACAAACAAATTTCTTTAAAATCACCATTAGATTTTGCCACTTCTGATGATGCTAGTAGATGACCTTTCAGAGCTTTCTTTGACCAACTATCTTCTCCCCCTAATAACTGTTTTCTTGTTTTCCTTTATCTTAGAGGGGATTCCATTTGTTATCTCCAAAGGTGCTGTGAAATTTTCAGTTCCTCTCAGGAGATATTTGTAGAGTTTTTCAGTTTGTGTTACGTACCGCTCTGTTTTTCTCTGCCTGCTTGGGCTCCTTGAGGATTGTGCATATAAAACTGAGTAACAAGACAGATAAAATAGTGTACTGATCAGAATGACTGTGAAATTACAAACGTGGGGGGCACCTATGAATATCACTGTAGGCTGGAGATGATACTGTATCCACAACCCATTTTTGGCCTTATTTAATCGGAAAAAAAAATTGAAAGAATGACTCGACTAAGTAAGAGACTGAAAAAGCATGCTGGACAGGTAGCACAATGTTCCTATTTCACCAAAATACGGTTGGCCACCAGGTGGAGACTTTTCATTAACTATTCCTGAAATGAAGATACAAAAGACAAAAGAAGTTATCAGTGTAAGAAGCCATTTGCACAAAAATAAAATAATCCCATTTATTTTTCAGTTCTTCTTATAGATAATTCTTGCAGTGAAAAGTTTCCCTAGGTGATCTGAGGAGGCTAAGTCTTAATTCTGTGGGGAAAAAAAGAAGCATATAGTGTAAGATTTAGCAACATAATGCTGAATTGTTTTATGAAATGATGGAATTTGCTGAAATTAAATATGTTCCATCTGCCTGATTTTGCTTTTTAAGTGGCAGGGAATTGACCAATCTTGAATTATTTTCATTTAAAATGACCTAGTTATGAAAACTCTTTGGCCTTTGGAATTTGCAGCAAGTTTAAATAACATTTATCTTTGTGTAGCATAGTTAATAGCAAAGACATAATTGCATGCTTTTCTGTAAGTGGAAGTCCTTAAATGCACATACTAATAGGCAGCATCATCTATAACAATCTGCAAATTTATGGAGGAAATTGGTTTTCCAAGCTATTTATTTATTAATATGGAGGAGAATAATACTAAATTGGAATTCCACCATTTTTCTTTCTATTTTTATGCAATGAATAGGACTTGTTGCCCTGTAACTAATCTGTCTGTGGAGTTTCAGCAATGGGGCAGGAGGATGAAACTTCTCTGTTCCTCTCCGATCAGCAGTAATACCATTTTTCAGCTATGGACTGCTTAGTTGGAAAAGGATGAGAAGTGAGTAAATGTGGATGCTGAGTGGAAGTGAATGAAGGGAATGAAGGGTAAAACTGTGAATCAGATGACTTTGTTTGCGCTGAAGATTAGCCAGAAAAATGAAGATGAGGTGATCTTGGATTTAAAAAAAAATCTGTATAGACATAGTATGAATGGGTGCATGGGAAAGAGTGATGTGAAACAGTGAAAGCTGCAGGCATGTAAGGAATGAGGCTCTAGCAAGAATGGAAAGCAGAGGGATCTCTTTGGAGTTACAGCTCTGTGTGGCTATTATACATTACAATGTGGTTATTTTTTATTTCCAGCTTTTCATCCTGAAGAAATGTAGGCTTGGCATCCCTTCTTTCTCCCATTGGTTCCTGTGGCATATCTCACCAGAAGATACTTTTAAAAACTGTTCATTCAAAAGAAAGAGTAAGTGGAGTTAAGGCTCAAGACAGGGCCAGTGACGTCTGCTTTGGGCCCGGGGACAAGACAAATGTTTGGCTGTAGCAGAGGGAGGGAGTTGTGGAATGGAAGGATGTGAACTGGAAGTAAAAAGGTGATGCCACGGAGGTTCTCGCTACCTGTTGCTGGTTGTAGGGAAAATGTCTTCCATTCTTCCCTTTCCCATCTTCTCAGGGATGCTGCTACACTACATCTAACTCCTTCCTTCGTTCAAGTATTATGTGCCGCTACATAATGACAACAAGCGTGAATTTACCCTACAGTTTCAAAAGAAGGAAAAATTAAAGTGAAGTCCACAAATATTAGAAATCCAGTTTTAAAGATCCCAAAGGACTTTTATGATTAACTGGTTTGATTTCTGGTGTGTAGTTCCTGGGAAATTAAAGAATTTGCTACAGATTTTGAGTGCCTCTTGATGGGGTACGAAAACTGCAATTATTTTAAAATTGTAAATATGTACCTGCTAGGTTCTGCTATAGGGTTGCTACTGCATCTAAATATGATGCTAGGTGGCAATTTTCCCTTGTGTGCTGTTGACAAAACTGGAATGCCTTAAGGCAAGTAGGTCTGGATGGGCTTTCAGTTTTCAGCATTTTGTGCTGTACAACACTAAGGACTTTTTTTCCCTGTTATCCATATCAATCTCATAATTTTTGCTTGAGATACAGAATGACTTTTGAAAGGTATTTCATGCAGTTATCAGATGACATCACTCAGTGTAGTCAATTGGCCATCTGCTATTAGAAAGGTATGCTTTTATTTTTATTATGAATTTATCTTTTTTTAAAAAAACAAAAACAAAAACAAAACCAAAAGACACACACACTCACAAAAATTCTAACCGTTTCTTTGGTGCTTTGCAGTGTGGCTTTTTAAGGACTTATTTGTGAATCGTGAATGCTTAGAAAAATAACCAAAGACTTTTAAAATAGGAGCGGAGCTATGTAGCTAATGATAAAACAATGTGCTGTTTGTACATGAATGATATATAACACACTAAGGGCAGGTTCTCCTGCTTTTATTATTCTTTATCAGTATCTTAAGAGTGGGTCACTTGTGCAGCAAGATAATTCAACATGGTTATAAGGAGAAGAATTTACCCCTTAAAAATAAAGATCCAAAAATAGCCTGATTTCCCTCATAATGTTGTAACTGAAAAGCAATTCCTTTGGTGCCAGTGTTGGTGTGAAATTTTAAGTGAGGGAAAGCCTGTGCTCACAACTATAGGGTTCATCTTCTTACCAATTTTAGCTTTAAGAAACTTTCTATGGTGGTGCAATTCACAGTTCTTCAAGGTGAGTTTTTTACTCTTAGGAAATTCAGGTTTGGATGTTATGAAAATGTTCTTCAACAAGATGGTGGTCGGGCACTGGGACAGGCTCCCCAGGGCAGTGGTCACAGCACTCAGCCTGCTGGAGTTCAAGAAGCATTTGGACAGCGCTCTCAGACACGTGGTCTGATTTTGGATGGTCCTGTACAGAGGCAGGTGTTGGACACCATGATCCCTGTGGGCTCCTTCCAACTCAGGATATTCTGTGATTCAATGATACTCTTAAAAACTGAGATTTCATTTCTAAAAGGAGACAGTTATATAATCTGCAGGTTGAGTTGGCTGTCTTACTCTTTTCCCCTCTTTTTAAATTCTCGCTATTTGCTTCTGTGTATATCAGAGGAAAAGACTTTCAACGGGTTCTGTAAAGGGCAGTGAGATTGGAAGAGCTTATTTAATGATTGGACAGTACGCTTAAGCCAAAGAAGAGCATTAATTGCAGCAAAATATTAAACCACTTATTGAGATTATTTTTTTAAATATAGCTTTTGAGATTTGTTGAAATAAATCAGAATAACACAGACTGTCATTGACATTATTTGCATTTGATGAATGCGTGTGCTGGCCTAAGCTGCTGAACTATTCAGGCTGAAGGTTTCCACCATTGTCCTTGTTGCTGTAGATATCACAGAGGAGAAGATTAAGAGCATTATAACTTTAACATAAAATTCAGAAATATTATAATAGGAAAAGATAGTCTATGTACAACAAAAGGCAAATTTGCATAGACTTACTTTTATCCAAACATTTGACCTCCAGCTTAGATGGCTTAAAAAGAAAGAAGAAAAACCTGTACCCATTTGTCTTCTTGCAGTAATCTGAAAGTTAACACATTGAGAAACATTTCTCACTAAGTCTGAAATGGATATGCCAATTATTTTTTAATTAAAATGTGCATTTCTCATACCAGTGCTGTAATGGCCAACTGACCATCCTATTGGAAAATAATAATATTTTGCATGTATTCATCTTTCTTAATTCAAAGATCTACAAATTGCTTTTCTCAGTTGTTTCATCATTCAGTCCTTGCACTAGCTTGCTCTTTAAGCAACTTTGAGTTTGAACTGTCATCACAGATCTTGATAGCTCTGTCTCTGGTTGTAACTTGGATTCTGTGTTCCAGCAAGTCCTCTTGACCTGGCTCTTTAAACCTTTTGGAGGTTCTAACACTGTTCTTACTGTAGCTTCCTCACAGCTGTTGATGATTTTATCCTGCTGTCCTTTAGGAGAAGAACATTTATCATTCCTTCATTCACTAGACCACTCCTCTCTTTATTCAAAGACTTAAAATTTGATTTTTTGACACACGTACTAGAACTGAGTCAATATGAACTACATGAAAAGGAGATTGTAAATCTGAATTACCTCAAAAGTCTTGAAGTATAGCAGTCTACCACTTAAAATAGATAACATCTCTCTTGTTTTAATGAATTGTCTGATACCAAATGAAGAATTGGTAACTGTGGAAATTGCTTTCACCTGCGCAGATTTTGTCATCAGCGGCTAGAGGCACCCAAGCAGAAAGGGGTCAAAGGCATTTTCAGGACATTTATTATCTTCACTATTATTAATTAAAAATTTCAATTGCAAAATGATGTGTCCATTTTTATTTAATTTTTTATATCCCAATAATGGGACTATTTGTCTCAAGAAGGGACTGTATTAAGTAAGGTGGGTCTACAGGAGTCTGTAGTTAAAAATACTCAGACAACACTTCACAGTCATCTTCCCTACCCACAAAATTGGATCTGCAGGGATTTGAATGTGCTCACCGCATTTCAATCTCTCTTTATTTGAATCCATTATGTATTTTATATTTCTTATTCTGACAAAACAATCAAACAGAATAGCAATGACATATTTAAGGCTGGTTATAGTAACGTTTAAGGCAGTAGAAAAAAGTGAGATGGTCTGGTTACTAAATCATTCTAATAAAGGACAGCATTGCTTAGTTTTATTTTACAGTCTCCTGAACAATAACAATGGTAGCTTCTCCACTATTTTCATTTTTAGTCAAAGCAACTGGAGAATAAGATGGGAAAAACATCAGAAGTATTGAAATAATTATGCTAATATTTGAAACAATGATTTGCAAGTCATTGTTATATAAGAAATGTTTCCTTCTTTTTCTGATTTTGTTGTTGTTGTTTTTTTTTAATATGAAACATCTATCAAGTAAACAGGAAAGGAAAACTGTCTTTTCTGAGTGGTTTCATTTCCAGTGTTTCTTTGGCGTCCCCTCAAGGGTCAGACTCAATAAACAGCTGTGCACTATGTGTGAATAAAATCAATGTTGCAGAACTGCATAGCACACCAGCAAAAAAGGGTTTTAATTCTTTTCTCTTTGAGTGTAACTGGGACACTTATGAGTTTAACTTTTCCTATTCCAGTATTTACTCTCGGTGCTTGCACCAACGAAGAATTCAAAACAAGAAACAGCTGGAGCCTTTTCTTTACACTTCACCTGCTATTCACATCAATAACCCTTCAAAACACAAATGTGCTGGCAACTCGCACACAATTTTCACTGCACCCACTTTTGTATGGAAAAGAAAAGTAACTTCATCATCTCACTTGGAATAATAAATATCAGAAATCTGCATGACACCATTTTCTATGAAGGCTCTTATTTCCTACATTAAAGGACAAAATGACTTGCACAGGAAGGATATTCAGATCTATAAAGACACATATATATGCTTCATTTATCTGCATGAATATATATACTTTTTTTGTTTGTTTGTTTCCTTGGATCATAAAGAGCAGGATAAACCTTGTTATTAGGCATGAGATGTTGCAAGCAACATCTATGCAGGCAGAGGGTGTTTTGTAAATGAGTTTGTTCTTCCTGAATGGGTGCAAGGCATTTCTTGGGCTTGGCTGGAGATGACTGCAGCACACTTGGCTGTGAGGGCAGCATTTGGTCTGTAAGAATTGTCCATCTATGTTGGGTAGAAGTGCCTTTGGGTAAAGCAGTAGCAGAGAGAAGGAGAATGGTAAGAATGGTAGGTAAGAATACTTACAGCATACTAAAAATGTTTTTGATTGCTCCATCTTCTTGTAGCAGCAAAGATGTCCAGGGGTTCCTGCAAGCACCCAGATCTTTGGTTGCATGTTTGGGCTCCCTGAATGGCTGTAAATATGTACTGTTTATAAGGACACTATGGCCATTTTGGAATAGATCTCCGGCAGTTCAGATTTCATACAGCTTGTGATAGTGTACTGGCTTGTTCAGTGTAAATGTATCCTACAGGGTCTGCAGTGAGCAGTCGTAGAAAATACAAGGATAAGAGAAGAGATTGCACTACGTCAATTTTTGTTAGCAGAGGTAATAAAAAATACTGGCTATATACCTGGTTTTCATATAGGTCTCTACATTGCTTCTCAGGTAGTTGCCTGCGGAGGCCTTGAGAGTGGGGCAAGGACACAGAGGCAGATGGATGATGGAGTGTTGCAAATCCTCACAGATTGACTTGGGGAGATTTCAGTGTCAGAACAGATCCCATATTTCATTGTATGCCTGGCTAGCTTGCAAACATGGGCTGAACGAGCCTTCCTTGATCATCAGATTTGTCTTTTGGCTGTTTCAAGTCATCCAAAGAAATGACAATGTTTTTTTTACTGATCTTGCTGATGTCTTCCTAGTGTTACAAGCAATGTCTTCTCTTCCAGTTCCCATAAGCTCTAATGTAACTTCAGTTACACAAGAAGACCTTTTTTTTTAGGTCCGTGGAAACTTTTCAGGGATTTTCTGCAAGTCTAACAATATTATTTCCTTTGCACACCTGTCTAAATAGTTTATATGGAGTAATAGTTTCTCTATTCTTTGTCTCAAAACAAAACCTGGGATAATGGTGTTTTCGTGTCTTGTGGTTAAGATCTGTAAGTAGAACATATTCACATTCCTGTACATGTCATGATACAGGATATAACTTGTCCTACACGTAAATTGTAAAATAGGAAGGGTGAGTTGTTTTGTGACATAAGGTAGTTCTGAAAACTAAGCTGCAAGACAGGGTTCTGACCTCCCGTTAACATCTCTGGGTGGGGATGGAGGGGAGGAATGGGGCAGATCTGTGGCATAGCCATTCAGGTGTTGTTCTGGTGTGTTTGGGATGGCAGTAGCCTTCCCTCAGCTGCCTCTGTAGTGCTGTGCTCTGTGCTTGTAGCTAGAACAGTGTCAGTATCATACCGGTGCTTTGGCTGTTGCTGGACCATGCTGGTGTGGCATGGAGGCTGCACCTCTGCACACCCTCACCAAAAGGCCAGTACTCACATCACCAGGACCACTGACCTAAACCAGCCAAAGCAATCTTCCATACAACATGTTTGGCAATAAAAGCTGAGGGAGGGGAAGGAGAGGAGGGGCTCTCAGAAAAACGGTCTTCATGAGCAACAGCTACACGTACTGAGGCCTGCTTCACAAGATGTGGCCAAACATCACTTGCTGAGGGGAAGTAGAGATTGTTTTCTCCCTTTGTTTTCATGTGGCTTTTGCTTGTTTTTGTCTCTTTTACTTTAATTAAACTGTCCTTATTACAACCTGTGAGCCTCTTTTTTCATCATATTCTCTCCTTTTGAGGGGGAGTGAGAGTGGCATGGTGGAGAGTGGATGGGCCCTGCCCATCCGGGTGAAACCACTGCAGTTGTTGACTTAAACTTTCCTCTGAAATAAAGTCATCTGCTTGAAATATGCAAAACTTATTTTTTTCATGCTCAAATTGGATAGTTCTGATGAGTTACAATCTCAGGAATGCCAGGAATTCTCTTAGAGTGACATACTTTGAGGAATACGGAAGAACTTAATTGACAAATGAGAAAAACAAAAGTTACCTCTTTTGGTCCATGTTTAAAAAAATATCAGAGACAGATAAAAAAAAAATAGGGAAAACTAGTAATTCCCATAATGGTCCAGTCACTGCAACTAAGTGACATCTTAGTACTATGTGTATATATGCAGCTATGTAACTTGATGGAAAATAGGTTAAGCCCCATTTCATCTCCCTGAAATGTGCACGTATGAAAGTTATCTGTGCAAGCCTAAGTCGGTGGAGACTACTTATAGGCACAAACTACAAATAGGCACATCTAGGGAAACACTTCACCTCATGTAACAGAAGGTAAAAAAACATCCTGCTTTTCTGTGTGGATTGTAGAGGTAACCTGGAGACAGACAACTGACTTTAAGATGCCTAAAGTTAGGGAGATGTATCCTACCTCTAGCACATAGCCCTGAGTCAGACAGGACAAGGAGTTACTGTCTGGCTCTGGAGGGCTCCACATCAGTGTGTAGGGTAGCCCTATAAGGGTTGTTCTTTAGGTGTAGTGCTACATTAAGAGACTAAGATGACTAACTCATACTCTCTGAATCACTATGCAAGATCTCAGTGTCTTATTTTTAGGTGCTACTGTTACTGTGGTTGTTTGGATCTGACCTCCAGTCTATCAATGAAAAAACAATGTCTGCTTTTATTTATCTGTTTAATCCAAACTGTTAATTTGTTTCCCTCTGGCTTCAGTCTAGGGGGAGGCATGCACTTTCACATGAATTGTCAGCGGATCGCGATAAAGTAGTGTGACTCCTGCTACATATCTGTTCTTTAGCAGTGTGTGCTCAGGGACAATTTCTTTTACACACTGACAGTTTCACACATTATTTTTTTTCCTGATACTTAGAAGAAATGAAAGGATTTCACAAACTTGCTAAAGATGCTGATTCCCAAAGCTCTGTATTGTGAGTTTTTTATTAAAGCATTCCAGCGTCACAGCATCCAGACTCGTGCCCTCTTAGTTGATAGTCAAGGGGGACATTTGCAGGACTGACTGCACAGTGACCTCAGGCTTCCAGCAGCAGAAAAAATGCCTCAGGGAAACTCAAGAGATTTATCATAATGCTGTTTGTTTACAGAAACTTTCAGGTACAACAGAGACTGACAGGTACAGTACCACATAGGTTAAACAGTAAAGAGCTTAGCAATAACAATGTAAAAAGACAGGCAGTCCAATATTTACATTGTATACAAAATTTCTCTCTGTTGGATGATGTTTAGAGTTCCCTAGAGCTATTTTCCTTGATATGCTGACGTTTTTGGGCCTACAGTTCAACATGCTGTTCTGGGTAGCAATTCATGAGGCTTTTTTTTTTTTTTTCCTGTGATATTTCTTACAGCTGGTCAAATGTTGGAGAAAGTAAAATATTTTAAGCAGGCTTTTGCCTCATACATCCATACTAATATTTTTCAGAGCCACTGCCATGATAGTTTGATACAGAAGTAGAGTAAGGTCATAAAAATTTACTGGCCACAATTTGGCTTTTCTGTTTAGCATGTGGAAAGGAAGAGTCAAGTTCTCACTGGTGAATTGAAGAGCCTAGCTAGCTGGAAGGCAAGTTCCAAGTAAGAACCTCAATTTTCCTTTGATGTAAAGTATCTCTCTTTGGTACGTGTACATTTCTGCAAAATCTGAATAAATCACAAAAATATATTTCTCCACATAAACTTTATTGTAGAAGGGGACAATGGTATCCTTGCTGGACAGATAGGGTTTTGAGACTCAGTGTCCCAGCTCACAGACTTAGTTGCAGAAGTTGTTTTTTAGCAGGTTGGAATTAAACACTGGATTCCAAGTATACAGTCATTAAAATCTCTGTATAATCCTCCAGCTGTACAGATTTTTCCCAGTGAAGTTTCCTTAAATGCGTGCTTAGGCTTTAGGGTGGGATGAATCACTGCGTGGTCTCCAGTGACTATGAAGGGAACATCAGCTTCCAGATTAGACCAGGCACCTGCCTTGCATGCTCACAAGATCCATGAGGTAAACCTAGGTATAAAACAACTAAGCCTCCAAGAGATGTGATTTCAGGCACAAATCCCACCTTGGTATTTGCTGTTGGTTATGCAGGTAGCTTTTCGCTCAGCTATGAATACTCTGACACCCTTCTCCAAGCTATTGATGTTCACTGGAGCAAAGGTCCCTAAAAGTCAGGGAAGTTCATCTGTGAATATAGATCACATGCCGTTAGTCTCCTGAATCCCAGGCTAGCAAATTATTGGAACATTTTTCCTTCCAGTAATTACATGAACTCTTTATGAAGCTTGATTCAAAATATTTTTGTAGCCATTAGGTAATTTTTTTGCACTTTCAAATTTGAGCTTTGATTAATACAATCATCACAAATGTCTCTCTCATATTCAGCTGCTTTTTGTATTTATTTATTTATTTATTTATTTTAAATCACTTTATTTACTGATTTTACCTGTTGAAAAAGTTTTAATGCTCTTATCTGGAGGTGCTATCATTCTTTATTTTATTCTAAATTCTGTGGGGCTGAATCATGCTATTCCTATGCACATTATTACAGTTCATGAAAAATAAAATACAAGTATACATGAATCGCAACACCCTTCAGAGTTTCTGCTCTCCAAACAAAAACAGAGTTTCTTCTCCATATGAAAATAATTTCATTTATGAGCTAGCTCATAATTTCATTTATGAGCTAGATGATAGCAGCTAGAAAGACAAAAAAGTAATGCAAAACATTTTCAGGATTTTATATATATATATTTATATAGGTGTATGTGCATGAAAAAACAATGCATAAAGTCTTCTGATCAACCAACCTTGAAATAAACCACAAGCAAAAGGGACACAGAAATGACACCTATATAATAGTCTCCAAAGACAAAAAAATAACTATTGGTCTTACAAATTGGTAGTTGCTTGAAGTCTAGACTGCAAACCATATTAGATTGTGCAACTCTCAAACCACACAAGGATGGAGAGTATTATAGCAGCTGTTAGGACATTGACAGAAATCTGAAAAGTGCAAAGGAGAAACATAACCAAAAAAAAAAAAAAAAAAAAAAAAAGGAAAAAAAAAAGCCTTTCCAGATGGCTGTACAGGTTCCTAAAATACACACTGCCACTGAAGGTTGGCTGGATTGAAAAGGAAAAAGATGTCTAAAATAATAATAATAATAAAAGCTGTAGAAGCTGCTGCATGTTAAAAATAGCAAATTAGAAGACATTTTAAGTGAAAAAAATTATCTACTCTCTGTAGAACTTAAATATACAGTATAAAGTTGCAGATGGGAGGTATAACTAAGATTGGTGTATAGATAGTAATGTGAGCACCATTTAAAAAAGAATGGATGAATGGTTACATGATAAATGCCATTTAGCTGCATTTTGATAAAACAGACTTAATGTTGCTAGACTAAGAGAAGCAACTAAAACCAATGTTGACTAGAAAGTCTGCCTGCTTCTTTTCTGTAGATACCTCATCACACATGCCCATGCCAGTGTTACCTCCAGATTATACTAATGTAACTGATTTATCGGGGTCTGCTTTTGGTATGTGGTCCCCAGAAAGCAGAAGAAATGAAGCTGGAACTCATGCATGAGAGCTTGTCAGTGTCTGCAAATTGTAGTTTCCTTGAATAACTGCTTGCTGTTTAAGATGAATGGCAATTCCATATATCATGACACATAGTGAACACCATTAACAGATATATTTCTGGATGTCAAAGTGCTCCTGATATTACTTTCTACTGAGAAACTTTCACCAGTTCAGCTAAAAGTTTCCAGACCCATTTTTCTGCAAGAGAAGTTGGACAATAATCATCAAAACTCTTCCAAAATCAAAACTTAAAGGACTTAGGGCTGCATTCCACATGATCTAAAATGAGAAACGTGCTATTGTTGCAGTGTTACAGTTATGATTACTGCAATAAGAGAGTTAAAATTTTGGCAGGTTTCTGCTGTTGTGACTGTCATCAAGAGGCTGTACTGAGTTAGGACATTCCTTCCAGTCTCTAGCATCGAGGTATTCATGGTCGATTTACACTTTTTTGTTCTCTTACCAACATTAATCTTTAGCTTTCACCATTTTTTCATTTAATTTCTAATTTCTAATTAGCTTTATCTTTCATTCCACTTAAGTTTCATTTCCTAGACTAACCGAGCCACCTTCTAGAGGTGTACCTAGAGGTGATCAATTGCTTACCTCTCATGATCTATCTCCTGCTCTCCCTTGGCCAGCCTTACAGTCCCTCCCTCCATTTCTCTCAGTTTGGTCATGGGCAACAGCCAGAGGTGCATGAGATATTCCAGTGCTGGTAATGCACCTAAAAACAAGGAAAGGAGAAAAAACAGAGCCTGACATCTTAACTTAAGAATTGTTATTTCTGAGCATTTAATTGTGATTTCTTAACACACTAAACATTTTTCGTACCATAGAGGCACATATAGAGCAGAGAGTGATATTTTTGAAATAACTATCTAAACTTCCACAGCCTGTCAGTATAATTCCACACTCTATTGCTAATTTCAATCTAAATTGCTTCCTTTCAGGCCCAAAACCATGCAATCTAAATAATATATTAAACATGAAGGATCCAAATGAAGCCTGGCAGTCACTCAAGGTGAGATTACAGGCTGTTTAAAATGAGCATGTGCCATTTTAGAGGCAGGTGTCTCGAAGGTAATTGTCATCATCTTCTCCTTTGGATTATTCCAGAATTCATCAGGAAGATTGTGTACTTCCATTAGCCTCGACAGCTGGTTCTGCTGACGCCTGGATGTCATAAAAAGTGTTGTTAGAGTGATACATTTCTCATGGAGAGTGCATGGGTACATGAAAGAAATACTGCTCTGAACCAGGTATTCGCCTGAATGAGTCTTTCCTCCTATAGGATAGAATAATCACTCGTTATTAAAGAAAAGATGCCATTGAAAACATTGTCCAAGCTATTACAAGAGCCTTGGCATGCAACCTCCAGATACAATTTCTTATTGTAAATTCCCTTGCAGGAAAATGATACAAATAACATGTCATTCTAGATGACAGACTTTGCTTTCCTAACCATATTTCCTAGCCAATCAACAGAGTAATAATTTTGTTAAACAATTTAAAACATATCTATGGCTTTATGAATGTATGGACATTGTATACAGTCTCTATATTGTGCCTCAGCTAAATTAGGAAGTTATATCCTGGCTCGGTAAAGTACTTGCATAAAGAACAATTACTTGGAATATTTATAGCAGTTGCTTAGGTGTTCCCTAGCTGTTTTGATTAATTAAGCCTCTAGAAAGGCTCCCTCCCCAACATCAGCAATCGTTGTTTATTAAAACCATTACACTGCTTTCTCAGGATCTTCCTGTTGAGCTATAATTTCATTATCTCAGTGACTGGCTCCACTGGGGTGTTTCTGTTTGAAGGCAAGAAGATTAGTGTGTTAACCCTTTGTTTTGTATATTGTATACTATTTCTGACACACAATTATAAATCAGTCATTGTAACTGCACTACATGCAGTAGCTCTAAGTGAAGCAGAAGAAACAAAACTTAGCTCTAAGAAGCAAAGCTTAGATTGCTCAGTGTGACAAAATCCAGATAATCGCCATTCTAGATTACTGAAGGAACTGGTGCAGGAAATACCAAGTCCAGCAGCAAGGATTTTAATGAACTTTTATGTTTTGGGTGCAGTAGAATCCCACAATTAGAGAATACCAATCTTTTTGAAAGATTTATTATCCTATTATCCCCCACAATTTACTGTTTTCTTACTTCTCTCCAGAGCCATCTCAGGGCTTCTTAATTGTGAGCAAAACTGATTTTTGCCACTGCAGTGGGTGAGGATCAAGGATATTTATTTTGTCTTCTTTGTTTGTAGGGATATTTCAGTTTTGTGATCATGCGAAGGAGAGTTTTGTGAGGTCAGAGTAGACAATAAGGGGATAGAAGAGTTTTTAAAAATTTCATGTGAAATAGGGACAACTGGAAGAGATAAGTGAGATTTTGTGTGCCGTAGGTCTGAGGTGGTTTTCCTCTTTCACTACCCTGCCAATCAAATTTCTGTTTTTTCCCTGAGAAAGCCTTCACCCCACAGAAAGGATACTGGTGCAGGCTCAGCATGGACTATGTGCTGAGGGCATAGCCTGAATCATAGCCAGGTCTATGAGAAGTTGGAACTAGTGCTCTCAGGCTTTTCACCTCCCTAGAGCCTCTTTTTTTTTTTTTTTTTTCTTTTTTTTTTCTTTTTTTTTTTTTTTTTCGTATATACCATTCATACAAAATTTACTCCTGTGTTGTCGCCATCCCTTTATATATTCCTTCCTCTCCCTTCACCTTCTTCCAGGGTAAGATTTATTTCCATAGGGTGTCCTTCTTTTGGCTGGACTTCTCTTTCTCCAGTCCATCCAGTCCAGTCCAGCACAGGACAGTCTCCTACTTTCTCTGAAACCACCCTTGTATTCTTTTCCTTTTGACTGGGAGCTCTTTTATTTTTTATTTTTTTTTCTAATTAATTTTTTGCCCAGTCTGGCTCCATTCTGCTTTCTTCCTCTAACTCCATCTTTCCACTGTCACCGAGAACAGGAGCTGGACGTGACCCACTTTTGCCTCCTGCTCCCAGTGCTGTCAGGGAAGCAGAAACAAGACACAGAGGACGTGTGGGGGGCAAGGTAAACAGACATCAAAACAGTGGCTCTCCTTGACAGCTGCCACCCCAGTCTATACCTAAATTCAGCCCTACTACCAGACAGAAAATTAGAAAAGTGTTTGAAGGAAAAGATAATTAAGGAATAAAGGCAAATGGAAAACTAGATAAATCAAAGGTAAATTTTGTCAGATTAGCCTATTATCTTTATTTTTTTCTATTTGTTTTCTTCCTATGCAGGGTAATGCAGAGGCTTTAGGAAATTCATACGGTAGGTGGGATGACGACAATTAGTAGAGAAAGTAAAATGGATTAAAGAGCTGTTGAAAGGAGAGGATATGCAGAAAGGGGATACTGGGATGGAGAAAGGCTACTGCTAGTATCCTCAAGGGATCAGTCTATGACAGATCCTGTTTAATGTATTCATTAATGACCTAAATTTAGGGAACTAAATATGCGCTTCTGAAATTCATAAATGGGTATGAAGCTGGGAGGTAATGCTGAAACAGGGAGTGGGGTGGGAATCATCCATTAAGAAAAGGGTGAGAGGAGTATCAGATGACTCAGGCAACTGAAATAAGAAGTGTGAAACTCTATAGAGGTTCAAATGACTAGGCACTCAGAAACCAGTAATAAAAAAATCTGCTATAAATAGAGAATTTCTAAATTGGAAGACAGAAAGCATCCTTCCTTAGCTGGAAGATGGCTATGAACTGTGAAGGATTTTACTCATCTTCATGTGTTTTCCATTTTAAGATGGCATTCATTGGTTAAACCTTATTTGGCAGACTAAAAGATTTTGCCTTTTTAACCTAAACAACTGAGTATCAAAAGCGATAAGGTAACTTTCTACAAATACTTTCAGAGTAGGAAATAAATAGGAAAAAAGGTTTGAAGTTAAAAGATAAGATGTATACAAGATCAAAATTAATCTTCAGCAAGTCTATGAACAACGACAACAAAAAAATAAAATAGAAAATTTTGAATGACTGGAATCATCTTCCACATAGCAGACTGGAGAAAGAATCGACATTGCTTTAAGATGATGCTTGGTAAACTAATGAAAGGAATTGTAGATCAAAATAGTAGAATTTAAGGAGACTAGAAATGAAGTTTTTGATACAAGTCCTTGGAGATATGGTGTCTTTGAAAACAAGACCAAGTCACTTGATCACACTGTATATTAATATCTTTCTGGGCTTGAGGTTGCTTGAAGGAGGGTGGATTTTTCCCTGATGATCCACAGATAACTTCTGGGGATTGTGTGAGTAGAGTTGCTTTCCTTAGACCTTTGTGCATGAGGAGAAATAAGCTCTCCTGGTTTTCCTGGAGCCATTACCTGTTCAAGATGCAATGGTATGAGTCTTCAGCTTAGATTGACAGGTACTAGTTTTCACCCCTCTCTTCTGCACTGTAGGATATGATCTACTTTCTGGATTCATGAGATTCGTCTGTTCTTATGCATGACGAATTAGATGAGAGTAGGTAAATGGAAGAGACTGAGCTTGAGTCACAGTAAATCTTTATTTATTAAATACCAAATAACAAAAGCAGTGCAGGACATTGGGAACACATTCAGTCCCTTCACGTTCCATTCAGAGGCTCATTGTAGTTGTAGCTTTGAGTTTTCTACTTTAGGTCATAAGGTTCTTTGAGGTTGTACGAGAGGAACTGCTGATGCTTTCCTCAAGCATCACACAAAGGAAGGATGAGTGAAATCAATGAAGCAACATTCAGTAGCACAGGTGATCCCTTCTAGTCCTACATTCCTGTTAAAAATTGGTTGAAATGTGAAGTTTATAATCAGGCAAAACTTTTCTTAGAACTCTACTTGAATAGAAGTTTCTTGTAATATTTCTTCTATGTAGACTCCCTGCTCTCTTAATCATTCTTTTTTTCCTAAATAATAATCCATTTCCAATAAAAACATCACAGTGTGCACAGACTCTACAGTCTCAAAGAATTTTCCCAGCAAGAATTATTTTAAATAATGGTAAATAATGGTAAATAAATGGTAATGGTAAAGAACTATAATGGTAAAGGAAGGCATTAAGAGATAGGAATTGGAAAAAAAAAAATCACAATAAATTGATAAATAATTTCTTTTGTTCAAAATGTTCACCAAAATTTATTTTGTTAATATGTGTTTTCCCTCAAAAAGATTAAATGAGAAAGAAAAAAATAGAAATCACAGAATTATAGAAAGAACTAAATATTACTGCTCAAAATAAAAGGAAACATTCAGTTTTGCTTGAAAACCAATATTTTGAAAGAACTGAAAATTTTCTATTGAAAAATGTTTCTAAGGAAACATGCTTTTCATTGGGAGTGTTTTTGACAACCCATAATTATCTTTATTTAGTATTAACAAAACCAGAATTGTGTTTGATTCAGACACAGACTGGACATAGAAATAGGCAAAGAGTGCACTCAGTACACCACTGATAAAAGTGATCTGGAAGATACATTTTGAAGCATAGCCCAAGGTTACAGTATATAGAAGGACAGAGTCTATCATGATAGCTTCCTTCCATTTTTTCTTAAATATTTTTAAAGCTATTCTGTTTTGGCATCTACTTGAGCCACAGACATCATTCCCTTCATCTAATTCAGCATCTCTCCTGATCATAACAGAGTGTTTTTAAAAGAGCTTTTAAAACATAGAAATAATAAGTTCACTATGATATGAGGAATGCAGGTGATATAAATTATTTCTTTTTAGAATTCCTTTAGATTTTTGGAATTTAGAGTCATGCTGTGTTGCAAAAATTTTCTAAAAAAAAACTTTATTTACAGGCCCCAGACCAAGGATATCATGCTGAATGTGGCCCTTTCTGATTTTACGTGAAGTAAACCACTACGTGCTGCCTCTAATTCCCATGATCCATATTCCTTGTTCAGGTACATTTTATGTGAATACATATTTCTTACTACACATTTCTCTTAATGAAAGTCTGTAATTCTTGAGATCCCTGTGGACAGAAGAGAGGATACACCTTTTCACTCTGAAGAAATAATTTTGGACTATTTGGTTTCTAGTGTGTCTATCCAAATACTCGAAGAAATCAAGGTCAATGGCACAGATATTGTAACTTGACTGTTGTATGGTCCCGAGGATTCTTGGCATCCCTCTGGCCTGAGGTAATGTAGTCTCCCAAGCTGTTCCTGTGCATGATCCAGGAATAAGGTTGTGCCAGGGAACATTCCCTATTGGCAGCGTAGATGTGGCCAATGTGATGAAGAGTTCAAGCGTGGGCATGAAGAGGATTGTCATGTGTTAGTTTATGAGTGGAGAAGGGGCCGTGGCATCCTGTGCTAGAAAACTAGAAAGTAGAGATTTTGTCTGTTTCAGACAAATCTTTATGTGCCTACCCAGAGAAACAAGTAGGTGTAAGATAGCTGGGTAGCAGACGGTGATGTGGGAAACAAGACCAGCTCAGGTAGAAAACTGAACTCATGCTGGCAAAGAATGTCACAGTAGAAAGTGTTTTTATCACAAGAACGTAATAGCTGTGGGGCTACAGGAAGTGTGATTGTGAATGAAAGTGCTAATTACATGAAGTTGTGATTCTGTGGGAGTGGGGGTTGTAGAATGATGCATGGAAAGGCATCAAGAATTTTAAAGAATATATTTTTTTTTCCAAAGGCAATAGAGTTAGTTGAGAAAAACAACAAATTTATGGGGGAAAAAAAAAGAAAAAAGCTACCTTAGATTGAGTTTGAATAGACCACAGAATAGTTTTTCAGGGAAAGAAGAGAAAACCATGCCACTGACAACTTGTACAACTGAACCGAGTAAGGAATAAAGACTTCATGCTTGGGAAATGCTACCCTGAGAAACTTGTCTGGAACTGCCAGAGACAGTTAGTATGGTACATTCTTCAGAAGAAATGAGAAAGGAATAGAGGTGAATAAGCTGAACCTCAGAAAGTTATAAAACATTTTGTCTGGATCACAAGAAGATTATTAGTATCATTAGTATGTACAGAGAGACCCAATTAATATTGAGGGATAAACTACTGCAGGTTTCATAGGAAGACGAAGAGAGAAGAGCGTATTCATCATTGAGTCATGGAACATTAAAGAAAAATAGTAGTATGTTATCGAATGGTAATTATATTTCTTCTACAGAAGTTCTCACCTGTTGTAAATCAGCAGATTTCTTTTGAAGTGGGAATTCTGGTGGTTTATAAACAGAGGAGAACTTGGCTGGCTGCTTGTCTTCCCATGCTGTCCTTGTAACACTTTGGACTGGAAACATTCATGCTCATGTTTTCCTGAATTTTAAGATAGTATGGATTGTGAAATATTTGGCAGCCTGAGCAGTGCCGTCTATCACTGCCGTTAGCATAATGGGAAAGCTGTTTGACCACAAAGCACACTCCACAACGACAACAAAAGAGAAACTCATTTGAAGTGTCGGCAAACTAGGGAACAATGAGCCCAGTCTTGAGAGGTGCAGCCCAGGCATAGCTCTCTTTAGAAGCAAATAAGGCAGATTTTGAATGCAAGAAAGAAAAAAGTTCTCTAGGGCTTATTCCTAAAAGGAACGAAAAACCTCTAGAGTAGTCAGTACTCCATATTGCCACTGAATTCTTATTATTCTGTTCTTGCTTCTTTATTACGTCCTCACAACAAAATGTAGAACATTGTGCTTCTAAATCTGGAGGCTGTTTGGCTGTTTCTTTTTCTTTTTTTTTTTTTTTCATAATGAAGTGTAGTTTTATTTTCATTTCACAATACATGCTCTTAAAAACCATAAGAAATTGTGCTTTGCAAGTTATCTGACAAAATGAAACTAATAATTTTGTTTGCTGCTAGTATCCTCCAAACGGTAATGTTAACCGAGGTATCAATTATTTAGGACTATGAAGCACTAATATGGGTATGGTGATTTCTCATTTCTACTAACAACTTCAAAACTAATTCTCATTAGCTTGAAATAATTATTTAGCTGCTTAGGAAGTGATTAAATTCAAACAGAAGTATATAATGTGTTTACAAAAAAGGAATTGGTTGACATTACAAAATGTTAATGGCTTTATTCCTTAAAACTGATTATTGGATTGGCCCATACATTTAAGGAATGTTCTTTAAACTGTGTACTGCCTTTTTCTTTCATGTAGAAATTGCATCTAATTTGGATTTAAAAAAAAATAAAATTGGGGGGCTATCAGCTACCAATTAAACAACAATCATTAAAAAAAAAATCCTAGAAGTATGTAATTCAGATTTTAATGGAAAAGCAAAATTATTTGCCCAAAATTGCTTGGCTAAGATTGTTCTGATTTTTTTTTTTATATATATATATATATTTATATTTATAGCACTTAAAGATTGGGAATAAAGTAGCAGAAGGAAATCCTGTCACTCGTTCAGAGTCCAGAAACTCAGAGGTAGGGAAGACTCAGACTCCTAAAACAAACATGAAGTTTGGGTCTCTGTGTTCCTAGCTGGAAATTCTTGATTTATTGTGTGAGCCAGACTGAAAATACCAACAGCTCTAAGACTCTCTCTTTTTAACCAGTTCTAAAATTCTTTTCTAAGCTACATTTTGGGGATTCTTAGTTCCTGCCTACAAAAACAAACAAACAAACAAAGCAACAAAACCAAAAATATCTCCTCTGGAGATATTTAAGGCCCATCTGGATGCCTACCTGGACAACCTGCTCTAGGGAACCTGCTTTGGCAGGGGGGTTGGACCTGATGATCTCTTAAGGTCCCTTCCAACCCCTACAATTCTGTGATTCTGTGATTCTGATTCTGTGATTTTCATTCCTTGAAAGCTTGAGGCTTCCTTTTGAAGGAGACACTTTCTTGGGTATATCTTCTTCACTTATCTTCCAGGTTTTAGGATTATGTACTCAGCTGTAATGAAAAAGTACTGAGAAACAAGTGTAAAAATGAAGTGATGGGAAATGTTCTCTCTGCATTATAGCTTCCATCTTGGATGATGCACAGGGAGCTTAAGTCAGGAGCTCAGAAGCAGATGCATGGATGCTATTAAAGCTTATGTGCCAAAGCATTAAAACTAGAACTGTTCTTCTCCATAAAGGATAGAAAAAAGAGGGCCCTATAGCCATAAATTTGCCAGTAAAGTGCATGTTCACTGTATCATTTGGCTCAATAAAAAATGCAGCATGTGGCAAAATTTTAGACAGATAGATGTAATTAACACTGAAAGGCAGATGGCAAGGAAAAGGGACAAGGGAAGAAACAATATTTGAGACTGGGATACAGTGAAACGCTGTAACATCATAAGTACATTAGGAATTCCATCCTTATAGCAATATTTAAATGCCTGCTTAAACAGAAGAATATGCCACAGATTTTTTCCTGAATTAGATCCTAAGTTTTCAAATGAGGGTCAGTATATATTGGTTTATGCATTCACTGTTACATATTGTTGTTATCCAAATTATAAATTTTAAGCATCCTGGAGTTAAGAAATGTGTTTAAGGGTGGCAGTTATACCATTTCTTAGTATGATAAGAAGTGTCAGTGCCCTGCATAACAAATCATGTTTATGTTACAGTAGAAAGTAAACATTTGCATTTCAAACCCACACAAACTGTGCGTAATATCTTTAGGTTGCTCAAGTCAGCCTTGCAAAAAGTTCTGGAGTCCTCATTCGAAGCAAGGTGACTGTTCTCGAACTAACATGCACTTCATTTCAACCTTCGCAACCTATGGTTATGAGTGTCAAACAGTGGGGGGCTTTCAGTACTTGGATTTAATGGAGAGATAATGGCAAAGAGCGCATTAGAAAAAAGGGAGGAGTGAGGTGGAATTAAACTGGGATTTTAAAAAATGGAAAATCAAAGTATGAGGTTTCAGACCTGTCAAAATGTTTAATTCTTCTTGTTCAAGCTGCAGATGGTTTGAGTCATCTTGTGCCAGAATTAACTTGGTGACACAGTAGAATAACCTTTCAGAAATACGTTTCCCATATTTTATTCATTGTTGCACTTTAGCTGAACCTATTCTTTGCATGAATAAGGTATTTGAGATCAGATGCCCTCTTCATACTTGCTTGGTGGGAATTAGAATGTGACTTGTTAAGAGCTAAGCCTAATTATGAAATGAAGGCATGAAATGTTGCTTTTGCTTACAGTGTGTTGTGCATCTTCATCTGTCTATGCAAAATACTTATGAAGTGTGCTAAAAATGAAACCCTTGTGTCTACATCATGCAAACAATCTGGAATGCCACCTTCTGTTATATAATAAACGCAGCCTCATTTATTATATAGAAGAAAAATAAACCAAATGTAATATCCATACCGTTGAACTGGCTATTTAAGATAAAAGGGTCTGTTCTACTGTTTGGATGCCAAAAGATACTGTTTATCAGATGCCAAAGCCAAGTAGAGGTTACAATGTGGTTGCTGCAGTGTTCGCAGAGGTTTAGCAGGTCAAGGTACAAAGTAAAAAGCTGGGAATGAGTGTCAGAAGTTACCCATTTCAAAGGTGGCATGTTTTTTCCTTCCCCTAGGAATATCCTCTGCCTTCTACCAGCCAGTCCCTTTTGCTGACAGATGCTGTAGAGGGTCCTTTGTAGAGTGGAGACCATTAGAGCAGGACTCTGTGCGAGATCCAAAAATGGTCTGTATATCTGGGAGACAGATTTTGAAAGTGGTTTTGATACTGCACAAATCAGTCTTATTTAGCATAATGTGTCCCTTTAAGGTGGAATCAAGTCTTTTCTTAAAGATGTAAAGAAGAGAAGCCACTTTGAACTCTAAGTATTACTGGTTCAATGGCTGTCAATGAAATACATGTGTATATATTTTCACAATGCACATATCTCATTATACAATTAAAATACAAATAAAATATTTGTTCAATGCAAGCTGCATACATATTTAAGTGGTTTCAGTAAAAGGATTATTTTGATTTTTAAATTAATTTTGGATTTTTTTTCTATCTGAAAAAGTTATCCGTACTTCATACAAGGGACTTTATTGAAGCAGATGACATCTTTCAAACAAGAAGAAGCATTTTAAGTTCAAGTGCTACATTTTGGTCTGAGGCAGGTGATTACTTTTATAAATCAGCTGTAAAAGGTAATCCTGAAAGCTCTCCATAAATAATAACTAGGACTGAAAATTTCTGTGTAGTGTGTGTGTATAATGGGAGGAAAATAGAATTGAGGGAAATGGAGTTGAGGTTAAATGACTTTCCTTATGTAGCTAAATGGGCGTTTCTGCCATGGAAATCAAATGAGGGGTATACATATGGAAAGAGGGCAGGATCTGGTACAAGCTTTGTAAATGCTTCAAAAAATTATGCTGAGCAGCCCAGTCTGTTACAGCTTTTGAACAAAATCTGGAGGAGTGTTCATAACAAGTATAGAGCAATTTACATATTTTTCAGTTGTCAGACAATGTGCGCCACCAACTAACAGAGATGACTGGGTAGTATGGAAATCTGCTGCTGAAAAGTTGTCCAAATAGATTTCAGTTCATCATGTTCTTCCATTATTGTCTGTGAACATTTGTACAAGTAAAACTTTGTTTAGAGATGGTGAATTATAAACCTGCACAGGAAGTTTATTTAATCAAAGCTGTATTTGTGCCAATGTGGAAAATGGTTTAGCACAGTTAGGTCACATGGTCAAGAAACTAATGCTATTTGTTGCATGATATGGATAGCTGTTCATGAAGCTGCAGTAGCAAATTCTTAGCTGTGAGGCTGATGTAGCCAACATTTGCAAATACATATAGCTCAAGCACTTTTTAGATATAATTTCTTTAAATTTTCCAATAAATTAATTTCCAAATTCTGGAGAATATGTTGCTTTTTTTTTTTTTTTTTCAAATACCAATATTTTATCAAATTATAAAAAAATATATATATACTTAATATAGAATCATTAGGGCTTGGTCTCCTTCAGCAGTATGGTGAGTAAGTACGTATAATCTGATTTTTCTGGTGACTTCATAGGTAGAAGAAAGGACAAAATTTATTGAATTAATAAATTCAGCCTTGAATTTGTAGCACAAATATTTCAGTTATTGCTACTTAAACATGAATTTAATGTTTCTCTTTAAAATTTAAAGAAAAATATAAAAGTACTGTGTTACCTTGTCATGTATTTCTGGATGCAGTTCAGATGGCACTTAAGGGGAGTCTTGACACCGTATATAAGTATTGCCTTATAAAGGAAACTCTGAAGAGTTCCCATAAAGAGAGGGAAAAGTAGAAAGTTCTAGCTCTATTTTATAAAAGAGTGATGTTTTTTTATTATTATTTTTTTATTTTTTATTTTCACACCAAATACAGTAGTTGACTTTAATCTCATCAGTTAAGGTCTGAGAATGTTTTCAGTTTTACCCTGTTTCTGTTTGTACTTACATTAGAAAAAAGATCCCAAGAATGTTGAATATGCTCACTTTCGTGTTGTAGAGATTTATGAGAAACATAAACCATTTATAAATGGCAGAATGTTTATTATTAACTGATGACTGATGAGAAGATGGAAATTATATCCCTTGAAAAAATGTTTAAAAAAATAACCCTTAAGCAAGATGAGAAGTCAAGCCCCCAGCATTTTTGTGGCTAAGATTTGAAGGAAAATTCCATCAGAGAAAACTGCAGTGGAATTTTTCAGCTTTCCAGCTATGGCCATAGAAGCATTTTGTCAACTGGGAGAAAGGGAAATGGAAAAGAGCCTTTCAGCTGGGAAGCCATCATTTTGGTTTTCCTAAAGGAAAAGTGTTCAAAAATTTTTCCAATGGCAAGTTCCAAACCTGCTTGTTTTGTTCCTGTTGCAATCACAGCTGTCCACTATAAAAATTCCTTAGGCTGAAGGATGAATGCAGGTCTGTTTTCCTAATAGCTATTTGATTTTCTAGCTGTATTAACCTCTTTGTCGTGCAAGCCTTTAACAACATGCTTTCCACCGCCCCCCTTGCCATGGTTTCCCTTCCTTTTGAACCCTTTACCCATCCGTGTTTATGTTATTGCTTTTGATCAGCACATTTCTGTAGTTAATCCCCTCTAGACATATATATATATTTTTATTATTATTATTATTATTATTATTATTATTATTATTTTTTGCTGTTCCTGTTACAGCTTTTCTTACCTGCAAAGATAACAGCTTCACCAGAGCAGCTCAAACATACTGCAAAAAAATCATTAAGAATTTTCACTATAACCTAGCATTTAAAATAGTGGTCAATGTTAAACTGTTTGTGTGTGCACTGTAAGTTATTAGCTCTCCCCAAGAATGTAAAAATATCCTTGTCAGAATTTATATATTATTGAAAGGGTCAATTAGATCTATGCCTGACAAAAGATGGTATTGTTTGGTTAGTAGATTTTAAAAACTCAGGGAGGCAAACTGCTCACAGGTTGTGGAAAGCTCAACATTATCTCCATATTAAGATGGAATGGCAGGAAAGGGAAGGGAAGGGAATAGTTCAGTCGGAAGGGACCTACACAGATCATCGAGTCCAACTGCCTCATAACATCAGGGCTAACCAAAAGTTAAAGTATGTTATCGAGGGCATTATCCAAATGCCTCTTGAATACTGACAGCCATGGTGCACCAACCACCTCCTTAGGAAGCCTGTTCCAGTCTTTGACTACCATCACAATGAGGAAGTTTTTACTAATATCCAGCCTGAACCTCCGCTGCTGCAGCTTTGGGCCATTCCTGTGTGACCCTGCCATCAGTGACCAGGGAGCAGAGACCAGCACCTCACTCTCCACTTCTCCCCAGGAAGCTGAAGGGAGCACTGAGGTCACGTCTCAGTCTCCTTTTCTCCAAACCAGACAACCCAAGCGTCCGTGGTCTCTCTTCATAAGACGTGACTTCCAGCCCTTTTACCAGCTTTGTTGACCTCCTCTGGATGCTTCCAAGTATCTTAGTATCCTCTAAACTTGGGAGTTAATAAAGTCAAAGGAGCATGCAGACATCTGAGCAAAATGGCTTTTAAATTATTTTTCATGTGTGGAATAACATCTTTTGGGTGCATATTGATCAGAGGACTTGTTCTGTCCTTGTAACAATGTGATTTTCCTGTTTTAATGTCAGAAATGAAGTTCTAATAGTCTGAATTTATAGTTTCACTGTCAAATCAATGCTTTGTCAGGTGTCAAAACGATGACTAAAAATATAGTGTATTCTATAATGCAATTATTTTGACCAGTGGCTTACACTTGCTCTTTAATAGCAGCAACCGGTCATACATGTAGTAATTAAGGGCCTAAAAATTGGATATCTTTCTGAAACACTCATTTAGGAACTTGACATTTTTCATGCTTGTCTGTATCTGGGAAAATAGTATATTTGAGGAGTTGATACAATTGGAGATACAATTCCTTTAGCTATTTCTGAGTTATAGGTTTATGTTGAAAGAACACTTTTTTCTATTGTTTAAAAATACATATAACTACTTTTTTATTATTATTTTGAACAGAACTGCAGCAAAGTATTTGAAGCTTGAAACTCAAATCTTCACACATAGATTCTTTTAGTGCTTTTCTTGGTTTGAGGGAAAATAAAAATAAAGGGTCATACATGATTGAAAAAAACTTTTTTTTTTTTTTTTTTTTTTTTTTACTTACCCAGTTTAACACAAAGCTCACAGAAAATGTAAATGTACTCACTAACATTCAACTCAGTGAATGAGGAACTTCAAAGTCTAATAGGAACATTTAAAAATCAACTTATTATGCAAGGGCTCTTTCCCCTTTCTTTTTCTTAGCAGAAGAACAAGAAACTCAGTAATCTGCTACTATTAACTTTTAAGTTCCTTACCACTTAAATGTCAAAATATACCACAAAAGGAAGTTTCTAATAACTGTTCCAACTTTTTTTTTTTTTTTTTTTTTTTTTCATAGTGAAATACGAAGAGTATTACTGTTTTAAGTTGCAAAAAGTAAGAAGTAAAGCTGTTTGGGAATCTTCTGATAAAATGCTTCTTGGTAAAGTATGTCAATTTGTTGAAACAGAAAGTTTTGGCAGAAATACATTGGCTTTGATTAATCTTTTATTGGGAAATGGTTTCTTGGGCTCAAAATGGAATCTCTCATCAAAAGGAGAGACTGAGTGCACAGAATAGTCGATAGCCCAGACACCTGTAGATGATGCACTTTCAAGTCTTCGTTGTGATTGATTCAGGCTACTGGCTTGGATGGGAGTGTGTTCATCTAAGGTAAAGGCCTAATTCTTGGTCTTGCCATCTTGCTTGAGTGCCAGTCCTGTTCTCTCTTCTCTCTTCCTCATGTAATTTTACGTTGTCCTCATATGAAGCTGGAATATTTTAAAATAAGAAAGTATTCTCTGGGAAAGAATGATTTCCATCAGAGCCCTTACAAGAAAAATTGTAGAATATGCATGGTGTGTGCATTAATGTTATTTTTGGCACCTTACCATTATATTAACACTATCTTTTTTTTTTTCACTCTCTGTGGTTATGTAGAATAGGAAGGTTTAAAGTACCTTAGAGTTATAATCTCATTAATTTTCAGTGGAAGTTAGTCACAACTGGAAAATTTATTATTTTGTGGTAGAGAGTAAGTATACATTTAGGAGAAAATGATAATACTTCAGAATAGAATTAATCTGACAAGATGAGCATCTGTAGAGTGTTGACCCATTTTAGGGGTGTGCTTCAGGATCAGATGAATCACTCGCTGAAAGTTATTTCTTTTCATTGACTCTGAAGAGAACATAAGGTTAAGAGGTAGATATCTTCACTGTATATGTCTAAAATTACATGACTATGGGCACCAGTGGTAGGGGCTTTACAGGTCCATAAGTGAATAAGGGGCAAGTGGAAATAATACGATCTTAACTATGGGAGTATGTTCTCTGGAAATTCCTTCTCTAAAGACTTACTGTAGCACCAAAATAAGAGTAGACTTATAAATAATGCTAGAAAAATTTTAACTCCTCCATCAGCTCCCATAACCCCACCATGCTGGTAGTATCATCTGATTCCTACCTTGGCAATGTGATTTTTATAGTCTCTGCACTGGGAATGCAAAATACATGGGATTGAGATGTAGGAGATGGGGATGAAATGGGGAGATTGAAACTTTCATCTATTGTGTCACTGCACTGATGCCATGAGGGGACCACATGAGAATATTCTCAGTAGTTATGGTCGTTCCTCAGCAGAAGGCCCATTGTGACCTTAGCTGCATTTATAATATTTGTACTAACCACAATGGACTGTGAGTCTTCTGAGCTTTTCCATGGCAATTGCTGGGAAACTTGAAGCACATAAGGACACAACAATTGAGTATTTGAAAAGAGACTTAATTTATCCTTCTGTGGAAGGGGTTCTATTGAAGTTTATATATGCAAGTGAATTCTATATGTACTACTTTGCATCTAATCTTTTGAACATAGGTTAAACAAATAGAGTCAAGGTCAAATATCTACCAAACCTGATACACAAACAGTGTCCTATAGCCACCTCTTAGCCATTTGTGAGACATGATGTGGCAAGTAATTTTCCATTGCTTTTCATACATGACATCTGCTGCCTTTTGTGCCAATAGCCCAAGGATATATACACGTTGCTGCTGTGCACACAAGGCTCGTAGCCTTTACTTAGACTGTACTTGCATATCATTATGAGGATAGTTACCCCCTGGAAAATAATGAGAAAACAATTAATCTATTGCACTAGGGGCTTAGGGCTGGAGCCAGCCAACTGTTGCGTATCCATAGAATCACCCAGCCCTAAGAAAGAATGTCTTAATGATTTAATTACTTTTCTCATCTGAGTGGATATTGTAATTCTGATTACAGAAGCTGAGGATGAACACGCTTAAAACTAATAAATACAAAGTGCATTCATCTGAAATGAGCATCATCAGCACCTACAATGAAATTTCATTTATGGGCATTGTTTCATTAAATGTAACCTCTGGCTTATTACAGATGCATTATTTTTCATTTTTTATGCATGATGTCATTCCTTTATTTAAACAGACCATTGTAAATATTTTATGAAACCATTAAAGGAACAAATAATAAATTGCTGCATTAAAAAATGGATCTGTGAAAGAGTCTGGCAACTAAAATACAAACAAACAAATAAACAAAAAGAGTGGAATTATGTTGCAATCTGTCAGAAATTCTCCTGGAGTTTTATCTGTGATTTGGCTACTGTTACTCCATTTCTCACTCAGTTGGCCTATTAATATGAGATGTGTAAAATGGTAGAGATGTGTGAGCTACCTTGGGGCACAATATGATGATCTTGCTCTACCTCAGACTTTACAGGATGCTAATTGTATGCTGGGCTTTTTGTTTCCCCCAAAGCCCTATTTCATGTATTTAATTAGAGATTTTTAACTTTTAAAGCATTTGCTGTGCACACTGGCAAGTATTTTTAAGAACCTTGTCCTACGTACTGAGGCAATAGTGCAGATTAGCTAAAAGAGTCATTAAGCATATCTGCTTGCACAAGACTGCCATAATCCAGTCTCCTAGAATAATTTTATGGCTACTGCAAAAGGCAGAGTACAGATGGAGTGTTGAACTTGCAGCTTAGCACCTCCTTTGAATTGCATTGATTTCAGCAAAACTGAGAGATTTTTACAATTTGCAAAATCTGGCCCCTCAAAAGATGGGAATTAATCTAAAGTCAAACCCCACAGTCTTTATGCAGGTGAAACTCACACAGCTTATTGAGAGCTCAGTACAATTCTAATGAAATCAAGAGTAAGGTTCACATCGACTTCATAGTGAGCTGGATCAAGTAGCTAATTACTAAAGATGTGATCTTGCAGGAAGCTGGGCCAAAGCTTCGTTATCTCCCAAAGGGGATGATTGTGGTGATGGTGGGAAAAATTCATAGTACTCAGCATCTTCCAGCACTGCTCAGTACCTGAGAGGTTTGAATCTTAAATAAATGAAATTCAAGAGACATTCTCTTACCACTTCAGAAAAAAAAAGGGGGCAAAAAAATAATAATAAAAAAAAAATGACAGGAATCTGCATACACAGATTTGAGTTTCAATACTAATGTGTCATTGGCAGCTATTACTTTTCAATTTTCTCCTTGCAGAAGGGAGTATTTTTGTCAAGGTCATGCCACAAATAAATCATTTCTGTTTCAGCAACGTCTTGGTAAACCAACAGTAATCAGGACTGTCTGTAAATTAGGGTTTCCTTCTGAGGAATGGATTCTTATTTCAAATGACCCCTTGCCTCTTTTTCTTTTTCTCCTTCTCTTTTTAACATCTAAGAGATTTGCATACTTCTTGTATTTCAAGGACATAATTAAAAATGCTGATTACATTGACATCATTCTCAACACCAAAGAATGTGAACAGGAGTGCACTTACTGCTTTTTAAATATTTTTGTCCTGTCTTCTATAAATAAACATAACTAATAGAACTTGATAAATAAAATAGAGCATGGTCTCTCCTCAAAAGGTGCCAGACTGGGAGTGTAGATATTTATGCATCAATAAGAGAATGTAACCAGTGTTATGTTGTCTTTAAAAGACAGTAACCTGTGTTTTTGACAAGGCTTGGGCTTGATGAGAGTAAACGGATGCTACTCTGATACTATTATTTCTTCAAATTGCACATTAATATATTTTAGATGCAAGTCATGGCTCTCATTAGTGCCATTATTATGGATTACTAAGACCTCCATCCATTAGTTTGGTCATAATGTTATTAATTAATAGGTGACCTATATTTAACCAGATACCATATTTTACATAGATTGTCTGTTGATAACCTGAGACAAATACTGATGCATAATTAATTTTATTTTTTAATTAATTCTCAATCTATGATGCTGTATGGATTCAGAAACAGAAAGGTAATAATTAGAATTTTGTTTTAATTAGCTTTGCATATGCTAAGTGTATTCTGCAGTGCTCAGTTTAACAGAACTGGTGATGAGGAGGATGGTTTAAAACTCTTGATGCTGTTAGAAATATGGCACATAGCAACATAAGTGCTACCAGTGGTGCTCAGGAAGGAAAATTGCAAAGCCATTCTCCCATGGTCCTTCCGTTTGTGCAGGGTCCTGTCTCCAGTTTTGATCCTAGAAGAGTTTCAAATTAGTAATGAGGTTAAGAGGTGTGGATGTTCATGTAGTGGTCTGTAGCTGGCAATGAAGACAAGTGCCTTTTCACCCAACCATAGCTTAATTTGCCCCTTGTAAGGCACTGCAGGAACTACTGCGTGCCCCTTTCTGTGAGGTGTCAACTGGCAGAGAGTGAAATTGTCGTAAAGGAAGTATTGCAACAGCTAAATGCCCCAGGCTCTTCTAAAAACACCTGGATTATGGCTCTGCGTGTGATAGCCATTAGAAGGAATTCTCTCAGAAGCTGCCAAAGCCAGCCTATGGCACGTGGTAAGGCACAACACACGAATCAGGGTAACACATCCGGGGACCTTCTTTATATCTCCCAGGCTTTTCACTTTTTCTCTTCATCTCTTGATATTTTTTCCATTTTGAAATGCTCATAGGAGCCTGAATCATTTAGATGGGTTGAAAAACATCACCTTTCTCTGCAGTGAGGATCCTGATCTCTAACCCTGAGCTGTTTCCTTCCTTCTGCTATCTTTCACAGAGCTCCACAGAAGAAAGTTTTTGATGCATTTTCCCTAATTTTTGGCAGAGCCACCATTATGACCTTGAAGGCCATCAATAAAGGCAAGATCTTGGCCTGCCTTTTCTCCCACTTTCCCCCTCTGTTACCACCCAACTGTGCCTCCAAGCCATGTTGTGCTCCGTGACCTGGGCCTCCAGTGGTTGTCCACATCCCTCAGACCAGCCCTGTTTCCCCATTCTTATGGGAAGGAATCTACTAAAAACTATCTGACTTGGATGCTGATAATAAAAGCTGTATGAGCAGCAATCTTTCCAAGGTCCTTTTTTCAAAGTTATGAATGTTCAGCATATTAAGAGACTGTATATGGGAACATCAGTTCGTACAACATAATTCCAAAAATCTGGACTATGAAAACAGTGGCTAACTGTCAGAGAAAAAGGACTTGTTGGAAGATTTTTGATTTTAGTGTTTTTTTTTTTTTTGTTTGTTTGTTTTTTGTTTTGTTTTGTTTTGTTTTGTTTTACTCTCTTTGTGAGGCTTGTGAAGCCTGTGGAGCTTCTTCAAGGACTAGAAGTATTTGTAATTATACCAGGCAAGTGCTCCTAGCATTGGATTAGATGTCCTCAGCAAAATAATAAATAAATAAATAAATAAATAATGCAATACTAGAAAAATAAGGATGGCGAAGAGCTACATACATGGAATTAAAGTAACACATTGTGGCATTCCAATTGAAGATTTCCATTCAGTGTTAAAATAAGCTTATACTGTGGACAGGAAAAGCAGCCACTCAAGTGGCGGTATTGTTGTAAGTTTTTGCTTTTGTATTTCTTTTCAGAATAAAAATACATATCTCTTAAATTTCTGAGGAAAAGTTTGGTAATTATTCAGAGTTGGAAATACAAAATTTTGCTTTGGGTGACAGCATAAACTGTTCAAGCTAAAATTTTTAATTTTCTCAGTTTCATGACTTTGTGCTTCAGTATACATATTTAAGAAAAATAATGATTTTCTTATCTACTCCCAACCAGATTCACCTGTTTTTCTGTTAGGCGATACTGCAGATACTGAGCATAGCATAATCTAAGTCCTTCTGTGTACATTAAAACTGTAGCAGATCAGAGTTAATGGAGGTAAGAAAAATGATGCTTGTTATAATAGCTCTCTGCAAAAAATATGGTCAGATCCAATTCATATGTATCTATTTTTTAAATACTCTTACAGTATCTGTTTGACCTTAAAACAATTCAGTGTAATGACGTACCACAGACCACAGCAGTACTAAGTACCTTATTTATTTGTAGATTAGAATTATCATTGCTCATAGTCTGGTGTCATTTTTGCTTATGATCTACAGTAACAGCTTCCCAGGGAAGTAGCATATTAATGCAGTTATAGAAGGGCATATCCCTGATGTCATTTGTGTCACAGAACCCCCCCCTTGAAATCAGTAGGTTTGAACTGCATTAGTTGGTAAGACAGCATGTCTCTGCAATCGCACTGCTGCTCCTTATGATCATCTTCCATCTATCACCCCACAGAAGGAATATGAGCAAAATGTGCCTGTTACCACCCTATTTGGTGTTCTGTAGGGAGATCCAGCCTTTGGATATGAAAAGCTTTAAGGATTTATTTCTCCAGTGCTGCTTTACTAGAGTAAAGCCCTGCTAGTTCCAAAACTTTCCCTTTTGGTCACCATGCATCTTCTTGCCAGCCTGGGAAGGGGGCAGCCACCCCTGTGGGCAGGCCAGGAGGCTGGCTGTGATAATGTCTTCGACCTTGCAGGTTCTTCTGCTTCTCTCTGCTTTAGTCTGGTGTAGGAAGGGAGGAAAGGGAGTTCATAGCCCAAAGTTTTTCTCGCCTATTTTTTTTTTTTTAAAGGATAATATTTGTTGATGTAATGCATAAGATTGCCATGCACAATATAATGGCCAACTAGTGTTGACAAACATGTTGGGAAGTTAGATGTAGCAGACCAGACCTGATTTCAGTTATGAATGTAAAGATATATACATTTTCAGAGATACAGATGAGACCAGAATCCAGCTTCCCTATAACTTAACATACATCTTGCAGAGGAACAGCTTAACTTTTGAATTGTTAGACAAAATTTCCCTACATATAAAGATATAATGATGCAGTACAGTCCAAACTTTTGTTGTTGTTGTTGATTATGCCAATAAAAGCTTGTTTTTAACCCATCTATTATAGGTAAAAGTAATAAAAATAATTCACCATTATGAGTGATTCACTGCCAGGAAATAAAATTCAAAACTGAAGCCTAGTTTTGGCTATTTGTTAAGCAGAAGAAACTGTCTTGTAGTATGAAATAGCTGTCCTGTTCAGGTGTCACAATAAATTTATCACCTCCAATAAAATGTAGAAAGTATTGTTTTTCTAATATTAGTAAAAGATGATGTCCATTTAAATTAGATTTTTCATTCATTTCTAATTGGCTTAAAATCCGGTTTAGCTACAGCTCTTTCACTCATAACTTGTTTAAAGGATTCTAATTCTCACAGATAAATAGGCATCCTGACGTTTTTCATTTTCATCCATCATTAAGTTTCTTATGGCTGAGCTTGCCGGTTGTGCATTGCCTTTCCAATATGCTATCAACTTCTGAAGTAACTGGGTTCAGATTGGATACATTTATTTTATTCAGTACCTTATCTGCCTCTTTCCCCCACTTTTTTAAGCACTGCCAAGGGTCATATTGAAAAACTATCTCCAATTCCAACTGAAATCAACCAGGAAATGGCTTTATTTTACTTTTAACTGCAATTGAAATCAACCAGGACTGCATCATTTTATAAAATAGTCATTTACGATACAGTGGTTTGTATGCTATGTTGAAAGCACCCTAAATTTTCTATATATGCCTATTTTTCATTTCATTCATTTAGAATTGCTTCACAAATAGAAAATGTTGTAAAGACTAGGGCGTCATTAAAAAAATGCATATTGTTTGGAAATGAGAGACATTTCTGTATACAGTGTAGAAGGAACATGTGTACTTTATATGGATAAGAGTAATAGGCTCTGAAGGGCAAAATAAATCAAAAGACCGTTCCTTTCCAGCAGCCCTGAGAGACTGAAAGAGAATGTCAGGACACAGAGGCAGTTTGTGTATTTTGATTCAAAAGTACACTATTTGCAGTAAAAGGAAAAACTGAATGGGAGATTCAAAATTAAAAATTCCTCATACTCCACTTTTATTTACAAATGCACATCCCCGTGAACTGCTTTCTGAGGCCATCTGTAGTGCGTCTTTGTCCAGCCTTAATTCTTAGCCTTGTTTTACAGTGATCCCAGAAAAATGTCAGGATGACTTTTCCAAGTCTGGGGCTGTGGTTTGAAGAAAGAGGACTGGTGCTAGATTTGTAAATATGTAGCTTGAAGTTATCTTTCACAAGTACAGAGAGAATGGAGCAATGACTCCAGAATAGATTTTCCTTATCGTAGGTGACTACTGGAGGTTGGGAGTTTTTATTCTATACTTCATGTGTTTCTCATCCTCTTTGTTTGAACTGGCCATGCTAGTAATTGATAAGGACAGCCTTTAAGATGTGTCTATGAAAACTGTTGTTAGTCTTGAAGTTTCTGGCTTATAAAAATGGTCTATCGTATGGCAATACATTTTTTTTTTTTTTGGTTTCAAATGAGTCTAGGATTAGAAACAGACACATTAGACACATTAGATCAGTCTATTAAAGAGACTATCAATCAATCAGTTACGTTTTATAGCAGTTTCTAAATCGTCCTCTCTTCCCTCCATCTTTATCTTCACTTTTTAATGGAACTAATTTTGTTAAAAGGAGATATTAGGAAATTACCTCAATTATCTTGTATGAAACGTTCAAGAATGTGGATGCTGAAGCAAAAAGTCTTATATGGAGAACTGATAGATTGATAGAAGATTTTTTAGTATCTGTGGTACAGATCAGACTCCTTTTATGAAATTTAGAGAGTGAATAATACTTTTTGTTTTATCTCAGACTGTTTTCTTGTTAACAGTTGTAGTGGGTTTATGTGGCAAGGTTTTGGTAGCAGGGGGCCATAGGGGTGGCTTCTGTGAGAAGGATCTAGAAGCTGCCCCATGTTTGGTAAGGGCCCCACTGCCGACCAGAACTGAGACAAAAAGTGATGTTGTTTTGCACCTCTGTGAGAGCAGATTTAAGACAGGAAAAAAAAAATGCTGCGTCACACAGCAGCTGGGAGAGTGAGAGGAGCGAGAAACAGCCTTGCAGGCACCAAGGTCAGTGAAGAAGGAGGGGGAGAGGTGCTCCAGGCGCCGGAGCAGAAGTCCCCTGCGGCCTGTGGTGAGGACCATGGTGAAGCAGGATGTCCCCCTGCAGCCCATGGAGTACCACGGTGGAGCAGGGTTCCACGCTGCAGCCCGTGGAGGAGACCACGGTGGAGCAGGTGGACCTGCACCGACGGAGACTGCGGCCTGTGGAAGACCCCTGCCGGAGCAGATTCCGGGCTGGACCTGAAGCCTGTGGAGAGGAGACCACGCAGGAGCAGGTGACCTGGCAGGAGCTGCTGCCTGTGGGGGACCCACGCTGGATCAGTTCAGCAAGGACTGCATCCCGTGGGTGGGACCCCACGGCACAGGGGACGAGAGTGACTGAGAAGAAGCGGCAGAGAAGAATTTCTATAGACTGACCATAACCCCCATTCCCCTGCGCCGCTCGGGGGGAGGAGGTGGAAGAGGGTGGATGGGGGGGGGGAAGGTGCTTTTGGTTTCTTTCCTTTGTTTCTGACTTCTCTAGCTCGTTAGTAATAGGCAATAAATCTTACTATCTCCCTATGCTGAGTCTGTTTTGCCCATCACAATAATTACTGCGTGATCTCCTTGTCCTTATCTCAGCCCTTGAGCCCCTTTCATCGTATTTTCTCCCTGTTCCTCTTTGAGGAGGGGGAGTGAGAGAGTGGTTGTGGTGGAGCTCGGTCGCCCACCCGAGCAAAACCATCACAACAGTCCACTGAGGAATATGGCGTTTCCCATCTGCTCCTGAAATAGTCACTAGGTCTATCTCAGAAATGACAGGTATGCTCACGGCGGTCTGTTAAATGTGTGTCCTGGATAGAGACTGGGTCAGGAGTCTGTTTTCACTGCTGGCTTTTTTGGAAGGTTTTTCCATCCTATACTTGATCTTCTTATACTCTTTCACTGGGTATCTGGGGTTGTAAGGATAGAAGGAACATCAACTTGACTCACTACTGCAGTTCCTGCCCCCCTTCCCAGATTTTGGGGCACTCTGCATATAGCAGCAGGGCACAAGCATTATTTCACTGGCAGTTTTTTTTTTTTTTTTTTTTTGGGGGGGGGGGGGGGAAGGACTGCTGTCAGCATCTCTGTAGCCCCTTCTTTAGTGTCTCCAGCATGCAGAGCAAACCTAGCAGAGAGCATGCAATTGATGCCATCATATCAAGTATCATAAGAAACAGAACTGGGGACCTCCAGGGCTGAAAGCAGGAGGTCCAGCAGCATGTGCAATATCTCAAATAATTACAAGATGCTCATATTGGCTCCCAGCTCTTTGTGGAACGTGTTTAACTATGTGGTGGGGATGGTAAAGGAGAGGAGGTTGGGGAAGGGTAGTATATTTGTCTTTTGTGCATGATTTTCCTTCACTCATCCAGTCCTGCCCTTCATAAGCCATGAATTCGCAGACATCTGGCATGAGCTCTTTGACGTCTGGCAAGGGGGTAGCACAGGAAAAGGGAAGATGAACGGAACAAAGCTTGGTATTTCATAAGCGGTTTACAGAACATTAAGGGGAATATTTTGTTCTAGTAGATTTTAGAATTCCTTGCAAATAAAGCTGGAACACAGAAGCGGTACATTTCAGGTTTTGGAGACTTTGATCCCTTTACTCTTTTCTTATGATTTATTTGAGTGAATTTCACATTTTAAATTGTACCCCCTATAATGATTGAATGCACTTTCCGTATACCCAGTATTTATGGTGCAGCTGTTGGCAATGTTAATGTGAAAAGCACATCTCCCGAACATTGTCAAGCTCTTATTGTCACCTTTAGTTCCCTGGGAGATGGGGACAGAATTTTATTTCAGATTAAAAGGAAGAAAACTGTTACCTTTCAGGGAAAACATATATTTATGTTTCTGGATGTCTCTAAAGTGACTCAGACAAGGAGACACATATTTGAGTTATTGTTACTAGATTTTATTATGCTTGGTGCCTGGGTGGCTATACTATATTTTATGCTGCAAGGCTTAGAGTTGTTTTGGAAGGGAAGGGAAGAGAAGCATTGTGGAGATCTTGATGAGGATGATAAAATGTAAATTCTAAGGGCAAAATTCAGAGGTGATGCCATTGGGAATGTAAGTTTGATTTTTTATACATGACAGTCATTTAAATTCAGGCCTCATCTTATCTCTTCTCTCTTTTCCACCTATTTATTCCTGTTTTTTCAATGAGTAAATATGTCAAAATTTGTGAAATGTGTACGCCAGTAGCTTATAAGAGATATGAATTAAAATAGGATGGAACAAACCTAGGCTCAAGCCCACCACCCACAAGCATCTGACTTGCTAATTTATGTTTTGTGTCTCACCAGTAAGGCTTCCCAAGGTGAACATCAAAATTCCCTGTGTGGTCAGCAGACAAAGTAGATGCTTCTGAAGGACTCCAGAGGGAGAATCTGCCAGTTTTGTTTTATGTACCAAATTACGTAGATGACTTCTATGCCTGGAAAGCCTTTAAGATCATCTACTTCTTCTCATTGATATGAAAATTGTTTTTGAAGGCCTGCCTCATTAGGTCTCTGAAATTTAAGAGTGAGTTTGGTGCAAGAAAGATTAACTTGATCCTACCCTAATTGAGTCTCCCAGGGAGTCGTAGTCAGTACAAGGAGAACACGGTACCGTGAGCCAAGGGTTCCCAAAGAACCGATTCTCCTAGCTCAGGCTGTGACACTGCAAGTAGGGTCACCAGCCAAACAGAAATTCAATCACTAATTCAGGCTCCCAGCTGAAAGCAGGGTCAAAAGTCCAAACATGAAACCTAATTAGACATTGAATATATGCAAAATAGAACTCCTCCTTCCTTTCCTTTCCAACATAATGTTATATACACATTTAATGATAGTGATATTATGTAAAAATGCAGAACTATTAATTAATGTGTTAATATAAAGACTTTGTAATCCACAGTATGTAAACTTCATACCTTTTGATGGAAGCATACGACCCTTTTGACCCTTTTCATTTTTATTTTTATTTATTTTTTTAATATTATTGTGAGTAGCAATAACAAAAAATAAAAAAGATTAACTTGCACCTTTTAACTGGTGCACATACTATGATTTACAAGAAAATCATACTTTTGCTGGAGGGAAGCAAAGGAACAGTAATATGGCACATTATATGAGAAGATTTACAAGACTTGTTTAGACTATGGACGTTCTTTGCAAGTCAATACAAATATGCACATGCACATATATGTGTGTACACAGACATGAATCTTAGCAGCTTCTACTTCAAAAGAGAGAAGCTAACCATCAAGAAAGATTGGTTGCTTGTTGGTAAATTTAGTCGTCTTTTAATTAGCTGAAATTAGTTAATGAGCATGGTATCACAAGATGGGAGAAGTAACCTGTTGATTGCTAGATATATGTGATGAAGACCTTTAAATAGGAGAGTACCTGCACTGGCTGAAAAAGAAAACCTTACAAACAAATTTGGATAGTTGTGAAACATCACATCACATCACTGTTGCTCCACAGTGGTTCCTGGTTCAGAATTCATGCCCAGGGAAGCTCCACTTGTGGGTGAGCACCAGCTCTTGTGGGTGAGCACAGCCTCTGATCGGTGTGGGCTTCTATGCATTACTTACCCATACGTGCTTATCAGTATTTTGGCCATTAAGGAAATCTCAACTCTTCTGCTGATGCATAGTTGGTTTTCTTTGTGGCTGCAAGTCTTCACAACATTTCTTCCCCCTCCGACTGATCCTTTTCAACTTTATGGGGCCACTTGTGTGCCAGTATATTCTTAGTATTTTTATAATATATATATATAAATACACAATTTAAAATCAATTGGGTGTGATTACAGCCAGCTTCTCATTCAGCAGCAAACACAGGTATTTTTTTCTTGAAGGAGAAGGTTTTATCCAGTAAGAGTTTGAGTATGTATGTCACAGTAAACTGTTTTGTGGTGATATACAAGCTCTGATTTTGCTGTGTAATTAGTTGAATAACAGGCTGTATTAGACTCTCTTAGTGGATCTATTTGGTTACTGACTCCTGAGCTGGCTTTCTCAGGGCCAGCTGAGTAATACTGCTATGGAGAGATATGCACCTAGTGTTCGGATTTAGGTTATCCTTTGTGTGGTAAGACATGCCTGAAGCTAAAAAATTGTAATTATGACAATTTTGTTCTCATAGAAATGAAAAAATTAGATACCTCAGCTAATCTTGGGACTCACGTATATTCTATAAGAAACAGATCTGTCCTCGTAAAACCGAGGTGTATACAGGGGAATCTAAAGTACTTATGTAGGTTCCCTACATAAAGAGTAGAGAGAATTACTTATTCTGTAATCAGTTTCAAAGGTAGAGGTGCCCTTACTTCATATTAAAGTTAATTCCTCCTTGCTATGAGCATAACTAGAAATCCTTTAAAAACTGCAGAATGTGGACTCTGAAGGAAAAACAGTGGAACAATATCAGCAATGCTGTCTTTGAAAATTTACATTTCACGGGACCTGTGATCACATTTTGAGTTGACTACACTGAACATCAGCATGAAGAAACTAACTAGTCTGTCTGTCTCTTTTTTTTTTTTTTTTTAATTATTTTAATTATTTTATTATTATTATTATTTTCCCTGATGGCTTTAAACCCTCTTTTATCCCAAACCAGTTATTTAATTTATATAAGTTCAAACTGGTGGGAGTGAATTGAACTTTGTATGGAATAACTAAAGAATTAATTTGACATTTATAGAAATAAAACGAAATAACGTAATACACTATAGATTTTTTGCCCTTCTAATAAAATTCCATGCTGGCTAAACTGGCAAGATCTTTCTTTCATTATTAGATTTTATTTTTATTTTTATTTTTTTAATTTTCCTTTCTTGTGTTATTAAAGTTCTCAGTTTTCTGCCAAAACATCCACAGAAATGCACATGCCCTGGTTTTTCATTTATTTCATTATTTTGATTTATCTCAAGGTTCAGTTTGGATGAGAAATAATGAAAATAGCATATGTCAGTTATTTTCTGTAGCAGATAACTCCCGGAGGAGCTCAGCTACACTTACGCTGTAGAATAAAAATGATTAAAATGTCATACAATAAGCCACAAGCTAAGTTTCATCCAGGGCCAGAAATTATTTATGAGCTTAACATTTAGCACTAGAAAGTGTCCTTCAGCAACTGTTGGCCAACGTGGTATTTTATTTCTTTGGGCTAGATGGCGCTGCAGTATATAAAATTTATATCCTCTGTGCCTGGCACGAGGGCTCTGCTTTAACCCTGTGTACCTGCAGGCTGACTTCCCTCCTGGTTGGGAAAGAAACAAGCCTTTCCTACATGCAGACATTTAGTTCTTTGTTTCTGTATAGACAAACAGAAGGAAAACTCTTCTTTTACCTATAAGGTTCCTCTCTCTTTTCCTTTGTGTGCATTCCTAAGTAGAGAAGTGTAGTAAAGTTGCATTTTATACATGCAATATAACATATTTGCCACAAATTGAATATGTGCCTGAAACACACAGTCAAATTCACAGAAAAATGTATGTGATTTTTTTTTTTTTTTTTTTTTTTTTTTTTTTTTTACCCTGGAGCAGGAAAAAACAGCAGAGAGGAAGAAATAGTGGTTATTCTATTCCCTGGGATAGTCTGTGTTTCTAGCACAGGAGATGAGCGCTCTTAAGTCTAAAGATTTGAAAGTATTGGGAAATGGAGGTGATGTCTGCTCGTCATAAAGCCCTACTTGGTTTCACTGTGACTCACTGTAGCCCACAGAGTCCTGCTGTGGTTTTGCACAGTTGTACACCCAGATCATCGCAACATCATCAGTGTTTGGCATAAATAACACAACACATAGAGCCATATAAAAGCCATGCTGAACTCTGACAGGGCTAATATCAAACACTACTCATGTTCTGATGCTATACACTGATATCTCCCATCCTACAGAAGCAGGACCTACTTTCTGCTGTGCAAATCCTCTGTGCCTCCTCTACTTTCTGCTTTCTATGTCTCCCTGGGGAGTTCAAGCTACTGACACAGTCTCTCTGCACCAGCCCTGGGAGAAGTGACTGCAGGTGAGCTGAGTCCCCAACAGCAGCCTCTGCCCCACTGGTAAAAGAGGAAATGGGATCTTCATGTCACTTTATGGTAAATCTACACAGCCCAGTAAAGTTTTCCAGGGACAGGAACTAGTTCCCCTAACAAGACCAAGCTCTGCCTCCATTAGATTAGAGGAAGAAGGATCTCTTGAAGAGAAGGAGAGGGCCATCACCACCCATCACTCCTGAACACCCACTGACCCCAAGGCTGAGATATGTAACTGTGCCTGCTGCTATATTAGCTTTCTGTGCTGTCAGTACCATGAAATACTTGTTATTGACCAGGCTTTATAGAGACGTCGAATATAGGAGTTAGAGGGAGATGGTCCTGTAGCCTTAAGTGGCAGATTCCTTCCTGCAGGACAGACAGATGGGCATGCTGTCTGTTGTCTTCTGTGGAGGCTGCAGCGCCCATGTAGGTCACAGAAAGCTTTCTGTAAATTAACTGCCAAGCTTTCAGCATTGAGCTGAGGTGCTGCTCAGATGAGAAAAGGCAGAGGTGAGGGAAGAGGTGCCCTAAACTGCAATGATTGCATTGAAGTCCTTCATTTGAAGGAAGCTATGCAGTAGCAATAAAGCTGGAATGTTGCTCGAACAGCATCTTTAAATTTGTCTGCTAATAGTATTATTCTGAATGCTGTATGTACTGTTTTGGTTTGGGAATAGAAATTAGTTTCAGACTATAAGCCACTTCCTTTGAAAGTTTACTGGACTTATAGCTGCCTATGAGATTTTACATGCATGGTCTGAGTTTAAAAACATTTTATGAAAACACAGCTCACATCTTGATCTTCAGAAAGGAGTTAAAACAAAAGTGCAAAAGAAAAAATAATAGTGCAATCAGTCATTACTTATTTCACAACATTGCCTATGCATCCCTTTATTGTGCTCCAGATGGCATTTGTGTTACTGCTCTGTAGCACAGAAACACCCCAAGCTGTAAGGTGGGATGCAGACTGCGGCTGTTCTGGCACCCTTGCCATCTCTTACCTAACATCCTATATTTCTCCATTGACAATGCCAGGGTAGCCACTCCTTACCCTTTCTTTTCTGGCTCATGCCTGTCTCTGCACTGTGCCCTCTGCAATGCCAGTTCAGGGAACTGTTACTTGTTAATAAAAAAAACATTATTTGACTAAAACACCATTATTAGCGGTGTTGCTAAATGTGGAAACACAGCTATTGCTGGTCTACAGATGTGCTGAAAAAAACAGCTACAGCCCTCTTGAGTGTGTAGGCAGGATGTTGTTATCAATGAAAGAATAAAAAAGTTTACCTTCTTTGTTAAATTTTGCTCTTTTGGGGGCAAAGCTTCTATCTTTCATGTGTACAGCAGGGTAGAGGCTGGCAAAACCCATGGAAACTAGCTGGTAGAAAATTTGGTCCCATGGTAGTGTTTCTCCCTTTGAGGATTCAACATGATCAGTGTTAATTGCCAGGAGGTGTTTTCCTTTTTCTCCCACCCAGTCACACACAGTTCTTTTAAGGGCTCATTCTGCCACTGTCTGGGCAGTGGGGCTTAAATTTACTGTACAGTTAAATTATCACAAATTGGTAGCACCTGAGCTGATGTCAGTAGCACTGAACTTCTGTCATACTGCTTGATGCAAAACTGCTGGCAGATTTAGAAATTCTGGGCTTTTTCTCTGTTTGGTTGGTTCTTTTAACTTTTCTTAGTGAGGTTTTTAAGAGACCAGAAAAAAAGATACATATATTTTAAGGCAGTAGTTAATTAATTTGGCTTTTAAGCATACAATGGAAATTTAAGTTGCATTTGGATCTCAGTAAATGCATGACACAAAAATATCAATTTAGAGTCCTGGGCACTGGAAGCTTTTAGGAGATGTCTGCATTCTTTTGTTTTCGATAGAAATTGAGGACAGCTAGGACTTCATTAGACCAGGTTGAATTACTACAAGCTCTCCAGGGGAAATCAACCATTTCAAAATATCTTATTAAAATCAAAGATGAAACTGATGAGACTGAAAGAAGCAACCCTATCTGCTGCTCTTGGCTAACAAAATTACCCTGATTCTCTGGCTGTTGTTATAGGTGTTCTTAAAAAGAATATTAAAAGCAGCTGTCACTTTTTTTTTTTTTTTCATCAAAATGGATGAATTTTAAATAGGTCTTGCTATGAAAGTGAGGTCAATCTTCTAAGCCAAAATGAAGAAATAACTCTTTGTATATGTAAAAAAAAAAAAAAAAAAAAAAAAAGATAAGGATGATTTAGAGGTGTATTTGAATGAGAAAAACAAACTAATATGTATTTTATTTGGCCACGAATAAGAAATGGCAGGTTAATAGAGTATGGCAGAAATTAGGATCCCTATCCGGCATCCAACGAGAAATATATGTGTAAAAAACATATCAATAGCAAGATATTTCTTTGTGATGAATTACAGACGTTGTTGGAGACACACATCTCCTTTCCTGGTACACCAGGAAAACCCACCTTCAGAAAAATCTGACTAGAAAATCTAAATTTAATATATCAGTACAGCAAAGCCTTCCTAAGCATGGACACCAAAGAGGTGGCCCTTTAACTGGGGCTGTTTGGTCAGTCTCGGGCTTTTATTATTATTTCAAGTGAGTTGTTTAGTGGGTTCTCTGAGGTTTTGTTCCTGTTCCCCTCAATACTGCTTCAGATCCTGTCCTGATCACCGTAACATCTGACCACCTTCCTCCAGCCGGGCATTGCAAGACATGACTAATATCTGTCATGTATAGTTCAGTTTGTTTTGCTTCTTGGTCTTCCCTTGGGTTGTTGCAGGTGGCAAATCCTTATCATTTCAGTAAATCCCTCCACTTTCAGCAAGCCTCACTGTTTATGTGCTGTCTTGGCTGACGCTTTCTCACATCAGCAATGAGGTGTCATCTGTACAAGGGGACAACAATATCCAGTATGCCAAGCAAGATGATTATGATAAATTTTGGAGTTAGATTAATTAGTAGGAACATTTAAAATGCATGTGACCTACCAAGTGTCTCAAAATCTGGCTCTGCAAGTGGGATTCTCTCCAGCCACTTTCAGAAGTGCCTTTTCTCATGTGGAAGGCAAACCAAAAGCTACTGGAAGAAGCATATTGCAAGAAGGCTTGGGCACAGGGATCTAATAAGTTTTCATTCGCTTTTTAGATTTTCTAAGCCTCTGATGTGAATCAACTTTCAGAACAAGAGCAAAAATTAATTAGTGCAGTAAGAAACCTGTATTTTAATGCAGGAGAGCAGTTAGCCAGAAGTGGTGCAATAAGGAGGGATGTGGGAAGGGAGGGAGGGTTGCACCAGGTGACCTGTGGAGGTCACTTTCCCGATGAATTATCTATGAGCCTATATATTTTTCAGTATTAATGTGTTGGTAGAATACTTGTTTCTCTGTATATTTTCCTTAAAAATTAACTAAGAAGATTTTCTGACCTCTGTGGGGTGTCTGGGTCCGGTTATGCTTTGTCATTTGTACTTCAGAACCAAGTGACGATCATTGCATCTGTACTATCTCTTATTTTTGTTCAAAGATAATGCCAGCTCCAAAGCACTTCAGTATGAATAAACAACTCAAGAGCAATGAGGAGAACAGCCACACAAAAATGTGAATAATTTGTCCACATTCATAGAACAGCTTTGTGACCAAGATGGAAACAATTTATTTTTTTTTCTAATGCATGGATACTCTGTGATACTCTTATGTTTTGTATCTTATGTTCACTCCTATTTTCCCTCCAAATAAATTTATCCTTAAAAATATTTGTGAAGCCAAATGACTGATTTCACAGCCAAAATCACATGCCAAACAGTAGACTATAAGCTATCTGATACTGTTGCAGTCCTATGCACATTGTAAGAGGAAAGTTTTTGTTTGACAAGAAGAAATGAATTTCAATTGCACTGAAGGGAAGCCTACACCTCTTCTTTCACTCATATGTGATACAACTGCTGAAGGCAAATTGGCAAGGTTTTTAGATTCTTGCAGATTGTTAGGTTAAGAAAAGAGCAGTAAGACCACTTAAACGCATCTCCCTCCTGACAGGCTCTCTGTAGATACATGGAAATCCAGCACCTGGGGCAGATGCAGCAGGACAGGCTGAGGGCAGCTGATGTTTCTCCAGGTTCTGGGCCAGGGTCTATATCCAGATGTTGGCACAGACTACCAATAAAAACAGTCCATGATGATATCATGGTATAACTTTCCAGTGGTTTCAGGTATTGTGTTGCCATTTGCTGATCCGTGCCCCTATCAAGCCTCACCACACTCAGCTCTTGTTTACACAGATTTTTTGCTAGCTGCAGCTCATTGTATTCAGAAACTCGGCTCTTGATCAAAGCAAGGTTGTTATGCTTTTATAACACATTCACTTGCAGCAATGAAGGTAAACTCTGTTTTGAGCTGTATAACCAGAGTATAGCCTGAAAATCAAGGGAGGTGGTTGTTCCTCTTGGCACTTGCTAAGCCATGCCTTAGCCATCATGGGTCTCCCCAGTTCAAAAGAGACACCAAAAAAAAGAAAAAAAAAAAGAAAAAAAAAGGAGATCAGCAAGAGGATTAGAGGGCTGATGAGTTTGACATATGAAGAAAGGCTGAAGGAATAGGGTTTGTCTGGCCAAGAGAAGAGATGGCTCCAGGGGGATTTACTCACAGTCTGCCAATACCTGAAATGTAGCTATTGAGAAGATGAAGGCACTCTCTTCACAAGGATGTATGGTAAAAGCACAAAAGGAAGAGGCACAAGTTGCTTTAGAAAAAATCCTATAAAGAGATAAATTCTTCATCATGGGAACAATTTAATACTGGGGTGGGTTGCCCAGAGAAGCAGTGAAATCCCTCTTGATGGAAATATTCAAGAGCTGGGTTGACAGAGACCTGTATAATCCAGACTAAGGCTAGACCAGATCATCTCTTGAGGCTTCTTCCAACCCACACACTTCTACTGTACTATGATTTTTTAATTATCTGTACATTCAGCTCCACAAAGCCTCAATTGGATTATTGCAGCAAGGAAAATCTTTTAGGGAATCACAGGTTTATTCTGCAGTCAGCTTGATGACACTTGCAGCTGTCAAAAACTTGTTTTTACTTTGTGACTTCTATTAATTATTCAGTAACCTTGTAAAATTTCCCATCAGCCCTCTCACTTATTGAAATTGCTTACATGAACTGGTTGAATTTCACAGATTTTTTACCTGGCACCTTAGTATCCAATTAGAAAGATAAATAGATAGTGGAAAATCAATTAAAGCAGAAAAGTTTTAATGTGTTAAACTAGAATTGTTTCTGACCTGGAAGAATTGGGTCATTATCTAAATATTCCCAAGTCTTGGAATTGCTTTCATCCTGTGGCTCAGCTCTAGTTCCTCAGTACTTCTTAAGAAAATTAATATAAATGTTATTATACAGCAGGATTTCTGAAGTTTGAAGACTGCTATGTTTACAACATCAAACAATTTAGAAGCAAAATGAATGACTTTATGCTTCTGTTCAGACTTGTGAAATTATGGGGTCATGGAAAGAGAGGGGTTCTCTTTTTAACTCAACTGTTTCCATAATTAACATTCATTTGGCTACTTGAGGTTTAACATGCCATTTCATTAAAATAATGCAATTGCAGATAGAGAAAAAAAGTTTTGAAAGTATAATTGGTTTTCATTGTCAATATAACTTAAAGTCCTATTAGCCACAAAATTTCGGCATTGTTTTCCTAATGGCTTGCATAATTGGATCATCAGATTTCTCTCCCTAAAAAAAGAAGAAAAAAAAAAAAAGTCTTGGTGGTTTTAAAGGTTATTATTTGCATTATTTTTTCCCCCTTAGTGTTACATTTTCACTTCAATTTCCACCAATGCTGAAAGGTCAGAGACCTAGTGAGTTAAATGAAATCATGTCAAGAGCAACTGGAGCTGTTACTTCCTCCTCCCTCTCTTTTTGAGATACTGACAGCTACTGGCACATACATACATGCAACAAATCTCATTTGAGATACATTTCTTCCTCAACCCATTAAGGCAATTTAGAACACTCTTCTGGGTCTTCCATGGTGCTGTTCTCTCTTTTACATGTGCCTATGGCAAGTTTTGTCACTTTATCTAGGAACTCCAGTGCCCTCTTTCTCGACTTCAACAGAGTCTGTTTTGGAGATATTTTAAAATACAGAGTGTGACAAAGTGGTAGAGGCAGTTGCATCAAGAACTGTTTTTCAGAGGTAGTACATTCATATAAGTAAACTTGATCTTCCATATAAATTACTGGAAAAATTCCCTTCTCATGTCCTATGTGTTTGTGTCATCACAGGAATCAAACATAACAAATCACAGAAAAATCACATCTCTGGAAAAGATCTTGAAAGGTTATCCAGTACATTCTCTTGCCCCAAGGCAGGGTCAACTCTACCTAAACCATATGTGACAAATGTTCAGCTTACTGAGTCTTAAAAATCTCCACTTTAGAAAAGTCCATCTTTTCCCTAAACAATTTATTCAAGTGTTTAACAATATTTACCATTCTTTCTCCATTGATGCATTTTAGGCAAGGCTGATTTGTTCCTTTTCTATTTGTTAAGGAGCAGAATTTGCTCCTGTCCTGTATGCAGTAACCTTTTCACATATTTGAAGACCATCAAAATGCTCTTCAAATGCCACTTATCTAACTAAACAAGCCAACTTATTTTGATTTGTCCTCAAAGGTTATGGTTTAAAACCTTCTGATTATTCTTGTCTCTTTAGTTGGTCAGCATCTTTCTTGATGATATTTGAAATCTAGACAAAGCACTTGAGATGAGTGAAAGATGTCTCCTATGTGATTCTCTTGTTTATACCCCCCCCTTTTTTTTTTTTTGTTTGTCTTTGAAATAGCCTAGCATTGCTGACTCATGCTCAATTTATAATTCACTATAGCCCATGAACCCCTTTTCAGCAGAACTGTTATTCCTCAACCTATAAGTGTGGAGATGGTTACTCTCACCTAAGTGGAGAAGTTTTGATTTTTTTGCCCTTATTAAATTGCATCCCAGTCTCTTCAGACCATTTATCCCTTTTGAAATAATCAGTTTGAATTCCAGCCTTGTCATCTGAATGCTTTTTCAGTGTCTCCCAACTTTGAATATAGTAGCAAGTATATTCTATACTCCATCATTCAGTTTATTACTGAAAGTGGTCCACAGACGTAGACTTCAAATTAGTCCCTAGTGGACCTCACAGATACGTCCTTCCAGGTTAACAGTTCCTCTTTATGCACAGCATCTCAATCAGTTGTGTCCCTACCTTATGGTAGTTTCAGAAGAACCTAGATTTCATAGAAAATGTCATAAAAGACATTTTCAAAAGCTTTACCAAAGTCAAGATAGTTTCCTTTTCAATACACTTCAAAGGCCTGTCACCATGTCCTAGGAGGAAACTGGGTTGATTTGATGTAATTTGTTCTTGACAAATTCATGTTGGCTGATTTTTATTCCCCTGTTACAATTCAGATGTTTGAATATTTGAACCACTATTTTTTGGTAATTGAAATTAGATTGACTGATCTACACTTGTTTTCACTTTTTTAAAGATAATGACTATGACCACCTTTTTCTGTTGTCTGAAACTTTACCTGCCCTCATTCAGTTCTCAAAGTAATTGCTAAGGGCTCTGAGATCACTTCAGCCAGTTCTCTAAGTACTCTCAGGTGAATTTCATCAGGACCAGCCAGTTTAAAAACATCCAGGTTCTCAAAGTGGAATTAAACCTATACTTTTCCTTTTCCATTCCAGGTTCTTACCCTTTTGTCATTGATGCTAATTGTGTTAGACATCTAATCACAGCCACTGTATCAAGTGAAGACTGAAAGAAAAAAAAACAACAACAACAACAACAACAAAAAAACGGCATTCTACTCTTTGGCTGCCTGTGCACCTTGAGTCCTCTTATACTCAGGAACCAATGAAATGTTTTGATAATCCTCTCTTTGTGGTAGAATAAGGGAAGAGGAAGAAAGCACTGTTCATATTTAAACTTGTTTTTTACCTCAGAAAGAAGAAAAATTCTAGCTTGGGCCAGACACCTATTCATCGCACTCCGACACCTAAGATTCATCACACTCATTTTGATCAACAAAAAAATCATTATCTAGTCTAAGTATGTTCTTCAAATGTTCCTCTATACTCAATAGAATATAGAAAGACACTTCAGGAACAATATTTCCCTTCTCTTACTAGATACCTGTGCTAGATGAAACCCAACATGGCAACCATGTGTAATGATGATACCAAAGCAAATAGGCATTGAGGACTTGGTGCTTGGAAAGGCTCTATTACATTTATTGGCCAATAAAACATCACCTTGAAGAAATGGCCAGGTTTCGTTCCAGTTACATCATTACATTTAAGATTATATTACATTAGCTCCATATTTTATAAAAGTTAATCACAATTTGCATTCTGATTCTCAAGATGTTTCATTTTATGCACAGCATTGTGCTTGACACACCACTGTTTTTACTAGCTTTTTGTTGGAAATCTGAATTATGTAGGAATTATTCATGGGTGTATGAAGAATAATCTGTCTGTACAAGATAGGAAGTTACTAGCAGCAAGAAACTGGCTACAGCCCACTTCTTCTGTCTTCCTAAATATCTTTCTAGGCTAGAACAAGGTTTTTCTCTAGCAAGTTTTAAAATGACTTCTACAATACAACTTTTGAAGTAGGATTTTGGCATGGTGTCAGTTTAAGACAGCTTGATCTAATGACATGTAACCAATTTGGTGACACAGCAGAAGCCCATTTTACAGGGCTAAATCCATTTTGTATCACCAGTGTAGTCAAACCTTCCTGACTTACTGCCTCAGTTTGCCCACTTTGCAGACTTGTTTATTCCCAGAACTCGTTCTATTGCCATCCATCCAATTCATGAAGAACTGTGAATCACTATCTTATATCTGATTTATCGTTGATGCCAAGAAAACTAATCATACTATATGTTGGTCAAAGCATTCAGTGACACGTTAGTAACCTTCAAATATTTGATATTGCTATATTGCTTGAATTTCCTTCAGGTCTTTTTTTTTTTTTTTTTCTCACCATGAGCTTCTTTTAATTGGTGGAATTTTCATTGTCCTTTTCTTTCTTTTCTTGCACTTGACTCAAATTTGATGTACCCACTGTACTCCATGCAAGTCTCCGTTCAGCCTGGCTGCATTATAATATGACTTTGTGTGTGTATGTGTCGGTGTCATTCTGTGTATCAGGGAGAGGGATGTGTGGTGGGTCCCTGAAAAAAATGAAAATAAAGGACAATTTCCTTTTATGCCAATTTGAATGATCACCCTTCCCTTGATAACGTCTGGCACATGTCTTGGTGTGTCATATCAGCAATCACATCATCCTGACTAGAATGCAGATTCCTGCCCCAGCTTCCTGAGGTTTGTGATATGTCTCCTTATTCCATTATCACTTTGTCATCTGCTCCCCTGATGCCACTGTAATGAGGAGAAGGAGTCTAGGGTGAGGTTCTTGATAGTGTTGAAAAGTCTGCATGTATTGTGCTCACTCTCCATCTCGCCACATTCTCAGTTTGCACAATACCTGCTTACACGTTCCTGCCTATCTCATCTCACCCACTGATGTATCTGACATGCAACTGGTCCAGCCTCATTGTGGAGGATTGAGAATTTAAATACTTGGTGTTTATTTTGAACGTGATATCGTATCATTACAAGATGGTTAACTGTTACATTTTCTGTAGTTCCCTATCTGTGTTTCAGAAGAGACCACTCTGACATGACAGTAGGAATCAGCTAAACTAGTTTCTGCAATATCTGTAAGGGAGGGATGATAGGCATGGATTTCCTTTTGGGATCATGAGCTCAGTTCTTGGTTGTTTTTGTGTGTGTGTGATTTCTGATGAATTCAATCTACGTCATTCTGTCCCTAAAATAAAGAAGTGGAAATAGGATTGACTGAACAGATGAATAGAAATGCAAAGCAGAAAGGAACTGCATAGTGTATCCTTCTTTCAGTTCACGTGATTTTAAGAATATTCAAGATGCTCCTGTAGTGTGGCTTTCATTTATAACTTACATACCTTTATTAAGCAGCCATACATAATCACCATTTTTGTTCATTGTGTATATCATTGAAGACATAATATAAATATCATTTATATTACAGATATAAAATAACCATAAATATATAGTTTTTACTCTACATGCTAGTAATAAGATACTGTGTAAAAAGATGATGTAATACTTTTTGTACTTATAATGAAGATCAAATAGCTTACGAAGACTTTGCTGAAGTGCAGGAATAGGAACCCGAAAAACATTGCTAAAAATTTCTTTCCTCTATAGTTTAGTGCAAATAACTTAACTGCTCTGCAGCAATTTTCTGATCTCTGAAATGGGGACAATAGCTGAGAGTTAGTCCTTGGCAAATGACTTAACCAAGTCTGAATTTCTATGACTGAAATATAGGATATCTGTATGGACTTTTTCTGCTGAATTTCTTCTTTCATTTTTCACATAATTTATTTCAATTTACCATGTAACTACTTGGTGTCAGCTTTCAAGGTTATATTGAATTATATTTATTTTTTCTGATTGTATTTGAACTGGAATCCTTATCTCATCAACATAGGAAAAAATTACTCCTTCAGATTGTAATTTGACATATTTGTGAATTTGCATATGGCATTATGTTAGGACAATGTGTCCAATATATTTATCTTTGGAGGTTTGAAGAGCAAGTTAGACTTGCAGGACAGTTTTCTGTATAGTTTTGCTGAAGCTATGGGAGCATAGCTAAAAATAATAATAATAATAATAATTATCCCCATGTTCTGCTGCTATAAGGCCTATTTCAGGCCTTATAAAGCATGGTGATGAGTAGTTTCCAATGTGGTCTGAATGGGATGTGTCCGTTTGCAAAACTGCAATGAATTTACAGGGCCCGCTCATAACAGTAGAAGCTACCTTTAAACCCAAATTGCTTTTTGGCCCAATCTTATGGATTCAGAGATTTTCCTTGCAGAGCAACTCAGTTTTTCTGTATTTATTAGAAAAGGCAGGAAAGCCCTGGAACACGCTGCATATTTTATGCCAAGGTGTACAAGTCTTAATTCCTTAGTTCTCAGGTACACTATTGAGATATATTATGCACAACAGAAGGCATAGAACTGAGCCCTTCCTCAGGGTAGGAATCACCCATTATGGGGAGAGATGCTGGGCAGCCTCTGCACTTGGAGGCAATGCTGGTGGCAGACAGCTGTGGTCCATAATTCTACAAAGGATGGCTTGGTGTTAGCAAAAGCTCCAAGTGGCTTAATCATGCTTTGTTCCCCCATCGTTAGCACAGGAATAACTGCCTCAGACTCTGCTGTCATGGTAACAAGGTGACAGCTGCCATTTTAGTTGTTGTTTGAGATTTAGCCCAAGAACATTTTGGAACTTAAAACCAGAAGTCCCTGCATCTTGAGCTGAAATGAAAGTGTTGGTAGCCAAGAGAGAAATAGTTTTATATCCTTTCTGTAGACTGGGCCGCTGAGACAGTCTTCCCAAGAATGGTTGTAGCCACAGTCTAAGAGGAACAGCTACACAGTGGTGTCGGGCAACGTGGCAGTGCTCATCCCCACGCTTATAAGCACTGTATTAAGGGAATCAGGAAGGTGAAGACACATTTGGGTTTAATAAACCTAGCGTGAACATATATTAGTAGTTGCGACATATATCTAGCTGTCAATTCAGTTCTACTAATCAACATACAAGCACCTACAACTTTCAGCAATTAGAAAACTTGCAGAAAGTAATGCTACGGTGTCTGCAACCCAGCAGCAAATAAACAGTCATTAAAATTCTTCCACAGTAACAGAATCTGATAGTGACTCGGAAGCAGTAAGCGAGAATAGATAGACTAGCTCCAGCCGTAATGGAGAAGGATTTGTGCCAGCTGATAGTTTTCTATTTCTTTTGGTTAAATGAGTGTGAGTGTTGTGGGTTGCAGGCTGGGTAACTAATGCAAGCTGAGTCACCTGTGTTCTGAAATTTATGCATAAAAACAACAATTTTGCTGTTTACTGATATAGTCACCCCCACATGTGTTTTTGTAATCCTTGTTGACATTAATGGAAAATATACTGCTATGTGGACATGTGAGGTAGACACAGGGTCATAAACTTTTCTCATCTTTCCATTTGTGTTAGGCAGAGGTGAAAAACAGCCCTTATCTGTTAGATTCCCACACAAATTAAGACAAAAATATGCTCCTTTTTATTCCTTCACACATAATACTGAGTGTATGCAAGCCGTTGGTTATGTATGATGAGTTATATAAATATTTCTACTGTATCTGGGGAAAAAAATAGAATGGCTCATTTGTATCATATTATATTAATATCATATCATTCTGTACCAACTTTTTTTTTTTTTTTTTTCAACAGGAAGTAGATTTATACAAAACAGAAGTTACAGATTTTTTATTCAGCTTGTTTTAACCATTGCCACTACAGATTTTTGAAAGAGCTGTCTGGATCCCTCTCTGAACTTATATTGCTTGCTTTCCACTGGCCTTAGAAACTGTAGTTTGAAAAAAACAAAAGAGGTTTGGAAGAAAATAAATGCATCAATATTTCTGAAAGGTACAGAGGACAACAGTGATAATTATGGGCCTATTTTGCCCAACATTGATCTCAGGAACAATAGTGAAATAGTTGATGCAGCTCAATTATTAGTTAAAGGAGGTTACTTTAATTAATACCGATGAACACTGGTTTATGTTAAATAGGACTTGTTAATCTAGCATGATACTTTTTATGAGATTACAAGTTTGAATGAGACATCTTTTTATTTAGTGGTTGAGTTTAAAATTTATGGTGACAGAAAGAAAACTGCCACCCAAACTTCAGCCCTGGATATGGGGAAAGCAGACTTCAGGCTGCTCAGGGAACTAGTCAGCAAGGTCTCCTGGGAAACTGCTTTTGAAGGCATGGGTGTCCATCAGTGCTGGTCACTCTTTAAGCACTGCCTACTAAAAACACAAGATCAGGCAATTCCAAAATATTGGAAGTCAAGCAGGTGGGGTAGAAGGCTGGCCTGGCTGACCAGGGATCTTCTACTGGAACTTCAGCGAAAAAAGAAAATGTACAACTCCTGGAAGGAGGGTCAGGCAACGTGGAAGGAATGAAGACAAGGACACTGTTCGCTTTCGCAGGGAGAAAATTTGTGTGGCCAAAGCCCAACTTGAGTTGAAGCTGGCCACAAGTCTGTGGGAGATCTGGACAGATTGGAGAGCTGGGTGATCACCAGCCACATAAGGCTTAACAAGAGCAAGTGCCATGTCCTGCACCTGGGATGGGGCAACCCTGGCTATACATACAGACTGGGCGACGAGACACTGGAGAGCAGCATTTCAGATAGGGATCTGGGGGTTGTGGTTTACAGCAAGTTGAATATGAGCCAGCAGTGTGCCCTGGCAGCCAGGAGGGCCAACCGTATCCTGAGGTGCATCAAGCATGACATTGCTAGTTGGTCGAGGGGAGCTATTGTCCCGCTCTACTCTGCGCTGGTGCAGCCTCACCTCGAGTAGTGTGTGCAGTTCTGGGCACCACAGTACAAAAAGGACATTACACTGTTGGAGAGTTTCCAGAGGAGGGTGAAGAAGATGGTGAAGGGCCTAGAGGGGAAGACATATGAGGAGAGGCTGAGGTCACTTGACCAGCCTGGAGAAGAGGAAGCTGAGGGAAAGACTTCATCACAGTCTACAACTTTCTCGTGAGGGGGAGTAGACTATTCTCTTTAGTCACCAGTGATAAGACCTGAGGAAATGGTGTCACGCTGAGGCAGGGGAGGTTTAGGCTGGACATCAGGAAGAGGTTCTTCACCAAGAGGGTGGTCACACACTGGAACAGGCTCCCCAGTGAGGTAGTCACTGCACCAAGCCTGTCTTAATTTAAGAAGTGTTTGGACTGTGCACTTAGTCACATGGTCTAAAATTCTTGGTAGACCTGTGTGGTGCCAGGAGTTGGACTTGATGATCCTTATGGGTCCCTTCCAACTCAGGATATTCTATGGTTCTATGATTCTAGTATAGTTAGGCATTTCTAAGGCATTTGATTTGTTACAGAAATGTATCTGTACAGGTTGGAAGAATGGTGCAAAATCATTCAATGGAGTAAAAAATAAATAAATATTTTTATATATTTTATATACTTTATATACTTTTATATACTTTATATACTTTATAAATAAAGTATTTTCCAGGCTTTGAAATATTGTTGGAAATGGGAATTATTAGAAAGCAACCATATTCTTTGAGAAACCCTAGAAGGATCCATTATTCACTATAAATGTATTCATGTATTATGCTCTAGAAAAAATTGTACTGGTGATTGAGAAGAAGATACATGAAGATGTAAATAAATAAGAAAATAGAAAATGGAGGCACCTTGATTCTTGGGATGGTGGCACAGACAACTTATTTTCCAGTATCATCAAATATGTAGTCACACTGGCAGGAAAAAAAATACAGAAAAAAAAAAAGGAAGAAAAAAAGTCAGTTATACATACAGGATTGGAAATGTGTTCTTGGGAGCAGGAAGCATGAAAAGGACTTATAGGTCATGAGGGTTAATCTGATGAAAATGAGCTGCTAAAGATAACATTGTGGCAAAAAGGTTAATGAGACCACTACATGAATTCACAAAAGGATATGAGAGGTTTTAGAGAGATTAAATTACTATATCGTTGGGTTCTGCAGTGACCCCTCTGTATTGGGATCATTTTTGATATCCAATGAAGAATGATGTAAAATGGGAGAAGATTTAGAGAAGAGCCATGAGAATGATTAATGAACTGAAAAACATGTTATACGGAAGGACTAAATTAGTTCTGTGTATTTAGTTTATCAAATAAAAGATTAGGGTATGCGTAGATAACATCCAATAAATGTCTGCTTGGTTAGCAAAACTATAGTAGCATATTCTTCGATCTGAACCGCAAAATATGACTTGAACCGTTTTCTAGGACTTGAAGTTAGGCAAACTAAGACTGGAAATGCGAACACATCTTTGAAAAAAAAGCAGTTTGTCTTTAGTGCATTTTACCAAGGGTTTCTCCATCAGTGGGAAATTTAAAATCAGGATTGGGTTTTGTTTTCTAAAAGATATCTTCCTTTTGAGATATATCTTTTGATCTGAATCAAGGATTCACACAGGAATAAAGTCTGGCTTCTGTGGGAAACTGTTCTAGGTGACCAGAAAAGTGTCTCTTGGCGTCATCATTTACACATCTGAATCTGAAAAGGAATGAGTGATTCCTTTTAAAGATGATATAATTAATTAGTGCCAGTTGGTGGAAGACTGTAATCAGAATTGTCAGGATAAATTATCAATCTTTTTAAGTCAAAAAAAAAAAAAAAAAAAAAAGAATAATTTCCTTCCAATTTCCTTCCATACTCGATCTTCAAGCTGCTGTCACATTTTTCTATTTCTGTGATCTCCGTTTGCAATTCCATACCATCCCTGCTGAATGCTAATGACTCTGCATCTTCGAAAACACTATTCATTGAGATAATGTATACTCGTTTCACAGTATCCAGTAAAACAATCAGAATGGGAATTCTTGCTTGCAAATAAAACCTTATATACCCTGAGCATACCAAAACAGAATTGAATTTTGGTCTCATATCAAACCATGGAGGATATACCAGTGAGAAGGATGCTGTGCTGGTGAGGTATATGCACAAGCTGGGGTTCAAACCATCTGATTTCAGCTGTCTAGTAGTTAGCATCTATATAGCCTAGTCAGCTGAGTTGTCACTGCAGTTAGGAATGAGAAGTAAGCAGGTCCAGAGGTGGTTCATCCCAATGTCATTGTGGCTTGTACATCCTGGCAGACATAACTGAGTAGCTTTTCCTTGGTAATGGGAAGAGAATGGATATGGTCATTGATAAAATACAGCCACGAGTGCCTCATTTCATTATGTTGTTAAAGTGCTTACTGGTTTGAAAGAGTGCCTGCCTTTCTTTTGTTTTGTCTCTAAATGGCATGAGGATGAGAAAACATTTCCAAAGGCCAGCACCTGTTTCTTCAACAGCTGATGAAGCAGCCTTCACAAAGGTGCAGGCATGGGAATGGACATCTTTGGTTCTGCCTCAATTAGGATTCAAATAGGATATTCCTATTTGAATTAGGAATCAAATAGGATATTCCTCCTATCTCAGAAGGTTTTTGTGATGTAATTTTAAGAGAATATGAGAGAGCCTTCTACATCACAAAGGCTTTTTTTTTTTTTTTTTTTTTTTTTCCTTTTCTCCAAATACTTCTAGTTTTCTAGTTTTCTAGTTTCCTTATGGGTAATCTATAAAAACAGAATTAGCCTTGGTTGTTTTTGTTTGTTTGTTTGTTTGTTTTGTCTAACTGTTCTTAAATGGAAAATTTGCTGATTGGAAAATTTGCTTCCATTTAGCAATAAGCTTTTTTCCTTCATTTTTAAGATTGTAAACACAGCACTTTAAAGAAAAATAAACTAAATAAAGAAAATTTTCAACTAATTTGGCAAAAGGATTTTTGAGGGATTCCCATGTTTTGATGCTTTTATAAAGAAAGGCCTAACTGAAATTTCTTTGAACTGCTTTTGCATGCTTTTATATACTAACTAAATATAGGAGTTCTTGTTGGTGACTCCCTCATACTGCAAGTTCGAGTACAGGTTTCCTAAGACAGTTGTAAATTTTACTGAGTCTTTTTTTCATTCAGAAGCTGTCTAGTCTTTAAAACACGGAAATTATTTTTGTGCCTCACAGGGATATAAATATTAGACCAAAGCTTTAGTCCATACTATAACTGGAAATGTTAATGCAAACATTTTTCTGAGTTCCTTTGTTTTCAAGTTCAGCTGTATTAACATCTCTTTTATTTGCTTATCTATAACCATTTATTTCAGTTTTTGTTGGTATGGATGCTTATTAAAAAGGTACATCATGGAGATACTTATATAAGGAAATGTATTTGCAGAAATATCTCTGTTTACTAATTGCTACTTTCCTAGACATGCACACATATTTCCACAGTTTCTAAGAGGAAGAAGTACAAGGAGAGGAGAACCGGGAGAAGTAGAAAGAGGAAGATGATTTGGAGAAGCACATTATGAATATCAAAGCAGTGATTGTAACAAACTAAAAACAGCATTGTACAGACATAAATATACTTAGTATAGTGTTTGGTGATGGTGGATGCATTTATAGGTGGGCACTTCCACTGCAGAAAGACTGGCTAATGTAATTATTTAGTCTTTTGTCTTAATTATCTCCCATAACTTCCTTTGACTTCATTCTTCTTTTTCAGCTCTTCTCAATAATCAGAATCTGGATCAACCTTAAAAAAAAAAAAAAAGTGACATAAAGTCAATGGAAAATATTAATTTATACACAACTTTATTAATCCCCACTAGAATAAAGGCAGGGGGAAGTTTTTACTTTATGGTATTGCTGAACCAATGGAAAAAAAAAACGGAGAGAGTCCAAATTCTGAGATTATCAGAAAGACTTGATTAATTTCATTTTGAAGCAATGACTACTAGAATTTATTTTGGTAATTATTCAGGATAGTAATTGCCTAGAGTACAGGGCTAACCTTTTCCTCTTTCAGGTCAATAGAAAGATTCCTAATAATTTAAGTAGGAGGTAGCTATGACTATGTATGAGTAACATGGTCTACATTAATTTTATCTTAATGCCTTTATGGAGGTCAAAAAATGGACAATGTATTTTGAAATGAAAACACTGACAGTACTCAGTAGCTGCTTTATAAGTTTTCATCATATGAAGTTAGTAACTGGCTATTTTATTTTAATGCTTTAAATTATATCACCATAGAAATTCAAGCTGAATCTCTTTCTTTATGTGGTCCTGGCATGGAGACCCCCACAGACTTAGATTTTTAACTTTTCATTTTCAGTGCAAAGAGTGTGTATATAGTCACCCTTTTTAATCTTTTATGCCTTTATTCAGAATAAGGTGTGTCATGGACATTCTTCAAGTTTTAGTGGTTTTGCTTTTGAAAATGTAGAACTGGATTCTGTCAGCAATTTTAATACCTGAGAGATACTTGCCAGATACCCCAAATAATTTTGGTGAGATAAAAAAATGCCTTTTGTGATGTATTTCCTGGAAAAAATCTTCATCTACAAGTGGTGAATACAACAAACATTTAAATGAAGAATTCACTGAACACATCTATAAGTATTTATTCTCTTCCATGGGTGATACGTTGCATAATGAAAGGTTAGATACTGAGTTATTCTGCAGAATGCTATTAATTTTCTGATTATGAACATGAAGGTTTTTCATTCAAAATTGTTTATATTCCACTGTATTAAAAAATCCCACTGATATTGGAGGTTATTATCAATCATGGCTATGTTCTGTGAACATAAATGTGGGATTCATTTACATCTTTTTGTTACTTTGGTCCAAGAACATCATGAGTAGTACAGATGGCATTATTTGCTCCACAGCTCATTTCCTTGACATGTTCTGGATCTGTGCTGTATTTCACTGATGTGTGTCTTTGTGGAAAGGTTATGTTCTGCCAGCATATTTACAAATGCCCTATCTGCCTTCATAAACCCTGAAAATCGATTAGTATGGTAAAACACTGTGCCCACTTCAGTCCAACACTTCTATTCAGAGAATATAAGGCAAGTTTATGCCCTTTGCCACTAATTTCCACAGATTTGTGAAACAAAGCCAGACGGATCTTATTGTTGTTCGTTTGCATAAGAAAAGGAAGTTTGAGAGTTCAAAAGAGAATTTATTATTATTATTATTATTATTTACACTGTATTCAATCTGCACTTGTATTTTTATTCTCCAGAACGTCTTCAAGAAAGCAATATAGAAATGAGAAGAGAAGGAGGAAATAGAGATCAGAACAAGACAGCGAGGTTAAAAAAAAAAAAAAAAAAGTGCTATAATACAAATCAGATTGCAATCAACTATGAAAAATTCCTTTTTCCTACTGAATTTAGATTTCTAAATCTTAATCTTCCATATTGTGCTGTCTGTCATCTTCCATAATAAGACAAGTATGTTAGCAAAAAGGTTGTTCCTGTGTTCAGTTTTTCAAGTTAAAGCTAAAACTGATGACCGCTTGATTGTAAGTGAAAATAAACCACCTTTCAATGCAATGCAATGCAATGTGCCAAACATCACACTGTTAATGGGAATGTGACACTGAGCTGGCCAGAAAAGGAACAGCTGCAGTTATTGCTTGAAATTACACAAGAAGTATGTCTGTCATTCCTTTATAATGATATCAAAAACATTCAATGTCCTTCATATGCAACTAGAACAACACCAACTATATAGTTGTGTCTGATGGGCCTAGAACACAAATCCCCAGTTTCTGTGTGAATCTGCTACAGAAAAATGTGGTTATGTTAATGTTATGCACTTTTTAGGGAAATAATGAACCATGGTTAGTTCTTTGAAAGAATATTTTGAGAAGATCCTAGCTTAGAAGAAAAATTCAGACTGTCTGCTGCCCTGGTAATCCATTCTGCTCTTTGGTCCTGCAGAGTCTTTCTCGTAAAACTGAAGAAAAAGGCACAAAATGGGAAGAACCAACCCCTCATTAATTTGCTTACGAAAAAGACTTGTTAAGGAACATAAGCAAATTATTTCATGAACCAAATAAAATTCTAGCACAAGTCTAGTTCAAGTCTTGAACTAAAAGCCTGTCTGATTCAGTTTTGCAGATAACTTCTTTTATTATTTCCTGCCCATCATTCTTCTCTCGGGTTATTGTGACATTTCACAAAACTTCTACCTACTTCCCACGGTTATTTTGAAATGAGATTGTAACCATAGTCCCTGGTTATTTAACAATGTCTCTTGTAGCCTCAGTGCAAGAAACCTTAATCTCCAGAACTGTATTGTATTTTGCATCCATTTTTTTCAGTTTTGTTGGAAACATGTTCGTATAAATGAAACTTAATTTGCTTTGATTTTCTCAGTTCACTAATGCAATAATAATAATAATAATAATTAATAATCCTTTCTTCCTTCCTTTCTTTCTTTTTCTCTTTCTGTTTCCCTCTGTCTTTCTTTCTCCCCACCTCAAAAAAAAAAAAAAAATAGGAAGCACAGAAGGCCCAACACATATCAGTGGTAACCATTTTGTTGTGGATACAAAACATAGTGTTTTTCAAGTGGCAATGGAAAGACCTCTGGATGAATGCTGTACATTCCTATTCCCTGTGGAGCCACTGGAAATGATGAGTGTCTTTTTAGGACTGAATAGACCTAGACAGGCATGGAGGCGTGGGACACTAGGGATTAACTCAAAAGGTAGGGTCAGAGAAGAGATAAGGTTTCTAAAACATACAGATTAAAGAGAAAAGAATAAGATTAAGGGGAGAGACACTCTTACAAATCAGTACAGTCAAGAGTGAGACTGCTGCATTCTCTTCACTGAAAAGCTAACACTCCCTTTATTCAGAAATGTTCAGGGTAATAAACAGTGCCTTGAACTCCTCTAGCCTCCTTTCTTTTAACCTTATCCTTCTAGCACACCCCACGTTATGTCCACCAGGGAGATCTTTGACTCTTTCAAAAGCAAGTAGCTCAATTAGAAAAGCAGCAGCATTTGCTGCACAGCCCACTTGCTACCGCAGCCTCCTTTAATCCAATCTAAACTGAAAGCATTCATTTATATGTCTGCTCTGTCACAATGGAACATATTGATTATCAATACAGGGACCATGTTTTCAAAACAAGTCAACTGTAGGGTTCGCTGTGTACAGTCGTGGCACTATTGTGAAAAGATCCCTGTCCTGTGACATTTATGGACACGTTCTCAATAGATGTTTCCCAGGCTTCGTTACCTTTACTGCAGTCCTTCAATTTATCTGGCCCAAAGGATAGTGATGCTGAGCTCTTCTTAATACCTAGGGACTGTCTTTTGTTCTGTCATTTCATTAGCATAGTGGGACTATAATCTTCAAGAAAGCTGCTAATAATGCCATGGTAACAGAAATACATATAAACAGACAGAGAGAATAAAAAATATTGCTAATTCTTAATTAATCACAAAGTGGATGTTCAGTCATTGCTCAATTTTACATTATATTCTGAGGATCCATTTCTAACTTGAAGTGTCAAAAACAGGGCTGTTGGCAGGTTTGTAACTTTATATTGCAAAATTTGTTATCTATGTAAATTGTCCCTGCTGTAATGATTAATTACTCCACTGAGCAACTGTACAGTCGTATTGCTCTAACCCACAATGACTTTCTCCTGCCTGTAGCCAAGAGGAGGTCTTATCACTGTGGAAGATCCAAAACCAAAATCTACAAATTATTGCTTCAACTGCTTTTGTGCAAGGTGTGTAATTTCCTTTGCATTTTCTCAATGCTCTACTCAGAGCTGTAAAAATAAAAATAACAACTTCTACTTCTTGCCAGCTTATGCCACTAAATAACATGGTTGAAAAAACTTTTTAAAAGTTCCTTAAGGAAAACTTGAATCAAGGACAAGAATGTTTTATTGATGAGCTTCAGGGACACAGTCATTTCCTTTATCACAGATTCTTCAACTGATTATTGTTCCCAAGACTGTTCTATATACTGTACTTACAAGCCTTCTTAATCACAACCACTGTTTTAACACAACAAGCATAAATTGCTCCATTGTCCCTTTGAGGGTAAAGCTACAGCATAAGCTAAGAATTGCTCAGTTTTTGAAAATTTAAAAACAACAGAAACATTGAACGTGATTGCCTGTTTGGAAAATTTTTCTGGCTATAGTCCTGGCCAAAAAAAAAAAAGAAGAAAAAAAAGAAAAGTAGAAAATAAAACCAAAAGGAAAAAAAAAAAAAAGAAAAAAATATTTCCTAAAATGTGAATTTTATAATATTATTAGTTCTATTTTACTTTTCACCTACCATATTTGACAGCTCCTGAAATATCTCTGGATATTGTAGGATTAAGCAGTTATTAACAGGGACATAGTAATTCTAAGCAAGCTAGAAGGCTTAATATCTGAGGTAGTTTGAAAGACAGTAATGCAATTTTTATCTTTTTTTTTTTTTTTTTTTTCATTGTTGTCCTCCTTTTGAAGTAGTAATGCAATGAAGTAGAAGAGAAGTAGATATGTGATACAATGTGAATGTGCTTGCACAGTGCTCTGCTGCCTGGTTTCAGATTGGTTTAAGGTTTTCTAGCATCTGACATATAGCATCTAGGGGGATTCAGACTGTAATTCAGGCACCTAATCCCAGATTTCTACAAATACACTAGATGTCTAAATTAATGTTAATGGCCACCCATGCTGTGTTCACTGATCACTTCACAGTGCCAGTCTCATTGATCACCAATCCATTCAACATGACTGTGCTCTGATATCTAGTAAAGAAATGGTTGAGGAATTACTTGGGGTTCTTTAAAAATGAGATAATTTAGAGAGATCCCAACACAAGATGGATTCTTCTTATGTAACTTTAAACATCTGCAAGGTTGGCACCTAGTGTAAGTCATTGGCTAGACTCCTGGAATTGACAGAGAATTATAAATACCCCTAGGGTGCCACTCATCCTATCCAAACACAGATGTCTAAGGAAGCTGGAATTAGTAAAATGGGTTCCATGCATGATACAGAATCTTAGAGTATCCTTACTTTATCTTATTTAGCAGCACTGAAAAGCCCTATTCAAGGAGCCAAAATATTTTCATGCTACTTTAAAATTAAAATTCTAATTAGAAAATTTAGAATTAAAAAAAAAAAAAAAAGATTGTTTTTCCATTCTCTAAAAGTCAAACATTTGTGGTTTATTACAAGATTCAGGGTCTGCTTAGAAAAAAAAAAAATGATTGACATTATACACACACACCTTAATTCAAGGTTACTCATTCCTTAATTATCAAACGGGCACTCCAAAAGGAAGCCTACTAGCACCAAACCTGAATGGAAAATTATTTAAGAAAAGAACTATAGCTGATAAGTGAAAGTATTTTTTGAAGTTGTGTTGGATATCTGAAGAAACAGAATTTTGCACTGACAAAAGGTATTTTCGTCAGTTAAAAAGAAATCCTGGCTAAGAGTTTTTTTTTTTTTTTTTTTTTTTTTTTTTTTTTTCCAAAATGATCCTGTGTCTTGATCTTGATCACAAAATAATTTCATAGACTGATTGTTCTGATGGAGCATATCTAGACATTTTACAGTTTCATTGACAGCGTGTGTGGCTGGCAGATGTGACACATGGTCACTTGGTGCCTGTGTGAAGCAGCCAAGTGGGATACCCAAGGTGTCTCAAATCACATAGAACATCTATGTTTAGACAGTCAGATTGTCCCCTAGTGCCCACACTGAGTGGGATTCATGTACCTCCCTACAGATATCCAGAAATTAAGATACCTGTGTTAGAACTTCGTTCCTTTAAAGTCAACAGAGAAAATAGGCACCTTCCAATGTGCTTCATCTGACTTAGCTGAAATGCCTAACTTAGGGTGAGGTGAAACATCGCCATAAGGTGCTGAATTTTTCTCCATCAACTGTGGGGAAACTCAGTGAAAATGAAATTAGATGAAAGCAACCCAATGCCGTACAAAAAAGTATTGACAATTTGAAAAGAGCTTGGAAAAGATCTATAGAAGCATTTCAGGGTTTGGAAAAGGTGCTTTCTAGTGTGGAACTAAAGAAGCACAATCAATTTGTATGTCCAGAAAGGTTAAGAGGTCGTAGCCTGTCATTACAAGTGGAAAAAAATAATAATAATAATAATAAATAGTTGGAGGCTCTTTAATCTACCAGAAAAAAAAAAGAAAAAGAAAAAGAAAAAGAAAAAGAAAAAAGACAACATCCAACAGCTGAAAGCTTAAACTAGCATAACATCAGTGCAGAAATTAAAGTGCACTTTATTTACAATGGAGGTAGCTGCGTGACTGCTACAGCTGGTGACTGTAAAAGCTTATCTCAGGATATAGAGTCTTCTCATTGCCATAAGTGCATATCTAGATGATGCACTACCATGCACAGTGAAGAGATGAGCTCGGTTAAATTCCCAGTGAAATTCTGTGGCTTGGGATGCACCAAACAACAGCCTGAATACTTAAAATTATTCATTCTGGCTTTAAAAACGATGAATTTCAAAATCCTTTTTTTTTTTTTTTTTTTTTTTTTTTTTTTACTAAGGTAGAAAAGAAGCATTGTACATTTATCAGTGTTGCTGCAAGTTCCAAAGAGGCTGGGCAGAAATTATTAACTAAGGCAAAAGTGAAGGTGAAAAATGGGGAAGATGATAAAGAGGGAAAGAGAAGAATAATTGTATAGAATTTCCTCTCCCACTGTCATCCATTTGGTTAAAATCATTTTAATTTGATTTTGGATCAAAAAGTTATATTATGCTTTATTTCCAATTTAGTTTCTTTGAGTTTTGGAAATATATATATATATAATATATATATATATATATATATAATTTGCCTGACACTTCCTCGTAATTTTCTCTCTTCCCTCTTTTTCTTTCACAGAATAGATTTGGAAAGAGAAGACTAGAAAGGGAAGGAGAGAAAAGGCACATTAAGTTTTTTAACCAACAGATTTCCTTGTCTAGAAAAGCACATTTGCCATTTAATTCTTGACATTGCACACAGAAAAGAAATAAAACTATACAATGAATTTTTTTTTTCAAAACTTAATGAACTCTGAAGAACGTATAAATTAACCTAAATAAATAGAAAATCATGTCCTAGTATATAATGATTACGTGATTTTCATGATACTTGTGTACTTTTACCTTTTTTCCAGTACTTAGAAAAAAAAAAATCACCACAGGCTTATATCCACAAAAAAATGAAGTTTTTCTTTACATCTTTGTACAACAGCTGCTGCTGAAGTGCTTTGGTAAGCGCGACCATTTTATAACACAGCATCACATAGGAGCCTCTCTGCTGTTTGTCTAGCTGGGAATGCAAGCAGCCTTAACCCACTTGGTATTATGCCTAGAACTTTTATATATATATTTTTGCTTGCTGTTTACAGCCATTTTTATTAGTGTGTCTCTTTTTTTCAGTACACAGGTTTGTGGAGCAAGCAGCTGTTCATTTGTTTTGTCAGTAATGGAAAGAAGTCTTGAACAGCTGATGACAGGTAATTTGGGCTGATGTTCAAGTTCTTATAATAGAACCGTGTAGAAAGCTATCACTTTATCTTACACTGTCTGTATACGTGTGACAAGACTTCCAGAACAGAAGAAGAAATTTGCACTTCACAGGGTAAATAACAAAACATGAGAAAATAGACAGTGGTGTTAAGAGTGACGTATAGGAAAACTACACGCAGGAAGCCATTTCTTGTGCACAACAAGGCATTTTGCTGCTTCTGCGCTGCTGGAATTTTTGATAATGATTCATGACTGTCATGCGTTAGCACCTCTTCTATTAGTTTTTAATATTTGTACAAGACTGGAGCATGCTCAGAACATTTGTATTTCCTTACTGGAAAATAAGTAATGTAATCTAACTTGAGTTTCAGGAATTTCTGGGCAATTTTAACACACTTGCATTTTGTCTGGTTGGAGCCTCATTTCCACTTGTCACTCACTCCCTGGGGATTTCACCTTTCATGTGTTTTCTGTCAGTTCTTTGACGGCTCCTGAGTGTTTGCCAAAAGTCAGCCTCATACATTCATGGAAATCCTCTGTTCCAGATCTACTTCAATGCAGGAATTCATATTTCCATCATAGCTCAAAGGACACTGTTCCATTGTGGCTTCCTGGAAATGGTAGTTGTAGTAATTACAGCTGTCCTCTACTCCTTCCTTGTTCGACCTTGAAAGTAGCTTTTGTGTATGCATCCCTGTCTTCTACTGCTTTTCTCTGCCACTGGCAACCCTCTTTCTGCCTGTCCTACCCAGAGTTCAGGGAGTTCCCTGGTACCTGTGTTATAGCAGTATTTGGCTCCCCGCTGCCACTTTTTAATTCGTTCTGTCAGCTTTCCTTCCACTGCTGGCTTCAGAAGTTTATTTGCTGTAGGCAACAGAGAGTCCACATATGGAGTGCCTGGAGATGCTGTCCTGGCTGCTGCCCATGCCTTCTGTTATTGTATGTCTCCAGTTGTTCAGTTGCTTCTTAGCTTGCTCATGAAGCTGTGAAAAAGCTCTTTTTTCATAGATACCCCCATTCATTTGCATTGCAGATGGAGTGTCGGTCATCACTTGTGATGAGTAACTCAGTGGTTTGCTTAGCATCACAAAAAAATTAAAATAGAAAATATGCTATGAAAAGTTCAGGTGATAGTCTAATCATCAGAAACCATATGCTGCACAAGAATGGGAAAAGCTATTTGGTTCAGCCAAAAGCAGAGACCATGTAGCATATTCTTTATCATTATTTAATAGGATGTAATTATGAAGTATTTGCATACACAGAAATATACTCTGTAGCTAGTCATGGCTCTTGAAAACTTGCCACTTGCTTAGTAGAACAAACTCCCGTTTTATACGGATCCTCATGAATTACTTATTGGTTCTGTTCTTCTCTGTGGCTTCTCCCTCCCAATTTAAGTGTTTTGGGCCTCATTGTGCTACATGGTGTGACTGAAAGGTCATTTCTCAACCTGTTGCATCCTCTGGATGTGACTGCACTCTTTCTGGTACTGTGTCTCCATTAGCAATTGGATTAAGAATGGATCATACAGCTTTAATGATCTGGCATAGAGATGTGACTCTTGGAATACAAAATAGAGCAGAAAAACTGAATATAAGTTACTGAAAAACTGAGATGATAAAATAAAGAGTTACAAATAAAGGTAAGCATTAAGGGTAGGGCAATGCATAAATGGCAAATAGACAAGTCAATAATTAATGACTGTAAAAAGTAATCATCTTAGAAGTACAAGGCTAATTTTTTCATTCTTTGAAGCTTGCCTTGGCCACTGTAAATCCAAAAAAAAAAAAAGAAAAAAAAACTTGGATATTTTGTCCTTGGTATTCTTCAGCATGCCAGTTCCTACCACAGCAAGGAGGATTTGTCACTATTCAGACAAACAACCTGAACAGTACAAATACTTAAGTTCTTACATTTAAGTATAAATGAAGAATAAATCTATCAAGGAATATTTATTTTTGATGTACTGTTGAACTTGTGTATAATCTTCAGCAAATTGCCTTTTTAGTTTTAAACCCACATATGGGAACCTCCAAAATTAAACAGGTCTGTCTTTCAGTCTTGGTAAATTGGACTATGCAATTAATAATCCATCCAGTGTATTAGTTTTGAAGAATGGAGAGTCATATATTTCTTGTGAGCTGTATTGGGATATAGCAACCTACCTTTCATTCAGAGTAATGGGACTCATGCAGATAAATTGGCCTCAACAACATAACATTTCACCCTTTGGTCTCAAGCGAGGCAATCAATTACAACCTAAACAACTAACCATCCCCTGGTTATGAAAGACGTATGCTTGGGCATTAAGCATAAAGAGTGAAATATCAAAATAAGGTTATTTGTCAGGAACTAGAAAAAAAAAAGAAAAAAAAACATTATTTTATAAACAGCAGATAGTACAGATGGAACTAGAAGTCATGCAGCTAAGAGAAGGATCAAAGAACAATTCTTTGCTTGATGCAGGGAAGAGAAAGCAACAACAAAGTGTGCAGTACAGTGTGCAGTACAGTGTGTACTCTTGACATAGCAGGGTCAACCAGGAGCTTAGAGAGACGTTTGAGCAGGGTAAAAGGAACTAGAGTAAGGAAGAGGAAAATGCATGAGTATCTTGAAAAGATAGAATGAAATTGTCTGTTTAAGTTCCTTCTCTGTAAAGTTGCCATCTCTTGGGCTTTTTTACTGTGTATTATGAAATATATTGAATTATTTTAATATTAAGGTGCCAATATTGAGTCCAGTGATGTTTATTGTCTTAAAGTAAAAAATGGGGGGGGGAGGGGGGGGCATACAATGTCAAAATTTTGAGAAACATAAACACAAAACTAAAGAACTAGAGTTGTTGTACATGTTTAGGAGGGTGGAATGGAGAGACAGAGAAAGACAGACAGTGAGGGCCAGGTAGAAATAGAACACCATTTCAATTTCAATAATTTATTTTAACCCAATCTTATGATTTTTATAACCTGCCATTTTCAGTGATGGTTTTGTGTTTTAGTTACAGAGTTTTATTATAATCAGTCTTTTGCTTTTACTTAAAATATACATAAATATTGTAATGACTTCAGATGTTGTATTAGGGAACTGAGCAGGCCGGCAAACCCACATGTTTTTCAAATGCTCATCACCTGTCCAGGATACATAACCCAGGACTCAGATCTGGATGTGCTAATCCAAATGTTACAATGTACTGATGTATGCCTCATGTGGTGTGAGTCAGCCCTCTTTAATGTGCCATGGAAAAATCCATTAAACATGCCCTCCTTCTGCATATGGAGATCATTTTATGTGAGAATGGCTGTGAACCCAGGATCTACTGAATTCTTAAATATATTTCACCAGAAAATGGCAAGATCATAACACCATAGAATCCTCTAAGTTTGAAAAGACCTTTAAGATCATCAAGTCCAACCATCAACCTGACCTACCAAGTCCCATCACTAAACCATGTCCCTTAGTATCACATCCACACCTCTTAAAATACCTCCAGGGACAGGGACTTTATTACCTCTCTGGGCAGCCCATTCCAAAGCTTGACCACCCTTTCTGTGAATAAATTCCTCTTAATGTCCAATCTAAACCTCTCCTTGCACAACTTAAGGCTGTTTCCTCACATCCTATCACTTGTCCTATCACCTGAGAAAAGAGACCGACACCCTCCTTGCTGCAACCTCCTTCCGGCTAGCTGTACTGAGCAATGAGGTCTCCCATCAGCCTTCTTTACTCCAGACTAAACAACCCTTATTATCTCAGCCACTGCTCATGTGTTTTGTTTTCTGACCCTTCACCAGCTTTATTGCCCTTCTTTGGACACACTCAACCACCTCGATGTCCTTCTTGTAGTGTGGGGCCCAGAACTGACCACAGTACTTGAGGTGCAGCCTCACCAGAGCAGAGTACAGGGGCATGATCACCTCCCTGGTTCTGCTGGCCATGCTGTTTCTGGTGCAGGCCAGGTTGCCCTTGGCCTTCTTGGTCACTTGAGCACACTGCTGGCTCATATACAGCCAGCTATTGATCAACAACCCCAGATCCCTTCCACCAGGAAGCTTTCCAGCCACTCTTCCCTCAGCCTGTAGCATTGCATGGGGTTGTTGTGCCCCAAGTGCAAGACCTGGCAAATGATGAAGGTGTCTAGAAGAATAAAGAAGAAGAAAAGAAGGCAAGAAAAATGAATATTAAATTGAGTAATATATTTCATCATTCCATTTGGTATCCCATTAATGGTACTCATGAGAAGAACCATCTTACATTTCATAGCAGTTTTTTTTTTTTTTTTTTTTTTTTTTCTTGTGGGCTTGAAGCACAAATTATATATTCATTGGTAGCAATGCATTTTACAACACAAAGCTTGCTTCCTTTTGCCAATGCTCCTTTCAGATGACTCATGGATTCTTCAGGTAAAATAATAATTATCTCCCAAGAATTAAAAAAAAATAAACTGTACTGACTGTCACTGCTTCATTGAAATGTTGGATAACAGGATAAGAACAAATGAACATTTTTAGTTTATTTCTGGCTTGCTAATTTGTAGCTAAGATTACATTTCTGTCATTTTCATCTCCTATGGCTCAAGAATTCTGACATTTGTGCCTGCCTCCTGTGTTACCCCCCAGACTTAACCATGCAGTTCCTATGCCAAAGTGAATATAATAAGAATATAAATTAACAACTACAAAGCTCTTCAAGAACATTTGGTCTTTGGAAGAAAAGTACTTGTCACATACTCCCGTTGTTGCTGAAAAAAACAGGAAGGATTTCCATTGCCATCATTAGTGGTTGGATTAGATTCAAGTGTGGGTTTAGCAAAATGGCAAAGGAAAAGTGCTCTAGTGATGCCTCCCTAATTCACATTAGGCAGGAGCCCCTTCTCCCCAACCATGGTGCAGTATCACAGCTATGCAATTTTCCTCTCTCAGAAGGACAATTTCACAATAAGGCTGTTTCCAAGGATCTATATCATTATCTGTGGGAGAGCTTCAAAAAGCCAAAAAAAAAAAAAAAGGCAAAAAACCAAACACAAGTTTCTACCCCGTCTGTTTCAGATACTTCACAGTTTTGTGGGTGTTTGTACCAAGGTGGTGTGACTCCTTGTTAGAAATGAAGTAGCTACGTGCTAAGATTTATAACCAGACTGGAATCCAAATTACACATTGATGTTGTGGAATTCAGCTCTAGTGCTGCGGCCTAGGCTGGTATCATATGGCAATTTGCTATTATGGAAATTACATCACACTGTTGATAATGTTAAAAGTCTGTTCATATGTTCAGTTTATGTGGTAATTTCTTTGTTCCCAAAACCAAGAAAGTGCAGAGGAAGAAGAGTATGCTGAGTCTGCTTAACACCTTTCAGTAACACTGAACATCATGCTGTGTGGGTGACAGTCAGTATAAAAGAAGAGCTTGAAAGCAGCTTTTAATAAATTCAGTTATCACTTTTCTAACTTTGCTTTATGACTTTTTGCCCAGATGCAATAGGTAGAAGAACATTATCTGGAAATACTGTAGTACAAAAAATTTCACTGTTGCTTTAACGGTGGAAGAGGGACGATACTCAAAGCTGTGTGTAGGGAGCTGTGAAATGTGGCACTCAAATCTCTCAAAGAAACAGTTTCCTTCACTGAATGTGGATGCTGAAAATCAATTATATGTAGATTGGCTATGAGAGAGACAAGCTGTTCTGTTGATTTAGGCATGACCTGTGTAGTGACGCTTCATCTCCCACTGAACTAAATATTCTTTCAAATGACATATTAATGGGAGGGCATCCAAAATACTTGCTAGGCAAATGAATGTGTAATAGCCAGATGGTTTATTTGGATTTTCAGTAATCCTCAGAGGATCAGAAAAGGGATTTATTTAGGATTCAGTACGTTATGGCATGCATTTACCTGTGTTAAAGCATCTTGAAATACAGTAGGTTATAATTGCATATCTGTTCTTTTCTTATTCTGCCACATTTATAAAATACTGTGGAAAATGACAGCCACTTTTTCATGGGGTAGTAGGAGTACACGGGTGTTGTTTAAGAAATATGCTTGTAAAAGGCATGGTGAAGCAAATTACCCAGTAATCCTTTTGTCAGCTTTATGGCTGCTCCCATCACCCTTCTGCTATTCTTAGGACTATTCAAATCTTTTATTCTGCATCAGATTCCTTCTATTCAAAATTTAGCATAAAGACCATAACACATCTCAGAAGGTGGAATAAAACTTACCTATGGGAGCCTACCTACACAAGTCTATTTAATAGATAAAATATATTTTGGAATGCCTTCTCTTTACTTGAACATATTGCACTAAGACAGAAACTTCTAGTACAATACCATACAGGCTTGCTGTTCATGCTTTTATCTCTGTATGTGTCTGGTCAAAAGTCCTCAGCATATGCACACTCTCTTCAGCTGGGAGAGTGAGCCACAGGTGTTACATTTGTATAAAGTCTGGCTTTTATCCATATGGTTCTCTAACATACACATACATATAATTTTTCCTCCATGAGCTGGAATGGGTCCCTTTGATGCTACTGTATATTCTGTATAGAGGGAAAAAGGAAATTGAGTTTCAGTCAGTGGTGGGATATGCCTGGAACACATTTCTTCAGGGGAAAATTGGGCTGTTTCTGAAGCATTTCAGAAATTCATGTCTTTTGTAGACCAATAGTAGTATTCTTGTGTCTTCCACTGGCAGCAATAGTGGACCAAAATACTTCCTGTCTATGGTACAGTTAGGGAATCAGCAAAAAACTTACAAGTGTGTCACTTGAACAAAATGTAAGTGTAAATTCTGTAGAATAATTCAGGAAAGCCTCTCCAAGGCCACTTGTCATCTAATTTGTCCCAGTTGTTACAAACTGGGGGGAAAACCTGCTGTACAGAACCAAAGCTCTGCCACTGGGAGTGCACAGCAGGATCACATATGTACTCTGCTTGCTGCTTGGGAAATCAGTCTCCTGAGTGATACAGAAAATAGCCATTTATGCAGCTAGGGTCTCCTTAAAGCCTTGTTTGTTAAGTGATACCTGATTTTATTGAGTTCTACTAAAACTGCTTTGCAGTGATTTAAGGACATGAGAGTAAGACTACACTGAATTCATTATTTTTTTCACAATGACAGACAACTGGATAGTCTGAGGAGAAGACATCATAAGATTTTCCTCCTGATGACTTGTAAGTGTAAGTCTTGGCTTCTACCCTTTTGGCTTCATGCACATGACTAGATCTTAGAGGCAGACTCCTTGCCAGATATCCAGATATTCTTGGAACACAGGAATAATCTGCTTGCTCTGCCAAAGGCTGGGGATAATGCAGTTTCCTTGGCCCTTGTAATTGGAGGCCAAATCCTTTCATGACTGAGAAGGCAGAGGAAGAGCTACAGGCTTGTGCTCAGAAGTGTGCATCCGAATCTCACAGAGATGCCAAGTGATATCCTGAGATATCTTCCTTGCTGGCAGAGCCGATGGGTTGGCTCTGGCATCCCAGTGCTTGATAACTCTCCCAGGTGTGAGCCACATCTGGGGGGCTAACTGCTCTGTGGTGTCTACAGAGACATCTGGATGTTTCAGATGATCCCAGGACATCCTTACACATATACAGATGCCTCACTTTAAGCTATAACTGTGCTGAGCCTCACCATGTAGACCTACTGTTGAATGCCTGCAATGCAGCAGGAGACCACCCATCATTAGTTATGTCTTGCGACATATTCCCCTAATTTCCTACACAGTCTCCTTGACTATTCCAGTGTGTAATCATGGTCCAGAATGCCAGCAGCATGTACAAGCATCTTTGTGAACCAGGGCATAAAAAAATCTACCAATCCTTGAATTCAGAATGTAGTCTTTCCACCATTTGTCACTTACCACTGTCTCAGTTTCATTGTGAGCCATGCTTTTGCATGAAATATGAACCATAGCTATAAGCCAAATGCCAATAGAAAAGTGGATTATCCCTGCTTCAGCATCCCTTATTGTGATTCAATTTTCATACATGATAGGCACTAGTGTTCAACAAGCAGCCCTGTCACTGGTCAGCATTTGATTTAAACAAACATTTTCAGACCATAAGCTGGAGAGGTGCTTGGTCAAACAATTGATCAGTGGGGTAGATGAAACTAGTAATACAAACACTCTATAAGCTAGGCATTACACTTGGAAAGCAGATGAAGGTTTGAAGCCAATGATTTTGATTTGCATGAGTACATAAAGAAGGATATTTCTGAAAGTAATAGAGATTAAAGGTGCTGAGAGAAAATAATTTTTTTTTTTTTTTTTTTTTTACAAAAAAAAAACTGCATAAAGGAGGGGGGGGATCATTTTTACTAGTTTAATCTGGCTGTAAGACATATATTACTTAGTTTGTCATCATTTGATTTCAAAATCCATTTTAAGGATTCAGGAACAAAATCTCAGATTAACCAGTGCAGTGTCCGCTTAAGTGGGGAGATGTTTTTCCAATCGTTTTAACAGGCAATATGCAATATAAGTGCCAGTCTCCAGAGGTCAATAGAGTTTGCTGTAGTTATCAGGAGAAAATAGGCTTCACGGTGAGTAGAGAAAACAGAAATCTTCTAATATCCACAATATCATTTTAATGTTTGATAAAAGATTCTGTGTACATGTGTGTGTATGCATATTTGCACACACGTACACACACAAAGAGATATTAATAATATGCTACAAACAAAAATATTTCCTGCACGTAGTGACTTTGCAGTGTATTTAAGAAAGCTGAAAAACCCAGCAGAAGACAGCAAAAGAGAAGAAAAAATATGGATTCATGCAAACTAAAATGAAGTTAATTGTGGGATCTTTTAGTTCACGCCAAGAATATTACACGGTATGTAAAAAATCTACTGTCAGTCTGAGAAATGGTGTCAGTTCCAGACATCGCTTGAGCTTGTGACAGAACTCCCAGTGGCTTGCATGAAACCAGAATTACATCCATTATGTTTTTTGCATGACGAAGTACACCAACAGCAAAATAAGCTTTCAGAGCTCTAATTCCTCTCCTTTTGATTATCACTACTTACTCTGCCTTACTGTGGTGAAATCTTAAAACAACATGTTACCCTTAACATGCTTCTTGAGATTAAATCTCTTTTCATGCAGAATATGCTCAGTGGAGATGCTAAAAGGAAGAGGTTTCCCCTAACCCTAGCCCAACATTAAGTAGAGGTTCCTTAGAACATTCAGCAAGGCTATTTTCAGGAAGTTTTATAGACATATTTTATTCTTCATAAATCCTATAAAATATACAATAACATTTTTGTTTTCCATATATCAATAGTGAAGTCTTTCAAATATAATAGTTCCAAATAAAGGTTTATTATGTGACCTCCTTTGTTGGTTCCTTGGCAAAAAGTACTCTAGAGACAAATGTCAGGAGCCAGTCTTCAGTAGGGAAGAGAGGCTGTTATTTTTTGGAAAATGCAATTTACTCAGTACTGCTAAAAAGTAAGTGTGTCTAAATTTAAGACTCAGCATAATTGGAATACTATGGATTTTCACAGGAACACTGGTCCCTCACCTGGTGTGATCTGAAACTGGTCAAATACTTGATGAAATTCTCAGCTGGTTTAAGTAGATGTAATGACCTTGACTTCAACAGATAGCTGGCAGAGAATAGAATTTAGTCTGCTAACTTTATGAAAGCAACCATTTTATTTATTCTTCAGCTCTGAGCATTTATGTTCCAGCTGGTCTCAAAAATCACATAACTGGAAGTTGTAAAGACATGCTGGGGAAAAAAGTGGCAGGAAAATTGGCAGAAAAAGAGACACTGAAAACTTGAAGCAGAAACTATGGCAACCTGAAGCACTTGTAGGAAATGCACAGGAGTTTCACCAGTGACACCTGGAGGACCAGGCTTACATCTCAGCAGTGCAGGGAAGGGTTGAGAGAAATGGTTCTCCCCTTGATTTGTCACATGTAAGACTGCAACCCAGGCTGCATCAACACCTGCATTTTGGATTGCCCCAGTACAAGAAAGACATTGACAAACTGGAGAGAGTCCAGCTGAGGACACCAAGTTGGTCAGGAAGCTGGAGCACACGGTATATGAAGAGAGACTGAGGGAGATGGGCCTGGGCAGGCCCCAGAAAAGACTCTGGGGTATCCTCTGAGATGCCTGGTGATATGATAAGCAAAAATCAAAAACTGGAGCACTGAACTTCCAGTTTAGATATTGGGATTAATTTCCTCACTGCAGGGGTTGTCAAAAACTGGAACAGAGGTTGTTGGTGATCTATAGAGACACTCAAAACTCAGCTGGGCAAAGCCCTCCACCTGCTCTACTGTGACTCTTCCTTCAGTGGCCAGTTGGAATGGATGACCTCCAGAGGTCCCTCCCAACCTGAATGATTCTGTGATTCTACGATACCATTTGGTTTACTTAAATTATTCTCTTTGTTTTCAAGGAGAAGTGACAGTTTCATAAATGGATCCAGCTGTTGATTATATGCTTCAGGGGGCAATATTAATGGAGAAGCTGCAGCCCTTTTAGCCCCCTGGTAAACTCAGGCCTCAGTTTTTATTGTTTCTACCTTCAGCTATTGTGTAGCATCGCTGAGCTCATAAAGCAGCTGCTGTGAGTGGTGTGAAAAGTAATTGCTGTATATACTTCATACAGCTTGTAAAATGATTTGGAAATTACTGTAGGGAATGAACTGCTACTTTTTTATCAGTATAGAAAAGCTCAAGATGGCAGAACGCTAGATAAGATATATATATGCATATATAAATACACATATATAAGAGCAGATGTGTATATGCATATATATATATATGCATATATATGCCTTGGTGCTACTCTGATCCAAGGATCTGGATCCAAACTGTTGAGATAATACCTTAGAATCTGGCCTTAAAATCTGGCCACAGCCTTTTTTTTTTTTTTTTTTTTTTTTTTCCTAAGAAATAATGTTAGTGCTACAATGAGCAAGGTGGAGTTCCACAGATTACATGCTATCAAGAAAACACAACAACCTTAGGATATGATTGAGCAACTTTTTTTGCTTAGGGACATGGTTTAGTGGGTGATATTGGTGGTAGGGGGATGGTTGAGCCAGATGATCTTGGAGATCTTTTCCAACCTTAATGATTCAACGATCCCCTAAAATGTTTGGGTCTGAACAAGTGAAAAAGGGAAACAAGACATAAGCTTATATGATAAAGGAAGTCATACACTACTAACATGTATGTTGGTACATAAACTATGCAAGAATGAGCCTCTTCCCTCCTAAATTCAAAAGCATCATGTGGGACTGATTCATCCAAGAACATGGTAAGAGTCCTTCCTATGTCCTGCTTGCCGCAGTTTCTGTTACTTTTCCCTACTTTTCAGATGATAACATCCATACATCTCACAGGGTGGGCCTAGACTTTAATTAATTAAACTTTTAAGACCTTTGAAGAGGAGAAATAAAAAGTATTATTATCAAGGATTATTTAAACTACATTCCTGTGAGTTTGAAATACAGTCCAGCTGAGAACTACATACCAAAGCCTTAGTAAAAATAGTCAAACAGTGGGTTTTCAGCCAGTATGATGTCAAATTAAAATTATACTTTGCAACAGTACATTCCATGCTGATAAATCCATGTGGATTAAATACAGGGATCTGGAAGAATAAACACCTTTTTATTTTTTATTTTTTTCTCATCTAGGTCATTTTGCTTCCTGTTAGGATTTTATTTTCAAAAAAAGTAAGCCAGAAATCTGTATGTGGAGATGTAAACAACTACACAGGAAAAAAAAGTAAGTACTTAGCAGCAGTGAAGTTTGTCCAAGGATTACCACAGTGAATAAAACCAACTTTGCTTTTAAAAGCTGAGTGTACTATTTTGGGAATGTGACCCCTTTTCATGAATAAATGACGTGGTGACATTTACAGATAAAGCAAGATTTAACTGCTATGAAAGGAGATGACAAATGTCAGGATGTCAGTAATGATCTGTGAACATAATGGTCTCTCACCAGAGCACTGAGTAGATATATATTGTAACTGTCGCCTGCTAATGCTGCCATGTAAGAAGAAAAGCAAAGCAATATGAGGAAGATCAAAAACCTCTCTGGAACCAACCTTAAAGTCTGATAGATAGGCATTGGCACAACTTAACTAATAAATTATACTGTTAATGACTTTAAAGTTTTTACCTTGTGCACATTACTATTAAACGCTATGAAATTCCTGTATAACTTACAACTAGGTTGTGTCAGAGGATGAAGTGCTGGCCATCAAAATGGGCTTTCTGACAGTTTCTGTATTCCTGCTGTACTGCTGGGGCTCGGCTGTTGTGGAGGTCTCGCTGGAGCTGGAGGGATTTACAGCAGTCATAATCCGGTTCATGCAGCCCAGATTACTGCAGAGCAGGATTTTCCTTCGGCATGAGCCAGCTGTGGGACAGACCTATTAGACCATTTAAACATGGCAGGGTTGTCCTCTTCCAGTGTTCTCAAGTGTTACGTCTCTCAGCTTTTCACTCGCTGGCAGACCTGTGTAGGCCCAGCCTTGTGATTACTGTCACACTCATCTTGACAACTTCTTTGGGAAGCCTAGAAATATGGTAGGGAAAAAAGCTTGGCATTAATTATGCAGTTGTCTTCTGAAGTTGTCTCAGTCAACTGCCTCCTCCCCTCAGGCCCCAATCCAGATCCCCATTTGTCTGACATATTGAATGCTTTTCTAGCTGACAGTTAAATTGATTCCCGTTTGCTATTTAAAGTGAGGAGAGTGCCTGGAAGTCTGAAGGTTTAAAAATCCAGAGACCTAAGCACAGCACAGTGTGGAAGGCAGGGAGTTCCTTCACATCCACTCCCCAGCCTCCTGGCAACTTCACAGCTCTCAGCTGTGCAGCAGGTTTTGCTTTCTTCGTGTGTTACTCTGACAGTTTGTCGACCTTTTCTCTGAATAGGTTAGCCTGCCACAGGGCTTATGTTACCCAGAAGACCAAGGGTGTTTTCGGAGAGATGGTGAAGCTGTGATTGAAAACCAGACATAGTCAAACACTGGTACAATAATCCAGAAAGTATTTGGCTGGTAGTTTGTTTATGAGAAGAAATATCTGGGACAAAACATTAAAATATCATGGTTAAAACATTAATAAAATAAAAATGCCAAGTTCTGGAACATGGTGAAGATGCTGAACACTGAATAGATGTATTTTTAAGGAACATTCTGCTCCTGTTAACAGCGCACAAGTGCATCTCTAGCACTACTTGTATAGATAAAGCAATCACAATATATTTCAGGCGAATCCACATTACAAAAGAAACTCATCCCAATCTACTGTATCTTTTGATCTGCGCTTTACAGTCAGAGTCATCTATAACAATGGACATGGAGGTGGCATTTCTGATATGACAGCCAGCATTGTAGCAATAATATACTGACATCTAGCAAGGATTCATCTCGATTAACATTATCCATCTAAAAGTTAGATGTCTTCTCTAAGTGAATTCTTTTAAGCTTTTTGTAAAGTCAATGAAGAGATGCAGGCAGTGCAGAGGGCAATCGACCCTATCCTGAGATAGCTATTGTAAGATAAATTGTGCCTATTTCTTGTTATTCACTGTGGAAAGGTCCCAACTATCCAGAATAGGTGCCTGCATCTGAGGTGGCTGTACTTTGGTGAGGCATGTAGGAGGGAGGAGTGAAGAAGTGCTGCTGATTTCCATGGAATCAGCTGATCCAAAGGGTCAATTGCTTTAACACAACCTTGTTACTGTGCAACATTAAACTGTTAAACGTGATTAGGGATTTCTAGAGAGCAGTCCTTCAACCACAGTATTTTGCACAGACACAAGAAACTGTGTACTAAAGAAAAGAAATACATTTTCAAAAATAGCAACTGCATAATTAAAGAGTGCACAAAAGAAGGATTAAGGACAAAACACTGGGTAGTATAAGAGCATTAAGCTAATTAATCAACATCTATATGGGTCCCTTTTTAAAGGATATTCAGTTGAATAGAAGTGACAGATAGTTCTAATACTGAATCTTGAGACATTGTGAAACTTTCCTTCTCTCTGACAAAACAGACATATTATTTGGAGAAGCAATACAACATTCTGATAGTAATTGGGGAAGAGCCAATAACAGTGCTCTCAGGTTGTAAGACAGAATGGATTCCTGTTTGTATCTGTCTGGCATTCCTGCTGATCCAGTGGGGATAGTTGGGTCTATTTGTGTTGATATGAAAGTCCCAGTGAGTAAAGATTATCTGTAAAAGCCAGTTTTGTGATATGAAACAGTAATTCTAAGGGCTGTATATTTAGTCCCTAGGATTGTAGTCCACAAAGCCTCTTCGTGAAAATGTTAAAAGTTAGTTTCTAGGTGGTCTAATGAGGACCCATTTAGGTCTAACTTTTCACCTATCCATCTTGAGAGGGGATTTTTAATCTCAAACGCTTTTAACTTGTTAGATGTGCATTTATTAGTGGACCATTCTTTAAACTACTTTCGATTTTTCAATGTAGTTTGTTTTCCTTTATTTGTTGTAATATTTAATGAACTCTTACAATTGGGTGGATTTCTAGGTTGCAGATATTGGAATATTGTTTAGATCTGTTGGGGTGAGAAGCCCATTACAAAATGTGCTAACAGTTCTACTGTTAACTGGAAGACTAGGAGAGGGTTCTACTTTTTTAGTTTCAAAACACAGTTTTTGTCTATGCTTTTAATGCCCTTTATACATATCAGCTGAGAGAAGGACATTAGTGGTTATCTCAGCCCTAACGCTTACTAACAAAGAGTGACAACTGCTGACACAACAACCTGCCTTGAATTATTTTTGGGTAGGGGGTGGAATGGGTTGGCTTAACACAAACATATAATTTCAGTAAACCACCATTTTCAGAAAACCACATTGTTTCAAATTTCCTTTGCTGACAGGGAGATGCAATTTTTTTCCACAGACCTCTCTTAAAAAAAAAAAAAAAAAAAAAAAAGACAACATACAGAGAGGACTGACTAGCAAAATGGTGCTGAAAGGAGAATTACAATATGTACTTACTGTCAGTCAAGATCTTCCATTTTATTTTTTATTCTGAGTACTACTCAAGTATAAATATGTATACAAATTCTTATCCTTAATTAACTGTAGAGCTTACAGAAAGCATTTATTGCTATCCATTTCTTTTCTATCACTCCCCTTATCTCCCCTGATAAGAGCTGCATGTTGAGTAGACACACTATAACCCCATAATTTGAAGCTACTACCATAGCATCAATTCTTCTGGATGATACCACACCTTGCCAGTCAAAAGTGATTTGAACTTAAATTGTCAGTTAAAGATGTTCTTCAGTTTTATTGTCCTGAACTTGCAGGCAGTCTATTGGATGAAGTGAATTACTTTGTTGCTGCAAATGCTTGTAATTTTGTGTGAAGGACACAATCAGAATACACAATATTTTTTCCCCTTTTTATTTCCCAACCTGCTCTGCTCCTTTGGTGCCCAAGCATATTACAAAATTGCTGACATCTAAGCTGATCAATCAAACCCTTTGCAGTTCTGTAAATGATCAAGCTTAACTGTCTATGCAGCTGTTATTTGGCAGTGCTTCATCTGAAAAATAAAATGCAAACATCAAAAGAAGTTCAGCTGGGTTTATAGTTCAGGGAGGTGTTTTTTTTTTTTTTTTTCCTAATAGCTTCTCTGTTATATAAACAGAGTCTCTTAGGTCAAATTAGAAGATGACAGACCTTTGTCCTTTCAAAAATCTCTGGCCAGATGACAATCACCTCCCAAAGCAGAGTTGGTGTATCCCACATAAGTAGTGTGTTGGTGCCATGCTGATACTCTGCACACTAATGTACATAGTTTCCCAGAAAAAACATGGGATATATACAAGCATATTAAACAGAAGCTATGGAAAGTTGGGATAGCCATATGGTTTATACGATTAAAAGGATGGATCTTTTCAGAAATAGATCCATTATCTTCTCTTCAATTCTCCCCAGTGCTCTGGAAAGCTTTAACTCCATGGCATGTATGGGCTGGACTAGTTGCCTTAAAACTGCTATTATTGATCTGCTACAGCTGTACTGTAGAGAACTGTGTGTATATGAGATTAGTCTCAATTCAGAAAAAAAAAAAAAAATACTAGTGTTCATGAAGTGTTTCTCTTCTTCATGTTCTATTCCTGAATTTAAATTATAGCCTTCCCCGTAGTTTCAGCTAAACTGTTGATACAACTGGACCTGAACACGTTAAGCAAATGTACCAAACTGAAGAAAGAACACAATGTCATGAACAGCTTGGGATTTATCTAGAGGTGAATATGTGCCTCTGTCCCTTGCCACAGATAGAGAGAGCTGGGCACAGAATATTGATGCTGGTCTGGTAGACCGCAGGAAGTCACTAGCCAAGGCTAGAGAGAGACAACAAATCTCCTGACACTTCATGCTCTGATTGGTCATGACCAAAAGGCGCATCAGCCAACTTGAACAGATCAACAAAGTTCTCATTAGCCAAATTCTGAACTAACCTTTCCGCATGCTGATTGTAGAGAGGGCAAAACAGTAATCACATTGGAAAAGTTATCTTTAGCACTTTAAAAAGAAACTGTCAGCCAATAAACATAGTTGATCAGCCGCAACATTGGATAAAGGAAATTAAAATATATTATTGAATAAAATGTCTTCCTGAGCAGAACGCAGAGGTTAAATGTTGTAGATACGTGCAAGAATACTTTACATGGAGTGACGGACATAGTACCTGTTGGTCCTAATCGGTTAAAATGTTTTCTGGGGTAATGTGGAAATGAAGGTTTTCTCAAAGGATGTTAAAGGAAATTAAGTGCCCAATACCATTGCCAGTTTTACAACTCTCAGACTGTGTGGAAAACTCAGCCAGAAAACACTGGCAGGAAAAAGAACAAGGACAACAAAACAAGGTTATGTGCTGTACAAGTTGCAATGTATTTAAGATATATATATATATATTATGCTTTCTCTTTGAATTGTGCTCTTGCAGTGCATTTTATATGCTGCTTAGTTAAAGACTGCAATGTCAAAATACAGAAATGTACAGCAAATTTTAAGCCTTTTAACCAAAGCCACAATATGCATCTAGCAAAATCATCTTTTTTTTTTTTTTTTTTTTTTTTTTTCTCCCCTTGGCAGAAATTAAAATTGCTGCATTTAGAAGCACATCCCATTTCTATCAAATATACACCGTTTTCCCTGCAGCTCTTTTTATGTTAGTCAATATCTTTTAATGTTATCTGATGGTTTCCTAGGAGATGCCCTAAATGGCCAAACTCACTAGTTTGATGCTAGTGTTGGATAATATCTATATGCACTAAACATCTGTTTTGTTCACTGAAGTCTGCTCTGCCCTTTTTCCACTGGTCATTATGTTTCCCCTATGGGTTTCTAATGGCTGCTAATGAGAAAAGAAAAATGCTTCATGTACACTTCCATCTTCTCCGATGGTGTGTGATCAGAAGTCTGTGCTCTTTGTTAGAAGGAATTACTTCAAAATCATTGTTAGTATTTCTTTGTACAGTAGTTTGAATGCAAATTTTACACTTAAGGACTAAAGTGCCTTTTAAAAATCTGTAAGAAGCAATTAGAAAGAGAAAGATCACCACACTGTGGGGTAAAGAGTTCTATTTGTGGAAGGGTGGGTTCAGTGTTTATTCATGTTTTTCAGATGGTACAGTACAGGTTGCAACATTAATAGAAGATTAAGATGCCAAATGGGGAATTTTTACCTTCTGTTTCTGAGTCTTTCACCATAGGAAATCACCCGGATATGGCTAGAGGTTGATTTTACATAACATGATGAGCAGACAGAGTGTTCCTCAAGTTTAACAGAGCCTGCTGTTACTGTGGGAAGAAGGGCTGACAGCTTGGGTAGTATCCATACAAAACTATAATTTTTAATCTGTCAGAATCACTTCCCTTTAGAAAGTCTGATTTCATTAGCTTTTTTTTTTTTTTTTGTCAGATGTGATCGTCTCTCTTAGCAGCTTTCCTTTACAGCTGTCACAAAAGCCAATCAGATTATACCAAGGGCAGGAAATAAATAAGTCTTTTTGTTGTAAATTAATTTAGGCAAGAATAAATTGCATATGGCTAGATTTAGTTCCTACTTTATGAAGTGTGAAATTTTACCAGGGTAACAGATGAGGGCTCTAAGAGCTGGTATTGGCATAAATGTGGTTACAAACTATATTCCTTCTAGCACTCTTGTGGTGGCTATAATACATATAACCTATGTCTCATAAATGGCAAAGCAAGCTTTCAGCTAAGCCAACAGTGTAGGCAAAACTGATGTATAACCTTCATGGAGAGAGAGGCCAAATTAAGCTTTTATCAGATTCTGTCTGTGCTGCACCGCTCTGGGGTAATTCTAACCTAAACACCAATAATTCACTTATGTTCATTTTTCTTCATATTTGATCTCCTGCACTAATCGACTTACCAGTGTAGGCTCCACTGCCATACTAAAGTTTGAAATTTTCTTGGGGCTTTCTATGTTCTACTACCATGGAGTCTTCAGGCTGAAACTTGCCTCTGTTCATCTCCTGCTTTTGTCCTGAGCACGTAAGATAGGAAGGATGTGAGTGCTTTATGGAAACCTGTGCTTCATTCAGCTCTGTTATGCTTCAGAAATTTGTGGGGAGAAAGTATCAGATTCTCATTTAAAAGTATTTTGCAGACAAGTGGGGTAAAGGACAATTCCCCCAAAGGGTTGTCCCATTTGGCTGAAAAGGTTGAAAAAATGATATTTTCAGAAGTCCTTAGTACACAGAATGATGTGATGAGCATCATGGAAAGAGGCTACTTAGTGTGTTACCTGGCTGATCCATCTCCTCCCAAGCTGTTTGCAATAAGGGACAGCATGAGTTCATAGCAAAGCTCAACAGCGAAGCTGTTACTTTTCAGTCACCATGCCCCATCTGGAGAGCAGGTAAAGATGTGATTTTATTTGGTAATGAGTCTTTCTGTACAGGTACGGAGAAGCATTCTAGAAAAAGTCAGTGTCCACCTGTGGTGCTGTATGATTACTTCAGATAAGAATTTGCTTTACTTTGGAATCTTGCTCAGTTTTCTGCAGAATGTATTACTAGGAATAGGTGGCAAGCAGCATGTGGATCAGTCACTGTTTCCCTTACAGTATTTCCCTTACACTGTTTCCCTTATTTTATTCTCTTATATTACCTGGGCAGACACAATACAAGTCCCACTGTCTTTTTGTTGTGCCCTAAAATAAAGGTGAAAGACCCCATAGTAATTATTTCTTGTAAACAAAGCGTCTTTCCCTTCTGAAAGGTTATTGGTCTTTCAGCTTCTAATTTTGGAGTCTCTGCATTTCTAAAGGCTCATTAACTATGTCTACTACCTTGAATTTTTTAGAATTAAGAGATTCTTCTGTTTTATTAAAACTCTTCCATTTCTTTGTATAATAGGCTAGCTGTTTTTCCTCTCTTTATTATTATTATTATTTTTTTCCCCAGTTCCATCTGGGCATTTAAAAACAGTAATTCTGTGTCTTTTCATGTGCTCCAGATCTTCTGCAATGCCAGTCTCTAACTGACAATATTTGATCTGTTTTATGATTACCCTTCATCTGTTGCTGGCTCTTTTCCTGTATGCTGGTAACTGCTTTGATCACCTCTTGGCCAGAATATGTGGATTCTCATAATTCCTTCTGGAAAGATTCTTTGTCTTCTTTTAATTACTTTTTACCATTACCTGGCTAGCGTCCATTGTCTGTTGTCTGGTTTAAATTTTTGCCACTAATAGGACTCTTCTGCATTGGGACATTTAGGAAAGTCAATCCAAATTAAATGTTAAAGATCACACTTCAGCTGCATTAAATCCCTGTGTAGATAGCCCTGTTAGAAGTAAAGAAGACCTTAATTTTGTTTAATTTAGTACATACTAAAAATGAATTAAGCTAAGACAAATTTAACCACTTCAGTTTTGAGCAGTTATGTATACAAGAATTGTGAGACTTAACTAATCTATCTTAGATTCATACTTCTTATTAAACTGTTTTCCATTTTCTGAGTTTCTTGTAGTCAAGACCTGGGCTTTCTTTTCTATAGGAATTATCATTTACTAACAACCAAATTTTTATTCTGCTTTTCTTGGTGTTTGACTGTCACTCCTCTGCTCTGATGGTAACTTCAATAATTTCTAAGAGGTAGGGAAGATTTACAGAACATAGTTGTTCTTATTATTTTACTAAGTTAACTTAAAACATTATAGATTCACATTAAGTTCAAAGTCACACTATAATGGATGCTGTAAACACATAGGATGGAATTCATCTCGCATATCCTTACTGGGTAAATGGCAGACAGACAGAGCATACCTTCAGCATGTTTGCAGATAACCAAAGCTGAGGGGACTGGTTGATACACCAGACAGTCGTGCCACCATTCAAAGAGACCTTGACAGGCTGGAGAAATGGGCAAAGGGGAATCTTATGAAGCTCAACAAAGGGTAATGCAAAGCTCTGCATCTGGGGAGGATTAACCCCATGCAACAATACATGCTGGGGACTGAGTGCCTGGAAAGCAGCTTGCTGAGAAAGACCTTGGGATCCTGGTGGATAGCAAGATGGCCATGAGCCAGCAATGCACCCTCACAGGAAAAAAGACCAAGGGTTTCCTGGGCTGTATTAGGTAAAATATTTCTAGAAGGTCAAGAGAAGTGATCCTTTCCCTCTACTCAGCATTGGTGAGGCCACACCTGGGGTACTGTGTCCAGTTCTGAGCTCCCAGGTACAGGAGAGATGCAGATGTACTGTGGCACGTCCAGCTCATGGTCACAAAGATTATTAAGAGACTGGAATATCTTTTGTATGAGAGGCTGAGAGAGATGGTGCTGTTTATCCTGGTGAAGAAAAGGCTTAGGGGAGATCTTATCAATGTGTTTAAACACCTGATGGAAGGGAATGAAGGGAGAGCCAGACTCTCTTCAGTTAGTGCCCAGTGATGTGATGGGAGAAAATGGACATAAAATAAAACAGGTGAAATTCAATCTGAACATGAGAAAACACTCTTTGATTGTGAGTGCGGTCCAGCAATGCATCAGGTTACTCAGAGAAGTTGTGGAGTCTCTGTCCCTGGACAGTCAAAACAGTTGTACAAAGTACTGGGCAACTTGCTGTTGCTGATCTTATTTGACCAGAGGGATTGGACTAGGTGGTTTCAAGAGATTCCTTCCAACTTAAATGATTATATGATAAAGCTGATTTTTTTAATGCTCCCAGTATAGGAACGTAAATTCCTCTATAGACAGGAGTCTCAGTAAAGTATGTCTTCTGCTTACATAGAAAGTCAAAATTTGATAAGATGAACTTATCAAGAATTCATCATTTCACCTATCCATACATTTTATCATAAGAAATGTTCCTATATTTGATATTGTTATCTATACAGAGAAGATACAGTTAAAACACACATCCAAATCAAGTCATGCACCCAAGGTCGCAGTGCATCACTTCCAGACTTGTTCCACACACTCATGCTGCACCCATGCCTTCTGAAATTTTGTACTTTTTAATTCATCCTTTCTGTGGTAACCCAGGCCTTTAAAACAGTAGCAAATTTCCATAGTGATAACTTGGCACTGAAACAGAACACCAGAAAAGCAGGTGTATATGGTGTGTGACCTAAAAGATTCATTTCATCACAGAGAACTTCTTGTTCTTCTATATTTTAATGTCCCAAACATAGGACTCAGAGCCCACAGCCTTGTTCCCTGGGGGCTGCTGATCTGAAGTTAATGATCCTATAGGCAGGCACATTTGAAAAGTATGCTGACTTTTAAAACTAGCATGCATCCAACAGCTCCTAGTGAAGATGATGAAGAATTATCTTCAGAATTATTTTAATATTTATTATTTTGAGAGGAGGAGGAGAGACAAGGATGTGACAGCTTCTGTAATGCAAAAAGGATGAACTCATGCAACTCTAACTATCCTTTTGCTGTCTATTAAAATTGTTCCCAGTGAGTCTGTCTCAGCAGCAGACAAATGAACACTCCCATGTAAATCCCCTCCTGTCTGATAGGTAGGCATTTGCAAGCCAAAAAAGAATCCTCCTTCTTACTTCTCAAAAGTATACTCTGCCTTTCAGATAATACATACTTTCCCAACCTTGTCAGGTGAGGCAGTGCTTGAAAGCTTTTTAGCACTTACCCTTTTTTATAACTAGTTATCTCTGTAGGAGAGTTTGCAGCAGTCTTTAACCCCTTTGTATTCTCCTTATATCTCAGAGATGTCTCATGCAGGCTAATAAATTCTGTTAAGTCTCTCCTTTTTCCACAACATTAGTCTCTCATTAACTAGTAATGAGCCTTGGTAGATTCCTTGTGAGGATCTGAGCAACCACATTAATTCCTTAAAACATCTTTAACAATAGTGATCCTATTAGCAGAGAATTTAGGAATGTCTGGTACATACAATTAGCCTTAGCATTTGGTGGCCTACATTTATTCTGCCCTGAAATTGCTGAAGTCCTAGAAAGATGCTGCTAAACTCTCTATGAATGCTGTCATATATAGTAAACTGGAGTTCTGCTGCTAAATTCATGCTTTTTCATGGTAATTACTTAAGCTGAATTATTTTTGTAGAGAAGTTCATGTCATCAAATACAAAGTTTAAATAGGTTTCTTCATGCTTTTAAACACATGAAATGACAGCTAGTTCTTTAGTGTGATTATTATTATTATTATTATTATTATTATTATTTGCATAAAACATACCAGCATACCAGGCAACATACAGCCAACACTCTCATTGCTAGTCTTGGCTATATGATTTCACTCCACTTTGGATTGTGTGGGAGCTCACTGTTTCATTTCAGAAGTCTAGAGAAAAATGTATGCCTTTGGAGGTTTATAAAGAGGGTTCTTGTTGCTTAAGGTTAAATATCTAAATTAGGTGTCCAAAATCCTACTTATCTAGCAGCCTACTGACAGTTGACTTACAGCAGTACGATAGGGATTGAGGAAAAAGAACTAAATCCTACCAGATTTTTTTTTTTTTTCCTCAGAAATCTTGTATTTTATGAACACTTCAGACAAAGTTTGGCTTCCAACTAGGCTCACTTTCACATTTATGTCAAAAAATCAAACCAGTCAAAAAAAAAATGGGGAGTCAAAGCTGAAAGTAGATCAGGTTCTACTGGAGAAAGAACGAGGACTGTGGTCTTGCAGAAGACAACTGTGGATTCCTGACATTTTTCTGTGCATGTCTCTGACATTACAATCTGCACTCAATTTACTTCTGCTGACCTCTGCATTGCTAAAAGGAGAAATGACGCCCATCAATTCAACCCACTCATTTCTGCCTCTTTTCAGCATCAATTCTTCAGTGAATTATTTCCTTCTGCTACAGCAGCTCTTTCAGACTGTCATGGTTTTGTTTTTGTTGGGCTTTTTTTAAGTCTCTTTTCTGAGGCCCATTGTTTTATGCCATTTTTATCTTTGCTTTGTTCCCTTGTGATAGGCATTAAAATCGCAATGCATTTAGCAAAGTTAGTTACATTCATTCTGCCCTTTCACTTTTTAAAAAAGACATTTTTTATGAACATAAAAAAAAAAACCTTTATGAACTTATATATAAAAAAATAGGAAGAAAGAAAACCAACTACCCAACCACTACACTACAGCTTGGTGATTTGGTTCCATACTTACAATTTCCTACATTCCTACATTCTGTCTGAATATGCTGAAACCTGGTAGCACTAGATTCAACATCGTGAAAACCTCTGCGAATTTTTCTCTAAAGCCATAATTTGAACTGAAATCAGCTCCAAAAGGATCATTGATTGCAAGACTATATGCTTGGATGAAAACAGTTTTTAATCTACATTACAATAATATTTCCAAGTTGCATATATTACAAGAAGAAACAATATGAAGGCCATTACTGAGACTGTGACATGAACAGAGAGCCTAGTACAGCCTACTACATTAATTATTTAATTATAACAAAAGAGTGGCAATAATCTGTCTTTTCTCTGAAATGAGGACAAGAAAACAAGAAAGCCACGGCTGGCAAGTGTAAGTGACATAACTTAGGTTTTCAAAAGACACTTGAGGAAAGAGGACTGGTGCAAAACATCTGTCCCTGTGTGATTAGAGAGGCTAGGTTCTGTGCGTGCAGCTGAGCACTCATTGCACTGGCTTGTTAGTTTGGCCTTCAGAAGGTTCTGATCATTTGTTCTCTTTAGACACAAGACATTTGAAGGATTTTTTGATTGCCCGAAATCTTTTTTTTTTTTTTTTTTTTTTTTTTTTAAACAAAAGGCATTTGAAAAGGTTTTTAATTGACTGCCCAACACCATTGTTCATTTTTGAAAACTGAGCTTCACTTTTTTACTTATTCCATTTGAATTTTCTTGAAGTGAATGACTTTAATGTGAAAAATTGAGGCCCTTTACAAAAACTGCAGTCCCATTGAGCAAATGGTGTCTCGTAAAAACTTATGTGGTAAAAGGACTAACAAGAAAAAAAAAATAACATGGAATGCTGCTTTCCACCAACTTGTCTTTTAAATCACCCTGTATGCAGAAACAAATGGTCGTAATTCTAGGGAAATCTGAGCAATAACACATATTATTATAAAAATAATGTTTTCCCACATTAGTTTCTAAAATTTTAACCTGCATTTTAGACATTTTATCTTAGAATAAGTAGATGTTCCATGCTAGAAAATAAGACTGTTTGTGTCAACTTTCTAAGGACAGAAAAAATTCCAGTTAGTGAGCTGGGCTGTTATTTGATTATTAAACTTCACTTGTTCTACAGAATGGCCATCTTAATTACCAGGTAGTAAGCCCCTTCTCCATTCAAAAATACAGTAGTCTCCCTAGGCATATGCGACCTGGACATAAAGGTAGTATAACTAGGATGCAAGTATGAATATGCCCCTTTACAGAGATGATTGGGAATTTTCACATGGGAAAGAGTGTGCATACAGAGCAAGACTGCTTCTGGATTTGTTTTCTGTGATTGTTCATCTCTCCCAGTAACATAATATCTAGTTTTAGCCAGGAGGTGGCTTTAAATACCATCTTGGTGTAATCTCATATGAAATGGTCCTTACATATTGAAGAAACATCAGCACAAGCTGTTGCTAATTTTGATAATAATTAATTGTGCAGCATGGATTTGTTGACGTGAAATAGATAGGGGTCAACTAAATAGATTTGTCTTGGGTTAATAGAAGTTTTCCATCTTATCTAGTTCTGGTGCTTAAAATATTCCTTGCCAACCTTAAGTTCATGAATCAGTGCATAAAATCCATGTGACCAGCCAGCTATCCTTTAACCAAGGCTGCCACCATCCTTTGTATTCTTCTGCTGTGAAACTTTCCTTATTGGTAGGAGGCCTGTGAAATGCTTGGAAACAATTTTATGAATAAAAGTATTTCAAGTGCTAAAACTTATTTTGTATAAATTAAAATAATGTCTTTTGGACTTTCCATAAAACACTGTATGCTCTACTCATCCCTGGAGTGGATTTCTTTTACTATTATTACAGTGATGACACATAATTAAGTCAGATTACATTTTTATAGAGAGAGGAGAATAGCTAAGACACAGTTTTAAATTATTCATCAATAAAAAAAAAAAAAGAATTTAAAATGTGCTCTCTGTTTTTTTTTTTTTTTTTTTTTTTTTTCTTCCTAAAACTAGATAATTTTATAATGGTATATTGAACAAATAAGTCTCTCTCTTGCCCCCCGTGAGAGAACAAGAGACTTCATTTAACACCACATGTGTTATTGTGCTTATCTGCTGATTACCATATTACTTTGATTTGTATGGTAGATTGTAAACTCTTGTAGGATTATGGAAAGATTTCTTTCCCCAGGCTGAAGCAGTGAGATTTTCAGCATCATGAAGCCAGAGATGAGTAGGAAAGAAGCAGATTGGTTATTATATCTCTATGTATTTTTTACCCAGTGGTTCATCTTATTTTTATCACTGCAAAGTCAGCATGAAAGCTGACTAAGTTAATACACCTCCACAACATTGTCACACCACTAAGTTTTAATGCCTCTCCATAACCTCAGTATACTTAGTGAAAATGTGAATTGCTGAAACAGGGTAGCTGTAAGGAAGGGCAGGAGTCAATAGGCTGTGATTCAGCTGGTTAAAATACTCCTTTTCATTTCAAATTGGTATTATATGATGAAGGAAAAGGATGATTTTCTAAACATCAGTGCTTCTCGTTTTATGACTATGGATTGGTTCATTCAACTACAAGACAATTTACTTGGCATATTAAGCTAAGTAAAAAAAAAAAAAAAAAAAAAAAAAAAAAAAAAAAAAAAAAAAAAAGGAAGTTTAGACCAGAAAATGAGTGTGAGTGTCCTATAAGGCTAAAATTGCTAAAATTCCAAAACAGCTCCTGGAATCCTGAATGTAGTTTTTGTGAGCTGTGTCCAAGACTAACAGAAGATATCAAGGAAAGCATAATGGTAGATGAAAAGATGGAAGCAAAGTGTAGGGACAGCTTTGCAGTTTTTACTTTACAAAATGATTGTCAGTACAGACAGAGGGGGCTCTTGTTAGGATTTGTACAGTTCATCACATTTATAAATTATTTGGAATAACAGGTGGACAATGAGGTGACTAACTTTGCTAATACTACAGAATTCTTCAAGGTGACAAAATAAAGCTGACAACAACAGTGTAAGCAGATGTGATTTTGAGTGATTGGAGATAAAATGAGAAACAAAATTCAGTGCTGATAAATGAAAAGTAATAGATGCAAGGAAGCACAATCCTAACAATATTTACACTGTCACGGATTCAGAAATGAGGAATTGCTATTTTGGAAAGACATCTAGAGTTGTAGTTCTCTCTTTAAAAGATGCTCAGTGAAAGGTGAAGACAGTACGAACAACAAAGAAAGCATCAAAAACAGAATGGTAGACTTTTTTTTTTCCTCTGTGTAAAGCCAGGATCACCTCGTGTCCTGAATACTCTATGCAATTTTGTCCATCCTTTTCCAACAGAAAAAATTGTTGAAACAGAGAAGATCAACAAAGATGAGGCATTATGAAGGCACTTTTGTGAAGATCAGTTAGGCTAGGATTATGGATCTTTGGGGAGAAAAAATGACTGAGGAACAAAATTATATATTATATAAGATAATAAATAGCACAGAGAAGATGAACTGATGTGTTTAGAAGATGAACTGATGTGTCAATAGACCATGTTTGAAGAAAGAGGGACCATCTGATGAAATTGTCATGCTACGAGTCAGGAAGTACTTTTCTCACGTTTCAGCTCTGAAACTAACTGACAGATTTTTGTAGTGCCCAAGGAATAAATCAGATTTTTTAGAAGTTGGAAAAGTTAGCTAGAAGAAAAGACCATTATTATCCTCTACAATATTAAGGTGTATATATTTTTATTCATATACAGGAGGAATATTTCTTATGCTTCTGCTTTAATCATCAATAAAAGAGGACTTCCACAATACTGGAGCTTATTTTCTGAATCTGATGTACTTAGTTTTATCCACTATGACATTTCCATTGTTACAGAAATGAATCCAGTCCACAGAGGGTCTACTATTACATTCAAAGGGAATTCTCTTGAAATAAGAAAAAAGACTCTTGCAATAAACCTCATTTAAAATAGGAAGGGAAATTACCTCAATACTTGTGAATTAATCAGAAGATAAACACTTGGAAAGGAAAACCTATCTTTCATATAGGACAATTGAGATGTGTTCTGGGATGTCCTGAAGAAATAAAGTTTTGTATGGGATATATGTCAGATTTGCATCCAAACACTACATCTTATCTAGTATTAAAGCTGTCCAGGAGCATGGAAGAATCCCGCCATGAGAATCTATTTGCTTTTTTCCTTCTATATCTGCAGTTAATTATTGGGAATTAAAATATTTGTGGAGATATTTTAGAAGTAGATGTGAACAATTATACCAGTTAGAAAGAGATCAGTACAATCCCTTACCTGGTTGGCTGGATGGAAATAAATGTTACTTAAAAGAGCTTTCAGTCCACCCACCAGTGAGAAACAGAGCAGTAAGGCTGATAGCTGCTTGTATTATGTTGTAGCAGGTGGGAAGACTGAAAATAATTTTAAATAACTTCCTTTCACCCTCTTCACGTGGGGAAAACTGTGGAACCATTGGAGCAACAAAAAAGGTTTTTTCTTGTCTGGGAAAGTGTAAAGGTACCCAAAGGTATGAAATACAGGAATGTTGCCAGAACACTACACAAATTGTTGAAATGAAAAGTTGGGAGTTGTTTAAAGATGCAGCTGAGAGAGGTGAGGACTTGAGAGAGACATGGTGATTTTGTTCTGCCATTTTGGCGTCAGCCTGAATCCTGCATGCAACATCAGGTTGTCTTTCCTTAGGACTGAGCCTGAAATACAAGGATGAGACAACCTGGCATGCCCTGAGGTGGCCTGGAGCACTGGCCTTCTTCTCAAGGACTGCCAGAGCTACTGTGCTAAATTCAAACTTTGTATGGATTAATGATTTTCCTGTGTTGCTGCCAGCAACCTTAAGCATTCTGGATATTATGGCTTCAAGTTAAGCTGTCTGTGTAAATGTAAGTAATGTCTCTGCCCAAGTATTCCATAGCCCACAGGGTTAAAAGAATAAGTGTATCAAAATTTGAGGTGTTCTGGTTCCATGGTTATAGAGTCATGTCAAATATGGAACCATGTAAAGTGTAAAATTTGTTAGATGTATAGAGCTAAGTCAAGCTGAAACATACAAATGCAAATTGTGATCTGAACTCTCTCCCAGGAGCAAGAGCTTTGGGTCAGATGTTACTGTTGAAGACTGTTTCCAAGTGAGGGACTGTGCCTTTTTATAACACAAGCCTTGTTACACTTTGATTTCTTCCTCTTCCCTGGTCTGAATTATGCTACTTTTGTTGATATGAATTCATGGCCACTAGCCAATGACCATAAAAGCCTTTCTACACCACATATTGACTTGAAAGATTTAGGTCCCCAGAATAAAAGGGTGACACATTATCCACTCAGCCAGACCAGATCCTTGATTTTACATTGCTGTTTTCTCTCTGAGTTTCAGAAGACCTTTTAATATTTCAGAACCATACCAGTGCTTTCATAAACTTTCCAAAGGGTGAACAGTAGTAGTTGTATTCCAGCTGCTACTGAATCTGCTGTGTTTGTTCAGCCCTGAAATGATCTTTTAAGATGTGAAAATAAAATGTTTCACTAGTACTGAGCCATAAACACAAAACTGACCAGGGATGCTATCGACCCAACAAAAAACTACGTCTTATATATTTGAATATTTTTTTCCCAGCTTTCTGCATGTAGACCTGATTATGATTTAACCTGATTCTTTTTGATTATTATTTTTTATTATTATTATTTTCTCCTAGAAGAGGAAGCAAAATAATATTAATAAAATTACTTTTTTTTTTTTTTTTTTTTTTTTCCAGAAGATAATGGCTATTACTTTGCCCTTAAGCACACTATGAATCTATTGAAAAGACTTACAGGAAACAAAGACAATCTTTTTCTCAAAGAAAACAAGCAAGCCATATTTATTAGTTACAGAAATATTCCTCTGAATGATCTAAGTATTTTGACTCTAGTCACAGAGATGGTTAAATCTAAGATTGCAAGCTGATCTTCTGATTACTATGGTACATTTTTCCTCATTTTACATTATTTATTTAACTGTGTGAAAAGCATACTTCTACGTATGCTGTACTACCATATTTTCTTCATAATGCAAACAAATGAGGTGTCAGTATGGGGGGCTCTCAAACTGAAGTCCTTACACATGCTTAATGCTAATAGCACTCCATATCAACAATATAAGCTCTTAGCAGAAACCATACAACTCTAAATATATTTTTTAACTCTCTTTACCAAGCAATTAGGAGAGGAAAACAAACAAACAAACAAAAACTCACACCACAACAAAACAAAACCAGTAAGAGCAGAAATGAAGAAGAGTGAGGAACTCAACATGTTCTTTGCCTCAGTCTTCACTGCCAGTCAGGCTTCCCATGTCTCGTTTCCCTGAACCCATAGATAAGGGCTGGGGGAGCAAAGTTCCTCCCACTGTAAGCAAAGTGCAGGTTCAAGATAACCTAATGAAACAGATCAGGTGCAAGTCAGTGGGGCCTGATAACATGCATCCCAGGGTCCAGAAGGAACTGGCTGATGGAGTTGCCAAGCCTCCATCATATTTGAAAAGTCCTGGCAGTCAGGCAAAGTCCCTGGTGACCGGAAAAAGGAACTTCACTCCCATTTTTTTAAAAAGGTAGAAAGAAAGACCCAGGGAAGAACAGACCACTGAGCCTCACCTCTGTGTCTGGCAAGACCATGGAACAAATCCGCCTGCAAGCAATGAAGGACAAGGAGGTGATCCATGACAGCCAGCATGGCTTCATCAAGAGTAAAACATGCCTGACCAATCTGGTGTCCTTCTACGATGGAGTGACTGCATCAGTTGGCAAGGGAAGACCCACTGATATCATCTACTTGGACTTCTGTAAGGCCTTTGCAATGGTCCCACATGACACCCTGATCTCCAAATTGGAGAGAGATGGATTTGATGGGCGGACAATTCAATTGATAAAGAATTGGTTGGATGGCCACAAAGTGGTGATAAATGGCTCTGTGTTGGGGTGGAGGCTGGTGATAAGTGGTATCCCTCAGGGTCTGTCTTGGGACCAGTACTGTTTATATCCCTGGCAATGATATAGGAAGTGGGATTGAGTGCACCCTCAGCAAGTCTGCAGATGACAGCAAGCTGAGTGGTGCAGTTAATCCAACAAAGGGAAAGGGATGACATCCAAAGGGGCTTGGACAAGCTTGAGAAGTGGGCCCATGTGAATGTAATGAGATTCAATAAGGCCAAATACAAGGTACTACACCTGGGTCGGGGCAATCCCAGACAGGAGTACAGACTGGGAGAAGAACTCATTGTAAGCAACCCTGTGGAAAAGGACTTGGGGGTTGTGGTGGACAAAAAGCTCAACATGAGCCAGCAGTGTGCACTTGCAGCCCAGAAGGCCACCTGCATCCTGGGCTGCAGAGGAGTGGCCAGCAGGTTGAGGGAGGTGATTGTCCCCCTCTTCTCTGCTCTTGTGGGGCCACACTTGAAGTACTGTGCCCAGGTCTGGGGCCCCCAGTACAAGAAAGATGTGGATCTGTTAGAGCAGGTCCAGAGGAGGACTACAAAGAGGATCAGAGGACTGGAGCACCTCTGCTTTCTTCAGAAAAGCTGCGAGAGCAGGGGCTGTTCAGTTTGAAGAAGAAAAGGTTCTGGGGAGACCTGATTGTAGCCTTTCAATACTTAAAGGGTGCTTGTAAAAATGATGGACAATTACTTTTTAGACAGGTAGATAGTTATGTCTTTAAAATAAAAGATTGGAGATTTAGATTAGATGTTAAGAGGGAATTCTTCACTCAGAGGATGGTGAGGCACTGGAACAGGTTGCACAGACAGGTTGTGGATGCCCCATCCCTGTGGGTATTCAAGGCCAGGTTGGATGGGACCCTGGTCAAGGGGTGGCATCCCTGCCTATGGCAGGGTGTTGGAACTGGATGATCTTTAAGGTCCCTTCCAACCCAAGCTCTTCTATGGTATGATCCTATGAAAACTTTGTTCTATATACTAAATGCCCAACTCAAGCAACTATGGACAAAATATCAGACTCTATAGATAAGACTTTCAAATAAAGCTAAGAATAACTTTCCTTGTCATGTCATCCTCTCACAGCGCTCTTGGTTCCTGTCTAGGTGGGCCTTATGTCTGAATTTTAAAATTCTACATCAGAGCCCAAAATTGAGCTATGAGTGAAATAAAACTTGGAGGGATGTCAGGCTCAGCTGGGTAGGTTAGACTGTACGTGGCATCGTTAGGAACTGTTTGTCAAAGTGAACAAGGTGGAGTAAGATTTAGAAGGCAGAGTGGATCAAAATGAAGACTCTGAGAGAGGACTAGGATAGGGATTGTGGTGATGGATTGGGAGGAATGAATGTATTTGGGGTTCACATGAGGAAGTTGGGACAAGGTAAATGTGAAGGGTTGAAAGAAATAGCTTTAAGTGTGTTGATAAAGAAAAGGATGCTTGGGCTGGGAGGATTATGGATCTCCAGGGTCCTAAAGACTTTGGGATAGGACGGCTTGAGAGGTATCCTGAGATGGTTGCAGAATAGCTAGGTATAAATAAGTTAATTTTACACTTCAGTCAGCAGAAAGAAAGATAGTGTAAAAGCCCAAAATACCTAGTGACCAGTTACCTCCTGTATACATTCACACAACTCTGCTCAGGTACCTGTTCTGTTTGTCCCTCCAAAAAATAGCAACACAGGCTTTACAGGTAAGGAGGTACTATCCTTTAGGCTGTCTGACGCAAGTATAGACTTGTAAAATACATAGTGCTCATGTTTCAAGGCTGGATACTGTCCATGCGGCCAAATTCTCTGACAATTCAAAATGATGTAGATGTGAAAATTACCTTGACCAAAGTCAGAAGTGCCTCTAAACAGATTTAAAGCCTGAATAGAACTGGTGTTTGAAATCTAGTGACCCATGCCGTGCCCTCTCAGCTTAGTACATTAACATAGCTGTAGACCATAGAAAACTTTCATCTTTAATTTTTGTCAGAAATCCATATTCTACCAGGACTTTAATGTTGTTTGAATGCTCTGAGTTTAGATGTAAAGCCTCTTCTGGAGGCTTTGGCAATGTTTCTAAAAGTCTGTCTTACTATCACTTATTACTATCCCTGTCACTTATTTTGTATCGAGTGGGTATAAATCCTATTCTGGGTTCCATGGCAAGATCATAGGTCAAAATTGCGTTTAAAATGTGCTGAAGTGTTAACTGGTCATATCATGCCTTCTGTCAACATTTATGAAGTTGCTCAGGTCTTAACTTCTGTGGGAGTACTGAAAAAAATCATCTTGAATAGCTCTTCTCTTATCAAAGATCTCCCCTTGTTGGCAAATGACACCATAACCCAAGAGAAATGTGTGACAGACATGTTATTTCTGTGGAGATTATCTAAGTCTTCAGAGTCAGTAGCAACTCTAAATATTGTATATAGTAGCTTAATTTATTGCTGGAACTAATTCTGTACCAGAGAAAGCAAGCTTTATTTATTTATTTATTTTATTTCTCCAGAGATTTCTGGAATTTACATATGTTTACTTTGAATGTTAGAAAACTTTCATATCTATAGATGCAGAAAGAAATTTTGTCCATCACAGTATGTCAAGGAATCATAAAATCATAAAATGGCCTGGATTAAAAAGGACCTTAAAGATCTAGTTTCAACCCTCTTGCTCTGGGCAAAGGTGCCAACCACTAGAGCAGGCTGCCCAGAGCCACATCCAGCCCAGATAGGAAGAAGAGTATTATTAGGTGTGGCTTTATTTATATGCTTGTTGGCAAGATTGTATTGCAGGTTTGAAAGCTATTTTTACTGCAAGAAGCAAAGCTGGAAGAGTGATACATGCATGGTTTTGATGTCATTCATATTTCATTTGATGATAGTTCACCTGTTCTTTTTAATGACCAGTTCATGGTGGGAGCCCACCCAAGAAATTAGTCTTAATAGACTATAGAGAAACACAGAAGGCAACAATAAGTTCTGATTTTTTAATGTGACTGTTTTCCAGTGGTTTAAAAGGTCTACTTCTCATTTCCATACACCTCCATGTCCAAATGCAATTACATAGAATAGGTCTGGAAGCAGTCATAGTCTTATCCTGATAACATCGGCTCAGCATTTACCAGTTAGACAGTGATAGACACTAAAGAAATTCTGTTCCACTTCCCCAGTAATATCAATCTGTGTTCCCCAGTGATACCAATCTGTGTGAGGTATCCTACTATGACCAAGTCATATTTAGTAGCTGTTCAGCATTGCTTTCCCTTTGTATTTTGAGTTGTCATTCACATATGCTGCATCACATACAAGAGCAACACTAGATGAGATGATTTACTCATGGCATGAGCAATGATGTTGTGTTGTCCTTTATCCCTTTATCCAGCCAGCTAAGCTTTGCCTGATCCATACCTGCCTGTGTAGTACTTTCTGAGACAAAATTGAATACATGACCATGGATAGTTTCTGAGCCTTGTGTGATCTAGAACATACTGCCCCGCAGGGCTGTCCAGTCCACACTATTGTACTGGTAATTTGACCATTCTGCTTTTAATTGCATTTTTCCAATGAATCAACTTAGAGTATCTAATATTAGACAAAGATGCTGCTGTATGTGGATAAGATATGATAGAACTTGTCTGCAGGGAAGGTTCATTACTGTTAATACAGTTTCCCTGAAAAGTCTGTGATCAGGAATCTCCATTGAAATTCATGTCATAGCCAAAACTTCAAAAATGCAAGAAAGTTGTGTTATTCTGTATTCCTGTCCCTCAACATGCTCAAGGGGACATCTTACTGATCAAATCCTTTCCATAGATCCATTTGACCTGCCAGTTTTCTCTGAAGATGATGGGCAGCATCTGGTGGAGGATATACACAACTCAGCCTGAGTTGTATATACCTGAGTGGCTTCTGCTCTTACCAAAAACAAAAGTAGGAGTGGATAGGTGGCAGCTACATTTGGAGGCTCACAGATGTGCTTTCCCAGTAGCTGTATCTGTTGTTGGTAGAAAAATCTGTTTTAGCAATCTAGTTGTCTTGGTCAGACAGAGGTTCTACTGAAATCTATTTCATTATGAAGAGGGCTAAAAGTTTACTTAGTATCAGAGGAATGCTGGTGTTATGTTCTTAGACCATTATTTTAAAAGTATTTGAACACCTGAAGACAATGATGGGTGCGAGGGTAGGTCTTAAAGAGCTCCTGCAGATACCTTAAATAGTGTTCCAAAGTCCTTTTTTAGGAATATTATGTGCAGTTTATCACTGGGTATTCAAGCTTATCTTCTGTATTCATTATCTATTATAGTCCATAGATATTCCTGATGATTTTGAACCAGTAGGAGAAACATACTTGACAAAACCAAAGAAAAATCTTCGAAGGAAAAGCTCTGTCCTGACTGTTTTTGTATACATTTTGTATAAACTTCACAGTGAAGCTTTTGGAAATCCTACTGAGAGACTGGAAATCATCTCCTAATGGAGCTTACAAAAGAACAGATACTACAGATTTTATTTTCTGGTGATGAATAAGATGAATCTTAAAACACCAGTAGTACATTTTCTAGCAGATGCAGTAAAAGAAAGGCAGTTACCAGAAAGTCTTATGGTTCTGCTGTATATTTGATCTTTTATTAGCCTATACCACTCAGGACAGCATGTTAATTAGTGCTTGGTCTCAGAGTTAAACCTAAAAACCTACAGGAAACTGTTATATTTAGATGCATTGATAGCTTCTGTAAAAATAAAAAAAAAAATCCCCAAAATACAGATGAACATTATCACGTTTTCTTAGAGATTTGTCGGCAAAGTTAGCTTTCATGCTAGCCAGCTGGGGTCTTGGGTTTCTATATGAAAAGAATAGCTCAGCTATGTCTTGAGGCTAATACTGAAAAGGTCATGAGATTCTTTTTCATGAAAGGAATGAAAGTAAGCTGAAAAGTACAGGAAAACATAATGTTCACGATAAATGATAGAACTGATTTAGTTCTATGGATTTCTCTTTGTATAGAAAATGACATTGAAATACATTTGTATTTAGATTTAGGGAGCAACTTACTTTCTGCCTGTTCACCAGTTTATTATTTATTTCTAATCCTTATTATTTTAAAATGCCATAGTGCCCAAAATATGCTAGACCATTTCTAAACACAATCACATAATGGATTTTTTCTATGATGAGCAAAGCAGTCATTTGAAGTTCATTCACTGAGACCCTTTGGCCTTTAGAGCATTTAGTGAAGGGTTTGTTTTGTTTATTTTACAGTTCAGTGGAATGGAAAACAATTTTTCTTAAGCATTACTGGAGGCCATCACACAGCGAGAAGGAATAATTTGTCTGCTGCTGCATGTTCAGCAGAATTTAAAGGTATCTATAAAAAAACCCAGGTGTAGTGATAAACCTAGATTCGACCCCCCCCCCTTTTTTTTTTTTTTTTTTGAAAAAGTGTAATTATACTCATCAGAAATAATGATCTGTTATTTTTCCCATCCTGCTATTGCTCAGAGTGTAACGAGAAAAGTTTGCCAGTGTTGGGTGGGTTTGATTATTCCCCATTCCTTCCTATTTTTTTCTTACCAAAAAGAAAATAGAAAACCACACTCACACACAAAATATAAACAAATTAAATTGTTTACTTATTCATGAAGTGTGATTTGGACGTGCAGTTCATACATGGAAATAAAGTAATTGAAAATATACTTTTCTCTGCCTGTTGCCATAGAACTATTTAGATTCAGCTTTTGATTACTTGGAGAGGCGATAGGAGGTCCTGTTTTTCATTCCTTGCTTTTGTGTTTTTCAAAAACTAATTTTCATAAGACATTACAAATATTATTAAGTGGATGCAGGAAACAGATAAATAAAGCTGCTTTGAACAATAATGAAGCAAACTGAGAAATCAAGTGATTGATGATACAGTCATTAATTCATGCAAGTTGAAAACCTGGAGCCTAAACTCCTGTTGAAGTCAACAGCAAAAGTTTACATTCACAGCAACTGAGTCACAGCTTCTTCTTAGGAAGACACTATGGTGAAGTTATTCTGACTTTACAACCATATAGCCACAAGCTGCAACTAAATTCAAGTTCCATTAAAAATATTACTCTTCAGAAGCTCTTTATAAAGGTGAACTCTTGTCTGTCTCTGATACAATGCATGGAAGTAAAAGGTATTTGACCTTTAAGGAGGTTTGGAAAAGGATTTTGAAAAAAAAATCAAAGCTCATTTTCAAGTTGAGTTTGGCTCATAACAATGCAGTCCCATTGAATAGTGGTAGGACTCAATATTCAGGTATCCCTTTTAGATGTGAAAGACTCAGACAAAGTGAATTAGGATCTAAGACCCCTTTACTAGCTAATAACATGCAGACATCAAAGAAGGGCAGCTTGGTGCTTATCCTGAATATTCAGACAGACCAAGATCCTGACAAGCTGAACAGCTGTCATTCTTTGGAAAACAATATTCTTCTTCGTTATTTTAGGCATGAAATAGTTTCTCTGAAAGCAAACCAGTAGGTTGAAACCCACTTCACTCTTTCCTGAAAGGTATCTTAACCATGCCAGTGTCGAGTTAGTCTGCTGGGGCTGCCAGTAATGTTTACCCCTTCCTAACTCCTTGTCAGAACTGGAAAGCTTCAGGGTCAAGCTTCCTCTTTTTTGCACTCCTCAGCCTCAAGACTCTCTTTTCTGCCTAATCATTGGTACAGCCCCCCCAGGCACATTTTGCAAACTGCACCCCTCAGGCTTTTATTGTCCACTCTCAATTCTTACTGAATTTTCAGTGAGTTGGGTATTAGAAAGGCTCTGTGTTTTGACCCAGGTTGTATTCAAAACCTCTTGCGTACTAATGTATTTCATAGTTCATGACACTTGCCAGCAGTCTGTGGTAATGTTGATCTTGAAAGGCTCCACTGAGAAAGCTACTACAGTGTGACTAGGACCAGAATTACCTTTTTTTTTTTTCTTTTCCTTTTTTTTTTTTTTTTTAAGATAAAGGCAAATATAAACATTACTACTATGGATGTTACATTTTAGATAACATTGGCTGTCTTTTGGTTAGAGACAGTAAATTTTGTCTAGTGGAAGATTTCAAGACATAGACAGAAATGTAATAAATATTCAGTTACTCATAATAATTAAATGCCTTGAACGTGTATTTGCAACACTGAAAAAAGAAAAACTCAAAACACACAGTTCATTTCTGCTATAATACACGTAGTGTTTTTCCATTTGTTTATTTTTGTGTTGAAGACAGGTGCTTTTAACAATGCATAAAGTGACATTTTCAGGCTCTGGATCTCATTCCCTGCAGCATTAACTGTCTGTGACTATTCAAAGGTGACTTTGTATAGGCTGAGGTTAGCTTTCTGCTACTCTCTAGTCTAATATTTCCTATTTAGTGCCATCATTTTCTGTCCCTTGGATTCTTATTTTCTATTTTAAATGTTTATAATGACTTTTATTTTCTCTTTTCTGAGCTTGGACTGGAGTTAGCTAGAGTTTTCTGGTGTTTCTAGAGCTTTTTAACAGATCAGTTAGACACCTGGCCTTCATGTTGGAAGGTCATTCTCAGTGAGACTAATCTAGTCTTCTTTAAGGTACCTTTAATGGAATATTCTAACTTCAGAATGCCACTGTAGAGTCTCTCCATAGCTAATGAGAGACATAAGCATTTCCAAAGAGCAATTCACGTAACCTGTCACATGCATCTATCTCTGGATGAAAACAATTGTCTTCTGGAGGTGCCAGTTTCACTCTACTGACAACATGGACTTATGCTACTAACTTTGGTACCAATGACAGGGCAGATGAATTTTACTCAAAGAGTCTAGGATATAATAATATATAAGTATGTATATATTTTACTGTCCATGTGAAAAATTTGGCTTTAATTCATTTGGTATTTGTGCACATTTTTATAGCCGTTATGATACTCTTTCATAAGTGAAGGCTAAGTAAGTACTCAGCTGGGTTTCTGCTTCCTTAGGAAGTGACAAATATTATTTTTAAGCACTTATTTGAATAAATGAAATTTCAAGATGAGTGATACCATGTTATATCTTAAGTTAGAAAACATTAGCAAAGGCATGATTTTTAGTAGATGAGAGCTTTATTTCATGGACTTTAGTTCAATTTCAGATTATTTTTTTTCTTCCCATCTCCACTGTCTTACTATATTTTTAAAATGTGTTAAAATTAATTAAAAGCTTGCTTCTGAGTAGGTCCAAACAGACGCTCTTGGGAGACTTGCTGGAAGGCTAAGTGATCTAAACCCCCAAATATACAAAGTTTAATATATTTACCTGAAAGAGTCACAACTGACAGTGCAAAACAGAGTGAGGCAAAGAGCTGATACTGAGGTCAGCATGTAGTTTATATTCCTCTGAGGAAATGAAAGGGATAAGAGAGTTCAGAGGTTTCTGATTTCTTCCCCACAGGCTTTGCTGCCAAATGGGAGGAACATCATGTAAATATGTGCTACAACAATGATTCCTACAACATAGTTTCCCTTCCCTTCCCTTCCCTTCCCTTCCCTTCCCTTCCCTTCCCTTCCCTTCCCTTCCCTTCCCTTCCCTTCCCTTCCCTTCCCTT
>NC_048895.1:109417843-109428753 GCF_011077185.1 Oxyura jamaicensis
CTTCCCTTCCCTTCCCTTCCCTTCCCTTCCCTTCCCTTCCCTTCTCAAGACAGATATGTACTACTGTCTTCACTCTTGCTAGTCCTAACATCCCTTATCTTTGCATTCATGCTGCATGAGGAGTTGACCGTAGGATTTCCCTGCCTCTTTACCTTCTGCCTATAGAAGAAAATGGATGAAAAGACCAGATGTATTAATAGCAAAGGTACCTAAAGGAAGAAACTGGAACCAGGTGTATAATTAAAGTAGCAAAACTAAACATAGCTAAGAAGATTATGAAGGATCTTTCAGACACTTTCAACAGAGGTTGATGGTACAGCAATGATAATCATATCACATAGCACCTTTCATCCTTAAAATATTCTGGGTATCCAGAACATCAGTACAAGGAATTGCTTTGTCTAAGACTAACATAAAACCACCCATGGGGTTACATGTGGCAGCTACTGCATAGGGAATGGTAGTGCTGAAAACATGAAGTGAGGGGAGGTACAAATTATGACCATTAAATGTAAGAGTTCACAGGACATTAACCCTACTTAAACCTGGTTGAAAGATCAGGCCTCACTGTGTTCAGAGGTAAAGTACCTATTTTCCAAGATAGCTAGTGCTGGTAACCAGGTCTGGTGTACGTAAAGAAGGGATGTGCTAACAAGGGGGAATTCACTCCTATTTACATCACATTTGCCAGAGAGTTTTCATTGCAAAGGGAAAAGTCCAGAATGTCAGCAGGAAAGGTAATGGAAAACAGCTCTGACTTTTTTTTTATTACAGTATAGATGGAATCAAACTGATGTATATTTATCCAAGTTTAAATATGCATCCAATTTTTTTAACTTCTATGCCAGCTCATGTTTGAACTGAAGAAACTTTACTGAAATCTTAAGTTTTATTGAGTGATGTGCTTCTTAGCATTTCTCTGCTGGCAAAGAATACATATTGATCAAATAATATTTTGACAATTTTTCTAGAGACATTTTATCAGTGTACATTTTTGTGAAACTGACTTTTAAAATGCCACATGAAGATGTGTGCAAAAAAGTGATACTCATTTAGGGACTGTTTGAAGGTCTGCAATATTTTAATTATTTTTATTTATTTATTTATTTATTTTGTAAAAATGGTATAGGTTATTGATTATGGCCAGGATGAATCTAAAAATGGCAATATCTACTATAATGGGAAATATCTAAATAAAATTAATGCTGAAAAGTGGTTTTAAATTGGTTGTTTATAGTATATTCTTTCCTTGCTGGAAGTATTTGTAACACATGATCTTGTTTCCTTGAGAATGTACTTAGGCTGTAGTCAGCTGGGAAAAGAAAGCGTCCAGATAAAGAAGGAATCCTTACAATGAGGTCTGTGTTCAGCAGGTCAGTCCAAAACCTTTTGCTGTGATGTGAAAGGCTGCAGTGGGCTTCAGTTCAAGCTCCGAATGGTCTGTGCTGACATCTTTAGCTCATGGCATTCATTGTTGCCTTCATTGTTGTCCACGATTTCTCTGATAAGATATAATTTTCTACAGCTGGCTTAGGCGCAAAACCACCACAGGCAAAGCTTTATGCCGTTCCTTTGATGTGTTATTTCATTGTGTGTCTCATCAAAATTAGACAAACAAATGTGGAGAGAATAGGTGCTCCTGCATGTGTCATCCTCTGCATATCAAGTGTATAGAAACAATCCCTCACCCAGAGTCCTGCTTGCTGCACACATCAGAGCTCAACCACAGAGGGTTTCATTTGCTCTGTTTCTACATCTTCAGGATCAGAAGAGGTTTAAACACCTACCTACTGCTATAGCTCATTATTTTCTGCCAGTATCCTAAGTGGAGGGAAGGGGGGTAAGGGGAGTATAAAAAATTATTCTAAAACATAATTAGATGCAAGATTCAGGTGGATATTTATATATGGCTTGATTAAATCGGAGTTCTTTTCTAATACAAATGAACATTACACTGAGAGTCCCATTATTTAGAGATTTTGCCATGAAGGTTTAGAAAATGTGCTCTCTATTCGCTGACACCACATCTTAGCTGAAAGCTCCCATCGTCAGGTGTGTTCAGTAAAGTAGATCCTCAGCTGGAATACAGCCATGTTGTTCCAATCTCACTGGTGTAATCACATCAGTGGATGTCTTCTAAGAGAGTCACAGAAACTCACAATGACAGAATTTTAGGGGTTGGAAGGGACCCCAAGAGATAATTGGGTCCACCCCCCCCGACAAAGCAGGTTCCCCAGAGCAGGTTGCCCAGGTGGGCATCCAGACAGGCCTTGAATATCTGCAGAGGAGATTCTACAACCTCCCTGGGCAGCCTGTTCCAGCGCTCCGCCACCCTCATGGTGAAGAAGTTCTTTTGCATGTTGGTGAGGAACTTCCTGTGCTCCATTTTGTGGCCACTGCCCCTTGTCTTGTCCCCACAAACCATGGAAAAGAGTTTGGCCAAATCCTTTTGTCTCACACACTTAAGGTATTCATAGACATTGATAAGATCCCCTCTCAATTTTCTCTTATCAAGGTTGAACAGACCCAGGTCTTTCAGCCTTTCCTCATAGGGAAGATGCTCTGGGCCCCATATCATCTTTGTGGCCCTTCGCTGAACTCTTTACAAGGGATCCCCATCTTTTTGTACCGGGGAGCCCAGAACTGGACACAGTACTCCAGGTGAGGCCTGACCAGGGCAGAGTAGAGGGTGAGGATCACCTCTCTTGACCTGCTGGCCACGCTCCTTTTAATGCACACCAGGATCCTATTGGCTTTCTTGGCCACCAGGACACACTGCTGGCTCATGGTCAACTTGTCATCCACCAAAGAAGAAACTGAGGACATCACTTTAAAAAAAAAAGTCTGTGTGAAGGTAAACTCTCTTCATTACATCACATTGCATTAGTACATTAATGGGAAACCAGCGGGTTTTGTGTCTGCTATTGTGTCTCATGCAAGTTACTTTAATAACAAGAGTCATTAGACTCTCTTAATTCCAGTGCTAGACTCCCAAGAATGGTGAAATATGGTTCTTAGAAATCAGTGGTCTACACTGAGTTGTGTATTTAAAAAACAAAACAAAACAACAAACAAAAAGCCCAGCTATCTCTCTTGCCATGCCTGGCTTTTGAGCTGTACCTAAACTTTGCAAATAGAACAAGACACTGTATGGGGATTTTAACTGGCTGGACCAAACAGCTATGCATCCTGTTTTTGTACTCCCTAATGGGCTGGATAATGGGTGCTGTTAAATGAGTAGCACTGGATGAGTGACATACAGGATCCTGAAGGTTGATTGAAGCTTAGACATGGTGGATATGTCACTGGCAGGTATTATATAGGAGTCATGAATAGCACAGATCTCTTGACTACTAGGATGATCTCCGTGGTTCCCTGAGGAGCCAACAGAATGGGAAGAAAGCTCTCTTCTTCCAGTTGCTGCCATGAGCTTGAAAAAGCTACACACAATTTCATTAGTGTTCATGTAGCCAGAGGCTGAAACTAACACCAGGACATTTGTATTTGTTGCAATAACAGAAAACCCCTAAGGATGCCCCAGTGTCTATCCTCTTTCATGGGCTATGGTCTGGGCCTCTGATTCTTCCATTTGGCCCAGAAAATTCATAACAGGGTATTATGGGCAGCCAAACCAGCATACGTTGGCTGGGTCCTGCTGTGGGCTGCCAAGCTCCTCAGAGCATGTCTGCTTGTTTGGCTCCTCTTTATGCTCTTATAATGAGCAGTGCTTATATCCCATGCATTACCAGCTCAGCATCACTGCATCTCAACCATGTAAGGATGGTCTGGTCTGTGCCTCCTCCTGTGATCCCATGTTCAGATAATCTCCCATAACAGGGTAGGGCAGCAGAGCAGCATCATGGCCCGTTCTCCATTGTGTGACCAGATGGACTCAATCCTTTCTTGCATGTGTTTTTTCCTCTGGTCTCTTTCTCTTCACAGTTCATTACTCAGTAAGGTGATACCCTAGGTGAGCTGAGTTTACACAAGCAGTGACACACACAGTCACAGCTTTCCAGCTCAACCCATCTAAACACAATGCTCTTCCCTCAAGCTTGTCCAACATCCAGGATTGCTTATGGGAAAGCAAGCAAGTAAATATGGAGTGCAAGTTAGAGCTGCAGTTATAGAAATGCAGATTATGATAAACCAGTATCAAAACACAGCATCTGTTCCTATGAAGCTGAGGTCTGCAATATCCCTGTCACAGGCTATAAGGAATCTGTATCTTAATAGGAACAAAGTTTTTGAGTAAGGAATGCAGAACACTTTTTTTCAAGGTTATATTGTCCATCAATGAGACACACCAAGGTGAAGGACAAGAAATAGATTAAAAAAAAAAGGAAAAAAAAAAAAAAAAAAAAAAGCAAATGTTTTTGAAGCTGTTTGGTTTTATTTCTGACTTTGGAGGCGAGATTGTCTGCTACCATCTCTAACATGGTCAAGATGAATTCCAAATATTCTGGCACTTGTCTTCATTGTTTTGAAATCTTTAGGTGACCCTGTGAGATGCTGCTTCAATCAGAAAGGCTATCATTTCATTTTCTGTAGATACCTAACATATCTAACATCTTAGTAATAATACCTTGTCACATTTTATTTATTTATTTTTGTTTGTTTCCTCTGTTTTGTTTTCTTTGCCTTGGAAATATATTCTAGCTTGCTTTGCAAAGCTGAAGGTCTGCAGAGACAAAAGAAATGTTTGTCAATTTTCTAAATATTTGAAACTGCATTATACGCATTACCACTTCTGTTTTTATGATCTATTTTTTTGTAATGTGGTGTTGTTTGCTACTATTGCTGCTCTGTTGACAGTGACACTAGAAGTTGTTAAGGACATTCAGCAATCCTCATTCAATCACAGCAATTAGAGAAGATTAAGACAAAGTGACTTGTGCAGATTCCAAAAGCAAGTAGTGGAGTTAACATTACATCTCAAACTTTTTGAATCATAATCAAAAGCTAATAGATGTCTACTAGGCTGAACAATGATGCTAAGTAATTTTAAAAATATATCATATATGAATCATCATAGATCATATTGTGCTAATCTTGAATGACAGAAAACTTGCAAATATGGTAGTGGAAAGAAATCTGCCCAGATGTGGTAACAGTGACTCGATATCAGTAAGACCTTAATCTGTGTATACATAGAACGATGTTGTCTGAGTTAAGCAAAACCTCATTCAGTAGTCCCTTGGGACGCTAGAACTTTTTAAGCATTAAAACACTTGAATAAAAACTGAGGACAAGCGCCAGTACTTAACAACGGAAAATACTGAACATTTTTTCATACAGAAAGGGCAAAAAGTATGCTATGCTAATTTTATTTCACATAAAGGAAAACAATAAACAAAGTATGCATATGAAATCCCAAAGGCAGATATTCAGTTGTTGTATGTTTGCTTTACTGGAGTTAAATTATCTGATATTTGTGGAGGTTCTGACCCTCAAATGTTAAAATAGACACCAATCTCCCTGTTTCCTGAGCAATCACTTCTGTTGAAAATGTCTTGTTTTTAACTTGTAGACATATTTACATTCTTCATCTTTGCTTCTTGATTTTCCATCCAGCTGCTGCTCTGTGATATGTGATATAAAAAGAGCAAAGATTTTAAATTGGTCCTACCTTTTGCAAGCAATGCAGCTATTTTCTGTTTGTTCAGATAAGACATTATAGTAGACAATTAGCTCTGAATTTCTAAAGTTTCTTGTTTTTCAGTCTTATCAGCCAGTATTCAAATTAAAAAAAAATACAATTAAAAAAGTACTCTGACAGAAAAGTCAGAACTTTTCCAAGACTTGAAAATTTTCTTGTGTTACAGACTGTAGGATTTTATATATCAAAATAAATTGAAGCCTAGGTACGACAAAGCCTAGGCTTCAATTTATTTTGATCGTAGAATCATAGAATCATAGAATCACAGAATCATAGAATCATAGAATGGCTTGGGTTGGAAGGGACCTCGTAGCTCATCCTGTTCCAACCTCCCTGCCATAGGCAGGGATGCCACACACTAGATCAAGTTTCTCAGGGCCTCATCTAACTTAGTCTTGAACACCTCCAGGGATGGGGCATCCACAACCTCTCTGGGCAACTTCTTCCAGTGCCTCACCACTCTCTGAATGAAGAATTTCCTCCTAACCTCAAATCTAAAGATATATTATTTTAGTTTTAAACCATTCCCTCTCATCTTTCTATGTTTACGTGTGTTTCTACATATTCTCATGTTTATTTTAAATGACATTAATTATATAAGTTTTTGGTTCTAGGAGATTCTTCCAGTCACTTAAGACAAGTCCTGTAACACAAATTTTGATGACATTTGGGGAAGCTCTCCCACACTTGGGAAACTATTCCATGAATCTGTTCAGTGAAAAACAATTGAGATCTGATGGTCTTTTCAATCCTTAGAATTCAAGCTATGACCTATTGGATCATGATGACGAAAGTAAATAAGTTACTTAGTGGTTAACACAGAAAACTTTGTAATTTTCCCCTCCTAAGGGGACATACTGCTCTATATTCATGATAGGGAAAAAGTCTGGAGGAAATCCATGGCAATATTAATTATTTTTAAATGTGCTTAGAGAGATATCACTGGTTTAATATTGTATACCATCTGGATCCAGATTCTCTAGTTTAATATTGTATACCATCTGGATTCAGACTCACTGCTTGAGAGAATGTTTATAGTTATGAACTGCATCTTCACTATAAGATTTATGCACTTTTTTCATTCACTTTCATGACAGTATAAAATAATCAATTTCTACCTGAAAATATATGCCATAGTCAAACCTGTATAAAGTCAACGCAAATTCTCAGTGAACTCTGGATCACATCCCCTGGCCAGACCTTAAACTAGGGTAAAGATGCTTTAAATCACTGATGACTCACAATAGTAAAGAAAGGGAGTTGTTTTTCCTTTTCTGCTGTGCGGCTCTGAATGCCATTGACAGCCAGCCCTGCAGAGAGATGGAAACAGAATGCAATCAGACTTCCAAATCTTCCCTTAATGCAGTGTCTTTCTTTGGAGCTTTTCCCTGTAGGGTACCTCTCAGATGGGGATAAGTAATGCTGTTAGTACCTAATCCAATCACTGATGCAGATTGCTCCTAGACAACCCTGAGCAGCAGATTTTTGTTGTTGTTGTTGTTGTTGTTGTTATAAAGTGGCTTTTATGCAGGAGAAAAATAAAAAATAAAATAGTATGTGGCTTAGAAGTTATTAGCAGTAAGAATAAGTCTTGTTATATATTTTATGCATATGATAAATTGGAATCTTAGTTTAACATAAAATATCAAAAGCCAAAGCAAAACAATGAAGCAATTTAGTGTTCAGGACAGGATGCCAGTTTGATGCTCTCCTCTCCCATGTTGCATTGTCCAGTCAGCATGGGACATGCACTTCTTTCCCAAACTGAACCTGTTTCTGGGATGCTAAGGTAGAGGTCTCATTCTAAATCTTTTGCTGCCACTGCTGTGCTCTCCCCCGTTTGCTCTGTGTCTCTAGGACTGTGCTTAATATGCTGCTATTGGTAGGGTGTTCTGCAGATGCAGTTACTGCTCTGTGTCTTTATAGATGTGGTTTCTTTTTCCAGTCTCATATCTAAATTCTTATTCAAATTCACATTTGCTTCTCCACTTCCATCTCCCTCCCATCATGTCTCTCTCTTCTGTATTTTGACTGCAGACATTTTGGGCCTAGGATTATATCTCCCATGTAAATATTACAAAGCTTAGCTCTCTAGAAGGTCAACACCATGACCATGTAACAAGCAGCAAATCAGCAAGTACTGTCCCATCCACAAAGTTTAAGCATCTAACTTTGACCTACTGTAGATGTTGTTGAAGTTCTCCATAAAGAGAGGCAATAGAGACAGGTGGGTCTTTGAAGATATCAAGAATGATGCCCTTCAGCTGTCCAAATTAAAAGCACAGCATCTAGCTCTCCAGGTTATCAGAAACATCTGCCTCTACTGTTGAAACTGTATGTTTATAAACTAGATCTCTCCCATAAACAGGAACAAAAAAACAGAAAATGCGTATGATTTTTTCCAGAAGAACTGAGTTAGATATTATGATAAATGAATGGTTTCCTCAAAATCCCTCAGGATTCTTTTAAAACGATGCATTAGTACTTCCCAGTTCCACTCAGCTGGTTTGTTTAAAATGGTTTTTGGCGTCTGCTAATGCTTCTAACAAAATGAAATCTGCAGGTGTAATGTAATTCTGAAATGTATGTTTAAAAGCAAAGACTATACAAAGGACATATGGAAATGGCATTATTCATAGCCCTTGAATTATTTTTAAGAACTTGGAAAAACATATATGGCCATAATATTTTCATCTAATTTTATTCTTTTCCTGAGCATTCACCACATTAAATTTTGTATTAATCCTATCACCAGAAGCTAGATTCAGATCTACCCAGGCCATCTTCTGCATTTTGTAGCAATTAGTGGAGTGTCAACAAATTAATAATGTTAAAAATTATGGTATAAACATGGTAAAGGCTTATTTCAACATATCTGAAATCGTAAAAAATGGTATAAAGATATACTCAGGAAAGTTTACTTGTCCTCTTCATTTTAATATTAATTACTGTAAAGTTACTGGACTCCTTAAACCAATAAAGGGATCCTATTTGCTGCAATGGGTGCTAAAATTTATGAAATGGGAAAGCTTCCTAATTTTGAAGAGTTCATAGATTAGAACAAGAGAAAACCTGGAGAGAAAAGCAGCAGAGAGAGACAAAAGAATTTGTTTAGGTCTACAGAAGGAGATATCACATTAAAATCAATGATTTCTGAATCAAGATTAGTCTGTGACCATGGGCCATGTGCTGCTCTTTGCCTGTTGGATTATCTGTTGCTTTTAGTGCTGCTAGGCAGAAGTCCAGTTTTCTGGGAATGGATTTTGCTATGTCTTACCTGAGTGCAATTCAGGAAATAGTCTTACCTGAGTACAATTCAGGAAGACAGTAGTCTTTCCTATTTGAAAAATTGATTAACAGATGGTTGAGCAAAAGAAGGGGACATGGTCTACCTTTTCGTCCTTATTTTTTTTTTTTCTTAATTTCTTAATGCAATTAAAAATAAATTTTCTGGATGATTTCATTAGGCTGGGATAAATCAGATGTAAAAACAGAAAACAAAGTGTGCAGCCTGTCTTCCAAGGTAGAAACTCTCACCATCTTATGTGGGACAGAGCTACTTACAGATTTCATGAGGAGTCAGTGCTTAATGGAGGTGAAGAAGTCAGTGGAGGCTGGCTGTTTCTTGTCTTTTTCTTTTTACAGAAACACAGCAAGGATCTCATTTCCTGCTACTTGCATTGGCTGAAGGGGGCAGGGGATGTCAAAATGCATGGATTTCTTAGCAGGTTTGTTAAAGTTTTTGATTCCCTTGATTTATCCTTTCGTAACTATCATGAAAAGTGAAAGTGCTGGCAATTAGAGTTAATGAGCATTTCATTGCTTGTGACAGTTTATTTCAATTAGCATTGTTGCTGTTTTCTTCTTTAAGTTGGGAAAAACATTCTGGAAAGCTTTTGTGGTAACACATGGAGCCAAGTTTGAGTTCTTTATAACTAGCTGAGAACAGCAGACACAACTTGACCTTTACAAGAAGGGAATATATTATTCTTAAAGGAGCTTTCAAATCTCTGTTGGCTTTGCTGCATAAACTTACATGTTTCTTTAGAAGATTTTTGCGACCAAAGACCTCTCTATAGGTGTACCTCTCACAAAACAAATGGCACGCTCATTTCTGCAGTGTTTCTCAAATGTATTGTTACGCTGGCTGAGAGAGTTGGGGTTGTTCAAGCTGGAGAGGAGAAGGCTCTGGCAGACCTTTTAGCTGCCTTCTAGTATGTAAAGGGGGCCTATAAGAAAGAGAGAGACTCTTTATCATTGTGTATAGTGATAGGACAAGAGCTAACAGATTTAAAATAAAAGATGGTAGAATTAGATTAGACATAAGTAAGAAATTCTTTACTCTGAGGGTGTTGTGGTTTAACCACATGGCTACTTGTTCACTCTCCCCAGGTGGGATGGCAGAGAGAATTGGAAAGGTAACAGTGCAAGAACTCATGGTTTGAGATAAAGACACTTTACTAGGGAAAGCAAAAGCCACAAGCACAGGCAAAACATAACAAGGAATTTGTTTACTACTTTCCATCAACAGGTATTCAGCCACTTCCTGGAGAGCAAGGCTCATCACATGGAACTGTTTCTAGGGAAGACAAATGTCATCACTCCAAATGTCCTCCCCTTCGTCCTTCTTTACCCTAGCTTTTACTGCTGAGCATGATGCCACAAGGTGTGAGACATCCCTTTGGCCAGCCTTGGCCAGGTGTCCTGGCTGTGTCCCCTTCCAGCTCCTGGTGAAACCACAGTGTCCTTGTTGGCAGGGCAGCATGAGGAGCTGAAAAGTCCTTGTCTGTGTGCAAGGGCTGCTTTGCAACAAGTAAATCATTGGTGTGTTATCACCACTACTTTCATCAAAAATCCGAAACACAGTATTTTGTGTCTACAAAGAAAAGGAAATCTATCCCAGTGAAAACCATGATAGTGGGTGGTAAGATACTGGAACAGGTTGCCCAGAGAAGCTGTGGATGCCCAATCCCTGGAGGTGTCCAAGGCCAGGCTGGAGGAGGCTTTGGGCAACCTGGTCAAGTCGGAGGTGTCCCTGTCCATTGCAGGAGGTTGGGATTAGATAACATTTAATGTGCCTTCCAACCCAAACCATTTGGTGGTTCTATTACACGCATTAAATCTCTTCCCTCCCTCCCTCCCTCCCTCCCTCCCTCCGTCTCTCCCTCCCTCCTTCCCTCCTTGCTTCCCTCCTTCCCTCCGTGCTTCCTTCCTTCCTTCCTTCCTTCCTTCCTTCCTTCCTTCCTTCCTT
>NC_048895.1:109428763-109523598 GCF_011077185.1 Oxyura jamaicensis
TCCTTCCTTCCTTCCTTCCTTCCTTCCTTCCTTCCTTCCTTCCTTCCTTCCTTCCTTCCTTCCTTCCTTCATTTCCTCCCTCCCTCTTTCCCTTCGTCCTTCTTTCCCTTCCTCTCTCCCTTCCTCCCTCTCTCCCTTCCTCTCTCCCTCCCTCCTTCCCTCCTTCCTTCCCTCCTTTCATCTATGTTTATATCTCTCTCTCCATCCTTACATACCATCTGGCTTCCTCTGTACCTGTTGGGAATAAGGAAACATGGTAGAATTCAAGGGATAAATAAATGCATTGGTGTTGTAACAAATCTGATTCTCAGAGAGTTGATGAAACATATCGTGAGTGTCAATAACTGACAATTGCTCATGTTAGTTTAACACTACTAGTTTCAGAAGGGTCCTTCTCCTTCTGAAAGATGAATCAATGAATCTGAGCATGAAAATCAATGTGTAAATGCAATCAACCTGATCCTGCAATTTGGGGTCTGTAAGGAATTTAATACTGCACGCAATGATTCCAGCTGAGGCTGAGTTATATGCAGCACTTGACAGCAGAAGGCTGGACTTCTGAAATAAAGTTCTAGCCCTGTATGTCATTGCATTCATTCCCTCATTTATTTTATTTTATTTTATTTTATTTTATTTTATTTTATTTTATTTTATTTTATTTTATTTTAATATTTGTTTTCATGGTCTCTGTTCATTGTTCTGATTAAATAATATTCTTTCATGCTTCTTTATTAAAACAGATGGTAGATTACTCAGCAGAACAATATTTAGTGCCTTAAATATTCTTGACTGACTGAGGTCAAAGGAAGCTTTGTGGGACTTGTTATATTCATTACACAGAATAATAATCTGTACCATGGAATGCTAAGGCTATTATTACTATGACTACCATTTTTATTTACGTGGCATCAGACCTACCTAGGTATAGCACAGGCAAAGTTTTGACAAAGTATACACAAAAGCTCTCCTTGACTGAAAAAAAATTCTTTCTTTCAGGCCAGGTAGCATAAAATGTGCTAATGAACTATTTCCCCCCCCCGAATACCCAGAGACTTCTTAGCAAGTTTCTTTTAGCTTCTGCAACAGAAACACTGTCTAGCTAACGGAATTTTTTTCATCCCAAGCTAATCATTAACATTATTGTCAACTTTCATCAGGAGAGCATTCAGTCTGACTCTTGTCTCTGTCTGAAATAGGAAAATCCTCATTTACCCACTTATTTATATCACTGATATTTTTGTTACCAATTCACTGTTGACTGGAATAATTTCATTAGCACTTCATGAACTCAAGTTATTATCACACAAACAAACATGACAGATTGGTTTTATAAAGCTATCACAGCAGTTTACTTTATCCAAAATAGAACACATCTTTATGTAAGTTCATTAATCCACAATATTCTTATATCTTCAATACTTCCTGCGGTTCTGAAAAATCCCATTTCAAAAAGGCTACGTGACAATTAAGGAAGAGGTACAGTGGAGGCTACAACGACGATTGTAGCTATGAATTCCATATAGGAGAAAAAAGAGAGGACTGTGAAAAAAGTGGTAGTCTACAAAATCAAGAATGCTGTTAATAAAGTGAATGCACAGCTAAATTGTGGTAGTCTTTGCCCCAGGATTTTCTGGAGGTCAAAAGTATAAATGAGTTTATAACAGGATTCAGAGGTCTAAGGTGAATCTACCTAAAATTTTTTTCTTATAATGAGCATCCCCAAAAGACCTAGGAGGCTTATAATCTCAAAAGCCAAGTTTTATTTGAACAAGAACTAGAATAGACAGCTTCTGTAAAACTCTAAGTGACTACAAAGGTGACTACAAGAAAGAGAATAAAACTAAAAAAAAATAAAAAAATGTATGGACTTGTCTTCCCCCATTTGTTCTGTCCTTGCAGAGCAATTCCTTGATTCCAGACTCAGTTATTAACAACTTGATCAACTTGATTTTCTGGATTGCCCTAAAATTTCCAGTGACCTTTTATTTTTTTTTTTTATTATTTTTTTTTTTTTTTCCCTAACTGTATCTGTTGTTCTCTCTCTCTCTCTCTCTCTCTCTTTTTTCAGGTTGTTTGTAACACTTCAGATTCTCACCTCTTACCTGAATCTCACCCTTCATTTGCTTACCACCTCTTGAACAGGCAAAGGCTCTAGGGGAAAAAAAAAAAAAAAAGTCATGAGTAAATTTTCAGTTATTTAGCTACATTTTATGACTGTGTTTTATGGGTCAGAGAATATCAGAGACTGACATCCAAAAATCATCTGTGCCTGTAATGACTTTAATCAGAATTATAGTTAATTTAAATGAGTCTCGCATAGTTTGGTATTCAGCAATCTGTTTTTCCTCATATCATGTAGCATTTTCCTATTTTATCAATGGAGAAGGAATCCATCCTTGAGCTTCGAGACTGTACAGCTCTCAGACACATACCAGAGTCTGACTGCATTATCTACCATTATGGTAAAAAGAGAATTTCACTTTGTGAAGGCATTTCCATATTTCAGAAATGTTTTCCAACTAAATTGATATAAAATACTGATGTTTCCTGGAGAACAGACGTCCATAGCAATGGATATTGTATATTAGAGAACATTAGCTAATGCCATTGCTAATAACTAAACTGTTTTCAATTTGATTTTATAATCCCAAGCAGCATACAAACCACCTATATGTATATTTTATCTAATATAGAGCTGCAATAGACTAATTAGTGTAAACATAACCTGAAAGTCAACACACAATGAAACAGATTTATGTTTCTAGTATTTTCAGTTGCAGACCTTGAATCCTATGAACAGTAATATTTTGATTTAGATTAAAATGTATATGTAATTAAAAGAGCTTTCCCAACCATTTCCCACGTTTCAGAAAACTGGTGGTGTTCAGAAGCAATTTTTCCCTTAAAGAAATGTCATGAAAATGTGCTATTCCATCAAAGATATTTCAGTTGTAAGCAAAGATCCTTTGGTAAATTGTTGGAGTCCTGAAACGTTAGGAAGAGAAAAATGTTTTGATGCTGTATATATCACAAGCTGGGGTAGTAGGATGTGGGTGGTCAGGCACTGCACTGGAATGGGTTGCCCAGAGAAGCTGTGGATGTCCCATCCCTGGAACTGTTCAAGGCCAGGTTGGATGGGGCTTTGGGCAAACCCAGTCTAGTGGGAGGTGTTCCCACCTATGTCAGAAAGGTCAGAGAAGATGATGATTAATGTCCCTTCTAACCTAAACCATTCTATATAGAAAATCCTCTTCATCTGGTAATACATCAGTGATAAATTGGCTCTGGCAAGTTGGAAATCACTGGTTCCATGAGAAGGCAGCAATCCCTTGTTCTCCCTGACATTACAGTACCTCTCCCTAAACAAAGATGGTTTCAGTAAAAAATGCAGATCAAACCATTGTCTACAGTACTAGCAGATACCCACAGAGCTTTTATAAGTCACCTTTAACTTTTCTATTGAACCTATACCTTATATGTATGGCTGTACTCTATAAGCATATTTAAACTACTTCTGTTCAAACATTTCCAAAGAGTTAAATCAAACCTGAAATACTATTAGCATACTGCTGTATGTTCATGTATGTAGCGTATATCTGTACCAGTATCTCTGATTCTCTGATGAGATTTTTTATTATTGTTTTTTTACATCTTTAAATAGAAGTTATGGGATCCTGTCCAAGTGTTTATACACATAGCATATGATTAAATTTAAGTTAGCTTACCCATTTGTCCTAATCCATAGATTTTTTTTTTCTTAATATCCAGCTTCAGTATTTACAGCCACAGTCTAAATGCAGTGAATTTAAACAAGCCCAAATTACTGCCTTTCTTTTTGTGATAGCCTTTAACCTATTTGAAATATGTTCTCCTATATTGTCATTTTTTTATATATTTTTATTTATTTTTTTTTTTTTTCCTTAACAATAAACAATACCAGTTATTCAGATTTCTCCTCCTAGCCATGTTTTCTAGATCTCCAGGAAGCCACCATCACTGCTTTTCTCTGGATTGTTGCAACTGATCCATATCTTTTCAGAAATCCAGGATGTATGGGGATTTATTGTTGGGGCTGGTTGTTACAGAGTGCACTAGAAGGATAACTACACTTGGATTTAAACATCAAGTCTGCTGCTTGAATCGAGAGCCAGACATATGGTTTATAGTGTTATCAACAGATTTCTCTCAAGTTCTGAAAGTAATTGCCCTAAATACACTTGTAGCATTCATCCTAAAAATAACCAAATGCCATATAAAAGATGCTGACGTTTTCCTGACAAGTGTGATTCATGAGGAACGGCAGTGTGATGACTGGAAGTTTTCCCAGCCAAAGTGATTACAGTGACAACCTCACTATATGGGATGAACTGACTGAACAGCTGGTTTTACATTTACTCTTTATATATGCACAGCTGGCAAGCACCGTCTTTTGGATAGACAGATGGATGTCTGTTTGTTTGTTTGTTTGGGCGGGGGGGGGGGGGGTGAACAACGTATTTACCATGCATCCTCTCTTATCTACTGAGAATATGCATTGCAATAAATATTACACATAAAGCTTAAAAATATCATAAAAGAATGAATTTTAAGCCTCTGTATGTGGTGCAGGCAGGGTTACAGCTTGAAACACTCGTTGCGTTTGCAGTTCTGCAAGACTTACTCAATTATTATTAATAGGGACAGGCTGAGATTACTAACAGTATAGAAAGTGAACTGAAGGCATAGGCACAAATAGATGGGGAATAAACTAGGATATGAACTGACAAGATCATCAGCTGCTTTTCTGGAATTACATGCTCATCCCGACAACCCTCCACTGAAGAGTGAGATGCGCTGCATTTCACAGAAGGTAGACGTATGCTAATGTACCAAGTGTATTCCCTAGTGTATCCTGCAGAAACACAATTTATCCAGTTAAAGTGATGCAATCTACAATACTGACCACAACTGTTCCAACATTAGCTGCTCTCACAGTGGAGTGTTTTCTCTCTTATTCAGCTCTAATCTCCTTGAAGTGCTGTTAATGGTAACTGGTGGATAGCCATGCCTGCATGGTGGGTGCCATCACCATGCAAATAATTTATGACTGTTCCCATAGCTTTGGCAGTAAAATGATTAGAAATCTGTCTGTAGGCAAACCTACAGTTCCAACAGTCTTCCAGAAATATAGTGCTCTTGAAAGGAGCTGGTAAAACTATCTCTTTTTACCTGCATGTTCTCTTAGCAGAGTAAAAATGCCTTCAGGGTTCATTCTCATTTTATTTAATGCACATGGTAAAAACTTACGAGGTCACAGGGATTTATGCTAGCAGATTTGGCGGCCTTTTAATATTTACTTAGGCTGTAAAATATAATTTGAATTTTGGAAGTATTTGTCATTGTATCTAAGATGGATAAAGGTATGTTTATTATAGCAGTATTTGCTATGTGTGATTTACATTGTTATATGTTGACTTTTCATTTCCTCAAATGTCACGGTTGCATTTTTGTCTTTCTAACTTCCTCAAAGTATAGAAAGTTAAATGTTTTTTTCACACTGACGGCAATCAAATCTTGTTACAAAGTCTGAGGGTCAGACTTCTATACCAACCAAGCGATGACTTATTTTTAAAGTATACTTCATATTGTCTTCTATTGTACAGTGCAGTGTTATTCGTCACACACCCAAAAGTCTCATTGCATAGTCCCTGTTCAAGACCTCTATTTATACTACACTATAACAATGGGCTGGGGAGTGACCATAAACAGATTTTTTTCCTTTTCTTCTCCCCCATCCCATTACTTTCAATTAATATTCTTCTCTTAGGCAGCTCTCCTGCATACTCTGAAGATTATTCTTGCAAGTTCTGAACAACATCCTCAAAGACAACTTCATAGTCCTCTTAAGAGATGTTTTCAACACAGCCAAGGAGCTTATTCTTTCTCCCAGAGCATAATTATCAGTCATATTTTATTCCCCTTCTAGTTCTTTGTACAATCTAGCTATATGGGAGGTAACTTTATTTATTCAATCCTGAGGCATTAATTTTCAGATCTTAAGTAATATTTGTGGGTTTGTTTGTTTTTTGTTTTCTTGTCTCTAAGTTTTTAAAATACATATTAAAATATTATGGAAGGTAGTTCCATTGATTCTGACACTTTTTTGTTTGACTACATTGCATTAATAAATTATATAAATCATTCACTTCAGGTATGAGCTTTAACAGCAATAGTTTTATATCGACTTTCAAATCCCTGACAAAAGTATTGAATGGTCACAGCCTTTCATGAAAATAGATCCAGTGGAACTTGCATGCCTGGTTTATGCAGGGAGTCACAGCCCAGGTAGATAATCTTTGCCAAGGAATATCAAATACCAGTCAGAACAAATGTCTTATTCATTAAACCTCTCTACCTCTTCAACCACAGACTGTGAAATTCCTTTGGATGAAGCTAGAACAACTGTACGTATAGCAGTGTATCTTATTTCCATATCTCTAAATTTTGGGTGAAGACACTTTTGCTTCCTAGGTGTATAGAGCAGGAACTTTTATTTATTATTATTTTTTTTTGTATCCTTTAAGCCACTGCTGCAATGCTAACAATCACCAATTAGACATTAACCATACAGCAAAGAAGGGCATGAAAGATATTTATTTGCAGGAAATCTGCCCACTTATTAGCTGTTATTTTTAGACCATTTAGACTGTAGACTGTATATAGATTAGATCCCACAGTTCATCACATTAGTATAAATGGCATTTTTTCAAAATTACCAAAGACATAGTTTTGTAAAGTTTGGTAAAGAGGAAGATTTCTGACTTTTCACTGCTTCTGATAATGATTTTTTTTTTTTTTTTTTTTTTTTTTAGCTGCCTAGGTACAAATTTAGATGTCTTTGACATTTTAAAATTTTTGTTGGTTTTTAACCAAAACCAGTCAAAAACTAACAGTCAAAACCTAATCAAAAATAAAAGGGAGCATAAAAACAACCTAGATATTCACAGTACAATAGAATAAGTGTTTTGAGGAATAAAGACTGCTCTTACCTATCTAGACTTTGCACATGTGGTCTGATTCCCCAGCAAGAAGCTAAAATGCCCTGGATCTAAGGCATAGCTGGAATAACATTAACATTAATAGATGTATTGCTTAGTGAAAGAAGAAACTGCTATCTTGTAGTCTCTGGTGGGGGCTGAGGTAACATTTGAGAAATATCTATCAAGAAAAAAAGAAAAAAAAAAAAAAAAAGTAACACCAAAGGCATCTAATGGCAAGGTAGGGAAGTCAAATGACAGATGCTTGAGAGGCCAAACAACAAGGGAGTTTGAGAGTTCAGATGGCAGATGCATGGCAAGCAAAAGCGCTCATCTGAGAGAACACCTGCCATTTTTCATGCACCTGTTTAATTTTTGAACTATAGTATTTGTGTATGCAAGGGGAAGTGAGGAAGCAAAACCGAAGCCACAGACCCAAAGGGGTGAGGTCTTAGTCTTTGTATTCGGGACTATCAGCACAGTTGCCCTAGTGAAAACCTTAGCATAATCAAATGAAGCAGCTGTTTGCACTGCTGGATCTATTCAGATTGAAAAAAAAAAAAAAAAAAAAAGGGGGGGGTAAACACTTCTAATGCAAATATCAGCCTTGCCTCTCTACACTTGCTGCAATGATTCTGTTATTTAGCCACTTACGGTGGCAATTGGTGCAGAAAATCTCCAGGGCAAACAAGGCTTTAATTAATAATCAGTTATTTTCTGCAATAAGTAATTGAGAGGAAGCTCAGTTGAATGTTTAGACTTGAATATGTCTTTGTGATCCAATAAGGAAAGTGGTTTATTCAACTGCTTTGTTAATATTTCCCATATATCTATGTCAAATTGTGGGATAATACTGTTTCTCAAACCTCTGATAAAGAGAAGGAATAGAAATGTGAAGCGGTCTAATCATTAGGATGTGTTGGCTTATAGGAAAATCCAGTGACTGAAAATTTTAATGACTTTTCACACTAAATATAAATAACCCCTAAAGGGAAGTTGGCATCACTGTGAATACTTGCTTTACAAGCCCATAAAAAATGGAAGATTTTATCTAGCCCATTACAGGAAATTCATTTATTCCTCAAAGCTGTCAGCATTGAGGCATGGCACTATAGTATAGAAAATATGTACATGTACACACTTAAAAACACACATAAAGACTTGTTTCCAATTTCATAATATAAAATAGAAGAGTTTATGTAAGTCTTATTCATATTTTGTCTATCCCATGTTTGAGTATTTTGTACTTGGAAAATAAACAGAATTCAGTTAGAAAGTATGGCTATGACAAGAACAATTTGTTTTACCTGTTTTAATGTGTATAACACATAATTTACCAGACACATTAGACATGGAGAAATCTCAGTGTTTTATTGTTCTGGGTTTGACTCAGTGGTAAAGTTACAATCCTTTTTTGTTCTGCAGCGTTAACCACTCATTTTTATTTTTTCTTGATCTGATATTGCGCTAAGTGAAATTGAAGAAAATCATTCTGTTTTATTCAAGTACTGGAGTGGACTACATCTTTCCCTTATCTATGTTTCTTCAGGTTTCATTTGCCTTCAGAGGTAAAAATTGCGTTATATCCTCACACCTTTTGATAATTCTTCACTTACTTTTAAATTTTCTCCTAGTGGACTTTATGAATAAACTGTCTCAAAACTGTAAACAAACAGTTCACTAACCATAAGAAGACATGACAGAACACAAGGGAATGCATGAATCTAGACTCAGACATATGTTAAAAATTATTTTCTCTACATATAATTTAATCTTGTCAAATATATATGTATTTTAATTGTATTTATGACTTGCTTGACACTATGTGTAAATATAACATTTCGTAATAGTGGTGCTTATTTCTATTTCCACTCTCACTTTATTTTTGGTAGCATTTAATACAATACAGTAAGTATTATAGCAAAAGAGAGCAGTTCAAGATCTTCGATCAATAACTTCTATTAGGCAAATAATTTTGTATCACACAGATACGGGAGTATCAAAAAAGATGTAGCAACAGATTATATCTCTTCAGATTATATCCTTGAGTGGGCTGAAATTTCTATCAAGTGATTCTTCCATTTTACTTTTTCAAAACTGAGTAATGTAGAATACAGAGTACCTTTCTATATAACATCTTCAAGACTGTGCACTAAATAACCTCCATGACAGTTCCTTTGACTATCTTTCTTATCCCTGTTTTAAACAACCAGTTGCAGAGTTCATTATACTCAGATGATAAAACAGATTTGAATGCAGGTATTCCTCTTTCTTGCTTCTACTTTCAAATATATATATATATATTATTTTATGAAGGTTGTAGATTTTGAACACCTCTTCCATAGTATCTAATTACTCTAGATATATTTTAATGTTTTCTTTTTCATGCCACATATTTGATATATCCCATTGTACTGGATCTGACTGCGACAGCATTATCTTTCCCCACAGCAGCTCCTATAGTGCTGTGCATTGCACATGTGTTTAGAACAGCACTGATAATAGCACCAGTGTTTTTTTTGGCTGTTGCTGGGCAGTGCTGGTACAGCATCAAGGCTGTCACTCCAGCCACACCTCCTCACTAAATGTTAGTAAACTGGGGGTGGGCAAGAGGTTGAGAGATGACAATGGACCCCTGTTGTGGTTTAACCCGGCCACAGCTAAAAACCACACAGCCGTTTGCTCACCCTCCCCCCTCCCTCTCTGGGATGGGGGAGAGAAACAGGAAAGTGAAACCTGTGAGTTGAGATAAAGACAGTTTATTAAGATAGAAAATAATAATAATAATAATAATAATAATAATAATAATAATGTGTATGAAACAAGTGATGCACAATGCAATTGCTCACCACCCGCTGACCGATGCCCAGACCAACCCCGATCAGCCGGCCCCCCACCCTGGCTAGCCACCCATATATATTGTTTAGCATGATGTCAGATGGTATGGAATACCCCTTTGGCCAGTTTGGGTCAGCTGTCCTGGGTCTGTACCCTCCCAGCTCTTGCTGCACCCCCAGCCTGCCCGCTGGCAGGACAGAGCGAGAAGCTGAAAAGTCCTCGGCTTAGTGTAAGCACTGCTCATCAGCAATTAAAACATCAGCATGTTATCAGCACTCTTCTCATCCTAATCCAAAACATAGCACCTACCAGCTACTAGGAGGAAAAATAACTCTGTCCTAACTGAAACCAGGACAACCCCAACTAACTGAAGGGATATTACGCACCTTATGATGTCATGTTCAACAATAACAGCTGAAGGAAAGGTGGTAGTGGTGGTGGTGGGGAGTAATGGGGAGTAACATACTCATTATGAAGGCATTTGTCTTCCAAAGCAGGTCCTATATTTATTAAGGCCCTGCTTCCTAGGAAGTGCAGGAAGTGGTCACATCACATGGTGATGAGTAATGATTTTTTGTTGTTGTTGTTATTTTGCTTACATGTACTGCCTTTGATTTTCCCTCATTATACTGTTTTTATCTCAATCCATGAGTTTTTTCATCCTGAGTATGCATTTTGCCCACCTGGCTGCCAGGCACACTGCTAACTCATGCTGAGCCTTCTGTTGATTAGCACCCCCCTCAGGTGAGCAGCTCTCCAGGTGCTCGTCTCCAAGTCTGTACCTTTGTCCAGCATTGTTCCATCCCAGGTTCAGAACCTGACAGTTTGCTGAGCTTCATGACATTGATGATTGCCCAGTGTTCCAATCTATCTAGATCATAGAATCATAGAATGGTTTTGGTCAGAAGGGAACTTAAAGATCACCCAGTTCCAAACCCCCTGCCACAGGGAGGGACACCTCTCACCACTCCAAATTGCACAGGGCCCCATCCAGCCTGGCCCTGAACACTTCCAGGGATGGGGCATCCACAGCTTATCTGGGCAGCCAGTTCCAGAGCCTCACCACCCTCACAGTAAATAATTCCTTCCTTATATCTGACCTAAACCTACCCTCTTTTAGTTTAAAGCCATTCCCCCTTGTTCTATCACTATACAAAGAGTTCCTCCCCAGCTTTCCTGTAGGCCCCCTTTACTGGACGGCTGCTGTGAGGTCTCCCTGGAGCCTCCTCTTTTCCTTGCTGAAAAATCTCAGCTCTTTTAGCCTGTCTTTGTAGGAGAGGTAATTCAGGAGAAATCATAGATCCCTATGCAAAGCCTCTCATACCCTCCAGGAGCCAACAGCACCTCCCACTTGCCAGACTTCTGGTCACAGTATTTAATTTGTGTGACTCAGAAGTCTCAAATGCTGAAAGGAGACTGGCTAAAATAGGAAAAGTGTATAGTTTTCTTTCACAGATATTCCTAAACAATAACTTTATTCTTATATCTGATTGCTATTATAATAATGTTTTTGTGGAGGTAAAGTGTACTCCCTATCAAAAGCTGAAAATACATCAGCATTCACTGGCTAGACAGCTACATGTACAAATAATACTGTTAGTCATAGTGCATTATGTGAAACAATATAAGCCATAGAGGTTTTAAAAATGTATCTAACAGGGAGAAGTTGTTTGGAGGGGCAAATCAGTGTTTTCCCACAATGAAAATGATAAATAACAGAGGAAAGGCAGAGAAACCAAAGCAGTGCTCCAACAAAGAGTGATGCTTACTTCCAGGCTAGTGCATCACTGCCATTCTCTGGTGTGTGATTCATAATGTGATGAAAATAGACTGGGAGAATTGCACCCAAACAGTAGCTACTTTTCTTCAGAAAAGGAACCTTGTGTAGCTGTCTTAGCTTGAGATCTCTGCAATGCTGATGCCAAAAGTCAAGATGAGTTCTACCGCATAAGTTTAGAAATTAGAGAAAATACATGAAATAGGATACTTCACTAAAACTCAGCCTCTCAGATGATTACAGGATAACCAAGGGTTATATTTTGAAATGTGTCTCTGCTGACTGGATGTTCCTTCAGACCTTCAGGAGCTCTCTGTGACACTCCTTAGTCTTTTTTTTTTTTTTTTTTTTTTAATCCTCTGCCATCCTTTCCTGTAATGATGAGTTCTGATAATGTCTTTCCTCTAAACAGCTCCTATTAGGCTACCTCTCTTATTCCTTCTGTGAAAGAATTAACATCATGCTTGTAAATCATGATTTCCTTGTAAATCAACATTTTTTATTACACTTGTATTTTATATACAGCCTCATTATCATTTATGCATCTTTTCTGTTTAAAATAGAAATTTAGGAAGTCTAGAAAAAAATCCCTTCCTTCGTTCCTTCGTTCCTTCCTTCGTTTGTTCGTTCCTTCCTTCCTTCCTCCCTTCCACCCTTCCACCCTTCCTCCCTTCCTTCCTTCCTCCCTCCCTCCCTTCCTTCCTTCCTTCCCTCCTTCCCTCCTTCCTTCCTTTTTTTTCCCTAACATTTAAAATGTATTCCTATTGCTTTTTTTTTAGGGGGGGGGGGGGGGAGGGAAGGAGGAGATTTTATTTTATTTTATTTATTTTATTTTATTTTATTTTATTTCATTTTATTTCATTTTATTTCATTTTATTTTATGTGAGACTGTCTATGGCTGGATTGTGGGGACTTTTGTTTGATTGTTTCTGGGAACAAAAAATTAAGAAAAAGGTGTCCCCCAATAAGTCTGGTACCTAAGGCATTACCTGAATATGTGGGATAGCCATATGTAGGTAAGCTATATCAGAAGTAAGCTTGTGGCTGTCCTCAGTAATATTCAATGGAATTATCCAATCTCTGTCATTAGTTAAAGATTCACTAGACCATTAAAATCACCTTATATCCCAATGGAGCAACTGACTTACATAAACTGGCAGAGACTGGATAAAATTCCCATCCTAAAGATAAAGGTTTCTACACTTAATTGGTATTACAACCAGACTACTTGCTATTCTGAGAAGAGTAGCCATCTTTTTTGTATGTTTTACCAGAAATTCCATCATGGACCAAAGGATCAGTTTCAATTAATCAACATTTTCCAATGAAAAATGCCCCAAAGGACTTTTAAAAACCATGATAAGCTCTTAGTGTTAGTTATTGGCCTGTCCTAATCATTTTCAGAAGTGTTATACAGAATATTTAATACAGATGAGAATAATTAACACATGAAGCAATAGATGAAGCTCATGTAGGATATAGATATGATATGAATTCAGTAGAAATTGTATCCAAGCTCAAAATTTAACATTATTGTTAGAATTAATTTCATGCCTTTTATAGTCTTTTATACACTTATTTTTAGATGGGATGAAAATTGCCCTTTGGAGGTGCCAGTCTCTTACCAGTGCCAGGAGAGGGACCTTAGATGACTAGCCTAGATAAGACATGTAACTTTTAGATTAATTCCAGCCTATATAATTATTTGAGATATGCTTAAAATGATTCAAAAAGTAAGAAACCTGCAAAGATAGACCTACAGAATAGGAACTTCATTTAAACAAACAAACAAACAAACAAACAAGCAAACAAAAAAACAGGTGAAGGAGCATAAAATGTCCTTGTGAAGGGTTCTTAGGTTTATATCTGAAAGATAGTTAAACTATATTGGAATATGTGCTATCTATAGATACAGATTTTGTCTGAGACACCTTCAACAGAACAATGAAATAGACAACTTATAATAATTATCATCCAAAGAAAGCACAAGTAAGGAAGTTAATTGTACACAAAGTGAGTGTGGTCAATAGGAAGAGGAATCAGTCTTTGCAGTCAATAAGAGAACTTGAGGCTATCTAAAGTCTAATAACTCCTCCCACATTGTCACAGACCAGAATAGCAGGGTCAGAGCTGGGCAGAGTATGACTTCTTCCTTCAGTGTGGGTCATGCTGATCATAATGCTTTTATTGTCTTGTTGCTGTGGGTGATCTAAAATGATTAGAGTGACCAGCTGTTTGGCTTCAGCTATAAAAGGTCCTTGGGGGAGAAGTGTGAGGGGTGTGTGGTGTAGTAGTTATCCAAGCTATCTCAAAGAATACAGAAAATTTATAAATGGCTTAATCATCCTACTTGGTAGAAAATGCATTTAACATATGAAAATTAGCAGTCATTTGTCTTTTTGTCAGCTAAGCATATACTATTGAATATTATTATATAAGTAAACAACATCACAGTACAACTGTTGGAGGTAGAACATAAATTATAAGTTTCTTGGTGCTCCCAGCACCTTGAACACTTAATATTAGCTGAACCTTTCTAATTCTGTTATGAAAAATATTCCTTTGTGACAAGAAATAGGTATTCTACCCTTTTCTGTTAATGTATTCATTTCCTCCTTCCACATGTGTAAACCTGTATGTATGATAGGGTCTACCCTTGAAGGGTGGAGACTGCAAGTCTGGGCAACCTGCTCCAGCACTGGACTGTCCTCTCGGGGAAAAAGCTTTTCCATATATCCAGCTACAACTCTCTTTTTTTTTTTTTTCAACTTATTTCTATTCTTCTCCCACCACAGTGTAAATTTTGGATGTTTGCTTCTTAAAGTCCAATTCTTTACCACTTATACAGATTAGCATAGGGTATGTATGATGGCTAGGAACATGAAGAATTACTGCTTACCTACACGTAGCCGTTGCCACTTTTGTTATTCCAATTCCTTTTAAATTCCTTTGTTTAACTCTTTTTATTAAGTACAAATGAGTCATATACCTGTTTCCTGGAACTTTAATAATTTGGTCTGGTGACTCAGTAAAAATGTAAAGCACTCCAACCAATTACTAGAACACCTAACGGGGAGGATATGACCGTATTACACTGCCTCAAGGTTAAATGGCGTTTTTCGTATTGTACGTTTGTGTTATGAAATTAATTGAGTAAGAAGATACCACTACTTCAAGAAACTAGCCAGTAGTCAGGAGGGGAGAAAAATGCATTGCAAAGATCTTCCTGAAAACAAGTGATTAAAAATAAAAAATAATAAAAAAAAACCTGCAACCACTCTTGGTCTCTCTCAGACTGATATAATTAGCTATTATGTTGGTGTTAGTCTTTATTTCTATCAGTGTAAATGATGTGAAAACCAAACCTCTACACATTTTTGCCATATGCAACATTACCTTAAGAAGTTAGTTTTATTTTTAACTGTGGAGGTATTTTATCAAAAGAGATTATGACAATCAGAGAAATGGCCTGCCAAGTAATTCAACATAATTAAGAAAGGATCCCAAGCCTGATAGACAGCACTGTGTGCTCCAGGAGCTGTAGCTTTAAAATGGGCATTTACCCACATTTGAAAGTGTGGAGTCTGTTTTTTCCTCCTCTGAAAATGAGGAATGCATGAATATCTCAACACTGTTTCAACACATGCCATAAGCTCACCATCACCAGTCTGACCTCTGAGGTCTGTGACATTGCCTTCATACCAATATGCAGGTATTCTTCCAGACATAAACTTTTCATGTTTATACTGAGAACTTATGCTGAGCATCACAAGCATTTTCTTTCTTCATGATGCTGGTCCAAGACCTTTCTGGTAGTCTTTTGAATGCCCTGTACGGGTGCATCTACAATAATATTTTAGGTCAGAGGAGGCTTGCCCCAGTGAACCAAGTGCTTTCTGAACATGTTTTGCTTCACAGTGGGAAACAGTCTTTGAGCACCCAGAAATGGTTTTGTTTGCAATGAAACTAACCCAAAAGGTGTACAGCTAACTTTGTCCAGCCACTAATGGAAGCTCAGTCAGCCACACCAGATTAATACTAAAATGAACCCTCTAAAATGCCTGTACTGAAAATGACAGGGCCCTAACAGCAGCTCTTCCCATCTGTAGATTACTCCTCTTGGGCAGCCCTGCCTGATATTGTAAAAACACCCTAAATCAGCAGTAGTAATTGTCAGGTGGGCTTGTTGTAGGGACATAAAGGATTTCTTATTAACATTTGGCTTCAAATGTTAATCTAGAGTTAATAAAAAAAAAATCTTATAGTTCTTACACATTTTTTCCCCTTTGAAAGTCCAGAATCCTGAACTTTTAGATACTTAGTCTAGTTTTACTTACATGTTAAACAGCGCTGGGCCTGTGTCCCAGAATTTTTTATTCTAGACAGTTCAATTATTTAAATGGTTGCCAGTACAGTTTTGCCTTGGACTGGTTGGTGGTCCTTCAAATGATTCTCCAGAACAGTTTGCAAGTTAGTTGAAGTCACAGACCATTCCCAAAAGGACCTAGGGTCAAAGCCACACAGGTGCCTAAGGGTGTTAAATAGCATGTATGCAGCTGGACTATGTCAGCTTGCCTCAAATCTAAGGAAACAGCTCTGTTGCTGGTGAGATTACTTGTATTGGTATAGTATCATAAAATCATAGAATGGTTTGGGTTGAAAAACACTTTGAAGATCACCTAGTTCCAACCTTCCTGCCATAGTCAAGACTGACACCCACTAGATAAGGTTGGCCAAAGCCCCATCCAACATGGTCTTGAACACCTCCTGGGAAGGGGCATCCACGGCTTCTCTGGGCAACCTGTTCCAGTGCCTCAGCACCCTCAGAGTAAAGAAATTCTTCCTTATATCTAATCTAAATCTATACTATTTTAGTTTAAAACCATTCCCCTTTGTCCTATCATTATCTACCCAAGTAAAGAGTTCCTCTCCATCCATTTTAAAAGATCCCTTTAAGTGTTGAAAAGCTGCAGTGAGGTCTCCCCAGATCCTTCTCTTCTTTAGGCTGAACAGCCCCAGCTCTCAGCTTTTCTGAAGAAAGCAGAGGTACTCCAGCCCTCTGATCATCTTTGTAGCCCTCCTCTAGACTCACTCTAACAGCTCCACATCTTTCTTGTGCTGGGGACCCGGACACTGCTCCAGGTGGGACCTTACAAGGGCAGAGCAGAGGGGGACAGTCACTAATATATACCTGCTGGCCACTCCTCTGCTGATGCAGCCCAGGTTGCAGTTGGCCTTCTGTCACTGCTGGCTCATGTTGAGCCTTTCGTCCACCAGAACCCCCAAGTCTCTCTCAGCAGGGTTGCTCTCAATGAGTTCTTCTCCCAGTCTGCACTCATGTCTGGGATTGCCCCGATCCAGGTGTAGCACCTTGCACTTGGTCATGTTGAACCTCATTAGATTCACATGGGCTAACTTCTCCAGCCTGTGCAGGCTTGAGAATATAGCCCAGGTTAGATAGGAAGCAGGCAAGGAGCAGAAAGGAAGCTGGAGGCTTCACCTGACTTGCTGCTGAGGTTTTTTCTCTTGCATGGGTACAGAAGAATTTTGGCACAGGGGAGTTTTTGCAGACCTTTGCCTCCTGGCCTTGCTTTGCAACAGGCCAAATCTCCCCACCCCATTACAGTACATGAAGAAAACATCTCAGTCAAAACATTTAATTAGAGAATAGACAGAACAAACCTTCCTGTCCATTTAAGTGCTGTTCAGGAGCTGCAAATAATCTAGCTGTTATTGAATTTTTATTTATTTATTTATTTATTTATTTCTGAAGTGTTTTTAGAATAAATTAGTTGTAGTTTTGTGTAGAGGGCAAATTGTGTTATTTAAAGTGTGGGCAGCAGCTGACAAAATAAAATTGGAATTATTTGTTTTCAGAGTTCAGCCTTCTCAGATTCATCTAGCTCTGCTGGCTGGCAATGAGGGATAGGGAAGAGAGGTCATACTGTGATAGAATGATCTATTCAGCAATTTTTTTTATTTTTTTTTTTTTTAAGGCATCAGCCCACAGATGTAATCAGTACTTTCCTCTCTATTCCCCTAGACTTCAGCCCAGCACAGAAAGTAGTCCTATGTTGGATACTGACTTCTTTTATTGCCCCGTTCAGCCTAATAGGTATTGGATACTGCCTTTTTCATTAGGATTTAATAAAACACATTTATATAAAAGATACATTTAAATTGTCTCCAAAATGGAAAATACAGGATGTAAAGTCTAATTTGCCTAGACAGCAAGTTATGCTGCACAGAGAAAGCAGGGATTTTACAATCAAAAAATCCTCCCCCTTAGTTAAAATTACAGCCAACATTCAAAAATGGGTGATAGAATCATGAATAACTCTAACTATTATAAGTCCCTTCTCCTGACAGGTGTATTTACTAGTTTTACTATAATTTTATACATGTATAAATAAATTTATACTATTTTATACTAGTATAAATAAATATTTACTATATTTGCTATTTAATAATCTTAACTTCAAAGATCTGAAGTAAGAAAAAGATGAAACCATACTGTAACAAGTGGAGTTAAATTGGATTCATACTGATTTAACTGACAGAGAAATCTTCCTTTTCAAATTCTTTATGGGCTTGTACAATCGATGGTTATTTTACTGGTAAAACCACTATGAAAATTAAACCAGTGGTTTACAGCTTTTAACTATTTTATCCTTAGTCCACTCATGACATAAATGAATCATTGGTAATGATTCACTTACAGTTAATTAGATTGGGTAGTTAGAAAATATAACACATAGGACATGAGTTTTCCTATAATTAGGATGAGCATTTTGTGCTAGTGAGATTATAGCTGACTTTCAAAATATATATATATATTTCCTCTTAGTAAATCTCCTTCTGCAAAAGTCAATCCATGTATTTGGACTGGAATTAGTGTCTCCTAGATATCAGCACAGAAAGACTGTTTTAATCCATCAGTGACAGATGGGAGACCAGTCATTGGTCCACCTTGCTGTCATGTCTCTACACTTTGTTTTTAATCTGGTCAATGATGTTTGCCAGGATAGCTCTCTAAGCTGCTCCTGGACCCTGACATTTTGAAATAATCAACCTGCTTTACAAAAGAAATGTATTTAGACAAATTAATGAAATGGTTTTAGTGAAGGAACATTTTTTGAGATTTGTTCACTGAGAAATTCAGAATGAGAAATTTTATTGCTGTCAAAAACCTCAGTAGATGAACTGTTTTAAGATCCAGAATGCTGAGCAGGGATAAAAATCCGAAAGACAGTTTTTTTTTTATTTTTATTTTTATTATTATTTTTTTTTCTTTACCTATAGCAAAATAAGAAGAAAAGGTCACTTGCCAAAAGGACAGCTGAAATGGAATTAGTTTTTGAATTATAAGATTAAAGAGTGTTTCCTTGAAGAGAGTGTTATTATAAAGTGTGCAAAGAAAGAGAAGAGATTAAAACGTATGGAAGATCTAATCAGAGGAAAGATAAACTCTGTATCCTATAGGTTATAACGGTTTCTGTGAGCTTTGTTTGCCAGTAGGGTTTCATAAACCACAAAAGGCTGAAATCTTAGTTTCAAATATGAGGTTCTTTCTTATGTGCAGGAGGAGCTCAACTCTTTTTGATCTTGTATAGGTGAAAATGGAGCAAAGCTGCCACAGAAGAGAGGAAAGAAAAATTACTTAGAGAAATTTCTCAGACAGAACTAGTATTTTTCAATGTCTAGGTCAGATTCGGCTGCTATTTCAGTTGGTGTAAATCCTCAGTATGGGTGGCTAAGTGTTCTCCTTTGCTATTTACAGAGGAGTTTGTGTGACTATTTGCATTGCTTTTTAATAAAAGAAAGTACTTATCATATGCAAATCCGGCATTTCATGGTAAACAATGTACCCTCTGAACTACAGGGCACCACACCTCCTGCTCTGTGTTGTCAAATGGCTTTCAAAACACATGGCAGGGTTTCTATAATATTCAAGTGTATTAACCCTTCAGTTTCTTTTTCTTTTTCTTTTTCTTTTTCTTTTTTTTTTTTTAGATTTTGTTTTCTCAGTATTATTCCAGCTCTTTTGTTGAGTGGCAAAAAGGAAGGGATAAAAGTTTATGTAAAGGAAGGAAAAAGACTGGCTGTGTTATTCTGTTATGCTGCTAAAACGTGTCCTTTTTTTTTCCCAGCTGCTCTCTGTGCAATCAGCCCCTGCCCACACCCTTGCTTGACATGGCTCTGTGTCAAATTCTGGATTTTTTCATTTGCTGTTGTCTAACTGTCTGAGGTTCAAACCAGAGCATTTCTCCAGCCTGCTGAGGTCCATCTGAAGAGCAGTTGTCCTCCAAACACATAAACTTCACCAGTTTCAGATGGCACTTTCTGTGGCATTGCCTGACTCTTGAGTGAAGGCAACAGCCCCAGCACCCACCCTGAGGGATGGCACCAGTAACTGGCTACCAGCTGGGCTTGCCCTCTGCATTTTCATCTAAACATTTCTGGTCTGTAATGCTGTGATGGTATGCTCCACTACCATTAGTAAGAAACATTTTCTTCCCTTTGTTTAGGGAAAAAAAAGGGGGAGGGAAGAAATAAGTAGCTGGGCTGGGGGGGAGGGGAGGGAGGGAGAGTTGGTGGGAGAGAATACTTATTATCTTTTGTGTCTATTATCCGTCCTTGCCTTCAAAACCTTCAAACTGAGAGTCTGGTGTCCAGCAACTTCTGATTTATTTATTTTTTATTAGATTTTAGGTTTTTGATTTTTTCAAGCAGGTTTTTCTAAGTTTTCTTGTAGAGAGTCTGGGATTTCTAAAACCCTAGATCAGCACAATATTTACATAGGTTCATCTTTCTTTCTTTTTATTTAATTGTTTATTTTTACTTCTTTTCTTCTTCTTTTGCAACATGCTCCCCCCCACCCCCCAGCATCATGAGTTTTGGGCATGTTTTCTACTAAGGGATCATTTTTATTTTTATTTTTTTAGTTTTCAATGCCACTTCTGAAAAGTGATTTGTGACTTTGGCATGTGTGACTGTCAGTACAGCTCTTCACTTGTAGGGATGTGTACAGAAATGAGGGATTGGCATGATTTCCAGAAATGTAAATGCACTTATTTTTTTATTCTATATCTCTACCTTCCCAGTTATGTATATTTCAAAACTGTTACATGTAGATGTTATATAGTGTGATCCCCTTCTGGGAAAAAAACATCCTTGAAATACTAGCTACAACCTCTAGGCCTTATGCAGTGCTCCTTAGTCATTTGTTAGCTAGTGAAAATTCCCATTAAAATTAAATTTATTTATATGAATATGTCAGCTAGACTGAGGTACTTGCATATTTCACCTATAACCCTATGACACTTTTTCAGACTGAAAAGATAACCTTAAACTCCAAGTAGTCATATTTCACCATCTCGTGTTTCAAGAAATATTGCATTGATTTCTGTGACAAAAAATGAAGTAGTTTGATTCCTACTTAAACAGTCTTCAGGAAGATTTTCAAGATACTCATTAAACTCATTTTTCATTGAGAAGATCTTTTCAACCCCAAGTGCTATAGGAAGGGATTCAAAAAGAATGTATAATGTCTATCAGCGGAGAAGTACGGAACATGTATTTAATGATCTCTGTAGACTTGAATTGACACAATGCAAGTCTGTGATATGCAGAGATGAGAAGCAAAAGAGCTTGAGAGAGCCTGACCCACGATTTTACATCTGCATGCTATTTATCACCTACCATTCAGAACACAGCAGGTGGTCACCATGATGGTGCTCAATGGAGTTTTTTCTTTGTTTGTTTGTTTGTTTTTTAGCACAAAATTCAGAGCAGTTATTCTGCAATTTAGAAAAAGTATGGTAGTTTTAGTTATAGGGATTTTATTTCATTTATTTATTTATTCATTTGTTGTCATTAAGCAACAGTTCCATAGGCTGAAAGAGAGCTGGAAAATTGGGACTGCCCATTCCCTACCATGCACAAATATTTTATGTCTTATATTTAGAGCTTGATTTTAGAATCTGTAGAATATGTGCTGCAACATAAAAAGTTGTTTTGACTATTAACGAACCAGACAACCATCCCTAATATCCCTTCTGTTCCTAATTTCTATGACTTCATCATGCTTTCTCACAGTATCTTAATTACTTGTTTCATCTCTGCTCCCCTTCTTCTATCCAGGTCTTAAAAATGCTGTTCTCAACTTTTATTGAGTTTAGTAGATGTGATGCGCATTCAGTATTCAGTGTCTTACATTATCAGCCCAATAAATGCAAAATGATTCACATAATCTATCTTAACTCTGTCTATTCTGCATTTTGGGCACCACATTTTTCAATTGATCCCTTTTAAGAGTACAGCATTGCTCTTCTCTGCTGCAGTCTGTGTTCTTCTACTGATAATATTCAAACACTAACTCCCTGATTCTTTTCAGTGGGAAATGAACAATTATTCAGGGAAGAGGGGGGAAGCACAGGCAAGGAAAGAAATGTGTATTTAAGTTGATCACTCAGGGCAGAGAAGGAAAAGAGTGAGGAGGTTAGGAGACAGAAGAAAGTAAATTATTAGCAAGAATGTAGTACTGCAGAAGAGAGGCTATATTAATTTCAGACCTAAGCTGGTAATTCCATGTGATGTTGCAGTGAATCATGTAGACAGACTAGCTTGTATTTCTTCTAGCTCAGAGATCTCTGCAGTACATTTTATTGCAATAGAAGGCAATATAGACACGTTCAAGGGAGCAGGACTTGGTTAGCCTTTTAAAAATAAGGTTGAAAAGGGACATAATTAATTCTTAAAAGCAAACTCAGGAGAATAAACAACAGGAAAGGGAAAGAATTGCTTAAGGTAGGGGATAACGTCAATACAAGAACAAATAGTTATGAATCACCAAAGAAGAAACTGTGGGGGGAAAATAGATTATGTTCTAACTATTAGAGAAGGTGGGTGATGCAAGAAGATGGTGTACTGGGTCTGGCTGGGATGTTAACTTTCCCTGCAGCAGCCCATACAGTGCTGCGCTCTGCACTTGTAGCTAGAACAGCAGTGGTATCACACCAGTGTTGTGTCTGCTGCTGAGAAGTGCTGGCACAGCATCAGGACTCTCTCTGACCCTCCTAGGGGGTGGGCAAAAAGTGAGAAAGAAACATCACCAGGGCAGCTGACCTAAACCAACCAAAGGGATATTCCATACCATATGATGTCACACTCAGCAATAAAAGGTGGAAAAAGGAAGAAGAGGGGAGGGGTGGGCTCTCGTTGCGAAAACGTCTGTCCTCCTCCCGAACACTGGCTACGTGCGTTGAGGCCCTGCTTCAAGGACGTGGTCAAGCATCGCTCATTTGTGGGAAGTAGAGAGTAATTTCTTTCCTCTGCACTTCCACATAGCCTTTACTTGTTTTGTTTAGTTATTCCCTTTCCCCCCTCCCTTTTCCCCTTTCCCTTTTTTCCCTTTAGTTGAATTGTTTAATTAATAATAATATTTCCTTAATTATATATATATATATTTTTTTCCCCTTTTTAATTAAATCATCCTTATCTCAACCCGTGAGTTGTTCTTTCTTTTACTTCTTCCCCTCCTCATCTGAGGAGGGGGAGTGAGAGAGCGGTTGTGGTGTTCAACTGCCTAGCACGGTAAAACCACCACAGATGGTTATAGAATTATCAAGAATACAGAAGAAAATAAGGAAGAAGAAATACCTCCCAACACTACTTTTGTATTCCTTTCTTAAAAACCTGAGTATCTGGGGCCATGTTTTTAATTCTTCATTCAGAAGAGAAATCTCCCCTGCCATTCTTGCAGATGCAAATTAAGGAACCAATAGTCACTTTTTATGCCTTTCCCCATCTTTTGGCTAGGGATCTCTATGTCATGTCAGTGGGTCAATTTTTAATAATTTATTGTATTTAGAGAGGAGATCATTAAGAAGGCCTCTAATGATAATACATAGAAGGAATGATACAGAGAAAGTGCACTGAGATGGTATATTAAGATCCTGAGTGACAAAATGGGGAGAATACACACATCCCCCTTTCTCTCCCCCCTCCCCCCCCTTTTTTTTTTATTTTTTTTTCCACAGAAAACATTTTTGCTGGAAAATATAACTTCAAGGCTGCTAAATGATTGACACATTTAGGTCATAGTCAACAAATATTTCATCAATTCAAAGGGCAGAGGAAGGATGGGTTAACATGTTTCATGCTAGCATTTCCTTGAAAATTTTGAATTTTCAATCTGTTTTTTAAAGGAGATGTGGGATGTGAGACTTCAGAGAAATATTTGGGTGAGATATATTCTTTCAAGGCAATAATGTTAATCTCTTCTGTCAAATAGATAAAGATTGCCAGAAAGAAAAAGAGTGCATATTGATACTTAGCTTAACTACATTACATGCTGAAAAATGAGTTCTATTATTTTCAGAAAATAAATAAACCTAGGAGGCCTTTAAAAATAAGGGAATCTGTATTCTTTTAATCCATAACTCAAACATTTTCTTCACAGTTTGCCCGTTGCTTGTGAAGAACTCTAGCCAAAGACATACATGGATCTTATACACAGGGAAGTCTTTTTATTCTTGAAAGCTTCCCTGTCTCTACTTCCTGATATTGATATACAATATGGAGGGGGGGGGGGGGTGGGAGGGGGGGGAAGGTAATTCTTAAGAAAAGTCAAATTTTCCACAAGTGATGACTTCTCTCACAGCAGTGATTTTTTTTTTCAACAAAAACAGTAATTTTTTAAAGCATTGATGAAGTTTGAGGACTTATACCATCAGAAAAACAAACAAACAAAATACTTAGACTTGGAAATGGTCTTTGTGGTTTGTGTTAATGGCATGTGAGTATAAAAGCTGGGACACTCTCAGTCTTTGTTCTGAGACTCCTAAACTTGTCCTTTTTCTAGCACAAACAATGCTAGTGTAACAATTCAGTCACAACATTTTTCCTATTACACCGGTCATGTTTAGGTTTGAGTAGACTGGGCAATAATTTATCTTAGAAAGGGTGAAGTGAACCTAAGTGCTTTATCAAAATTTTCTTTCAATTCCATCAGTGCTTTGCTGACTCACACTTATTTCAGACCCTATTTTAGTTTCAGATAACTTCCCAGGTTTCTTCCTCTGTCTTATTCCGTAGGGCTCTCTCTATGGCAGGTGATAACTTGGGTCATTACATTTCCCTTTGGGCAGTAGCGGATGCTTTCTTCTATTTGTCTTATTCAACTGCTGTGAAGTTTGCCCATGGGTAGCAAGAGTTTATTACTTTTTTCCACTAGTGGTTTTTTTTTTTTTTTTTTTTTTTTTTTTTTTTTTTTTTTTTCCCTCTTTCAGCAGCACAGAGCCGGAGTATGCTGCTAACCTATCAGAAATTCTGCTTCATTGATTTCATTTAGAAGCCTTTTGTACACGTCTTTGCTAGAGCATCCACAGCATTATTCTCAGTTCTATGCTGACTGTAATCCTTTATATTAATGACTCTCTATCTGTTCAGCCCTATGCTGCTTGACCCTTGCCTTGAGCTCTGTGTATTTCTGGTAAATATTTTCCAGTATATGATCTTGAAGCAAAAATTAGGTTAATGCTGATATTTTTTGTAGTATGCATTTCCTGCTCCTCTCATCTATTTAATGGATTTTCCAATTAAAATGGACCTTCCTGGCCATTTTATCTGACCCCTGTATTACAAGGCTAAAGAAAGCTGCGCAGCAATTGCATGATGATGTAATGACAACAGCACTTCATCTTTTTTTGTCCTTCATCTTGGGGGAGAGGCACAGATTATTGTTAAGCACATATATACATGCAGATGTTCATAGGTACCCTCATTCTGTCACTTAAAAAACAGGACAATCAGAATTTCAAAGAGACCTGGTCACAGACGTACTAAAAAGCTAATGTTTATGAATAGGATGAGGTATGTTTATTTTCATGTGTGGGTAGTCTTTGAAGGATGACTTTGTTTTAGTATAGAGAGGTCTGCAGTTGGTTGTCCTAAATTCCTCTGGCCACACATACACTTGATCTTAAACTGTTCGTACTGGTTCAAAAGATGGAGCAGCGGAGGAATACTGGCAGATTGCATGTTGATTTTCTTTGTTTCAGTACCTATCAATAAAACCACGCATGGCAAGTGTGTCCTAAAATGTGTTCTTGTACTGGTCCTTATCTGCTTCTGAGAGAAAGGGCAGATCTGATCAGTTATAGATTAGCCTTGTTAGTGATCTTGGACAAGCAAATCTCTATTCCCATCTCACACAGGCATGTGTTCAAGCAAATATCCAGAATGATAAAAAATATGTCAATTTATATGTAAATATCAGCACATTAGGCACTTGGACCTCCAGACTCCTGCCAAATTGGAAACAAAGCCTGGGGTGTTACAAAGTCTGAGTCTCCTTATAGAAACGGACAACTTCTTTTTGCCAGTTGAAAACAAACAAGTAAACAAACAAAAAACATTTGGAACATATGCTAAAAATCCAGATATCCAAAGACTATTTTTAGTTCAGTTTTCATTTTATGATTAAATCTGGGGGAGAATTTCAGCCCACAAGTTTTGCACTTTTTATCACTGAGTTCAGAATTATTATTGTTTAATAAAGACTGATATTATTGAGTTATTTCCAAGAGAAACAGAAAGTACTGTAGCTGTTGACAAGGTTAAACTTAAAACAAAATCTTGGAACAAAATAAAATGGAATAAAATAATGTACTTATGAAACTGTTAGTTATTTTTCATAGAGGACGGATTTGTGGAGGTGACTGAGAAATTCCATGTTGAGGTTCAGAGACTGTCAGAAAGGCAGTCCTACAAGCCAGGAGGTTCCACTTTAGGGACACATACATCTTCTTATGGAAATACATGAAATTATATTCCTTGAGCATGTATCTGAATAATGTGCATCTGCATCAGGGCATCTGCCTTTAGATATATGTCATCTTCAGAGACATAGAAGTTGGTCTACTTTTTTGCACTTTGGAAGTGCTCCTAATATTAAGATTTGGAGCATCATGCTTTCACATTATGGACATTGGTTACTCTGTGTGCAAACTATTTTGTCATTTAATTAGCTTTTGAAGGCTTTGACCTTTTTTTTTGGAGGGTAAAGATGCTGTACACATAACTAATATAAAATGAGTGCAATATAATGTCACTATGATAGCATCTGATCTGACTGTAGGCGGTTTAATCAGAGGATACTCACTATGTGAGTGGACATTCATACATTCTAGTAGGAAGATAACCTGCAATCTGGGATGTGCTGAATGTCCTATCAGCAGGGAAATCTCTCTGTGATTCTCATCAGGTTTATTTCCATTTGTCCTTTCAATGGGGATGAAAAGGATTGCTTATATTTTAAGCATGCTGGCTTAGAGAAAAAGTTGGGATTCAGTAGACAGTCAGCAACAGATGGAGATCTGTCTGTAGAGGAAAGGGATATGAAAACAACAGCAAGTAGAGAGTCTGCTTCAGTCTTTCCATATACAGAGGTAAAAAGCGAATGGAGATATCAGTCTCTAAAAAATTGCAAGAAAAATGGAAATATTAACTGAGACCTCAATTCCTCTTGTTTTCCACTTTATATAGTGTGTGTGTGTGGGGAAATATAGATTTCTTTTCATGGGAGTTACTGTATTTAACCACTTAAAAACGAGATTTTTTTAAGTTCCTAGAATAACATATTTTGCATGTTTCTAACATAGTTATTCCATTACTAGTTGAGAACAGTTCTGAAGATGGACTGTGGTGTGCAAAATTATGCACTAGTCAGGTGTGGGCTGCACACCTGGAGGATGTAAAAGGGTCTTCAGACTGCTCAATCCATAAAAGTCATCTCCATGTTAAGAGAACAATGAACCTTTATAATTAATTCCTTTTATGATCATAAATAGCATGATGCATAAAATGTATAGGTGGGGAGACATCTGTTATCTCTATAACCTTATACTGTATATTGTGGGCAGAATGGAGTAATCATACTCACTATTATGCCTGGGCTAGAACTTCATAAATAGGAACATATTTCTTACAGCACAGTAGCCTGCCATAATTTTTGAACAGCCAATAGAATAATTTTCAGTTCTTCACGAAGAGACTTGCAGTGAATTAAAGTCTGAGTAATATCTGTACAATTCATTGAGTTTGAGGCTTATATGGTATCTGCTCTACTTCAGGATTTCAGTGGGGTAAATGCATGAGTCTGGTAAACAGAGTTTAATCCTATTTGTTTGTGTCTATGTAGATAAAGAGAAAATGCTGTTGGTATTTTGAAAAGTGAAATGTTCATATGCCTTCAAACATCAGTGCTATAACTCAGATAGTTCTTGCCTTTCATAAATATATCTTTGATTTTATGTTATTTATGTTTCTTTAATAATTATTTTTCTGGGATATCATGACAAGTTATCTTCTATGTTGATTTTATTTGAGGGATGTTTGAACTGCATGGTTGCAAGCAGAAAGGTTTTTTTTTTTTTTTTTTTTTTTTTTTTTTTTTTTTTCCCTTGGCCACAAATTCTAGCAAACTTTTTCTTTTATATTTTTTCAGGCTGATATACTCTGATAAGATGTCCTGTTCTTTTCAGCCATTAGACTTTTTTTGTGGGAAGTGGCAAAGTTGAAAAGAATCTATATTTCTGAGATCTTTGGAGGTCATAAGAATGTATCAAGGAAAGAAGAAATGTTGCAGGATGGTGTTAGATTGATCAAGCAGGGTTCATTCCTGCGGTGACACTCTGCCATTCCCTATTGTTATTTCCTTATATTTTTGACACTGTACTATGAAGGACATTAATTTTTATATTACCTATTCACCTGAATTCTATACACAGCTTTTCTGTCTTCAATAATTTAGAACATAGTTTTAAAATAAATAAATAAATAGGGAATTATAATATTTTATGTATTGGATTGTGCTTTTGTTTGAAGACTAATCCTTATAGAGATAATCTGAGGTGAGAGAGGTCTATTGCTTTATTGTGCTTAGAAATTGAGAATCAGAATAAGAAGAATCAGAAGAAGAACAAGAATTATATATGGCTATATTTTCTTGGCAGAACTTTTTGAAAAGTAAAAACAAATTATGAATGACTGAAAAGGGAAAAGCTTTTTTTAAAAAAAAAAAAAAAAAAAAAAAAAAAAAGCTTTTTGGGAATATCCTAAAAATGAAATAGTGAGTTATAACTTTTCTAGAATAACCCTTAAGATACAGCTATATGTTACCAGCCTAAGATTTCCTGGCAGCTTCAGATGAACCCTAGAATGCGTCTAGAAACTATCTGAAATTATCTTTTTATTGTGCTCTTAGGCATGTCGGTAGAAAGCCACACTGTCACTTTGGCCTTACATGGATTGTCAAACATTGTTGGACCAGATGTATTTACTGGAGATTTGTTCTTTCTTGCCTATGCTGCCAGAATAACATTAAAAATGCAAGGTGTTTAGTGTTTTTTGTTTTGTTTTGTTTTTTAATAGAAGAATCCTCAGGCCAGCCATGAGCAAACTCAGACCAGTAGTGGAGGACATGTGACTATGTCAATGAGGAAGGCAGTCTGAGATGTTGGTAGAGAAGCTGGGGGAACAACCCAGACTAAACATGGTCCAAGAATGGAACTGAGCTGCTGCAAGGTGGTAGTCTGTCTCTGATTCACTTCACAGGGAGGAAAAGATAATTCCATGCAGAAATTCATCCTTCCCTAAAACACCTAAAAGAGGTCAGATAAATTGAATTTTAGAAAAGTCTGCTTTTTCCTGTTGATCATAAAAAGCCATAACACATAACTTAGATGGAGATTTTTAATTTGCAGAAGTTGTTTAGAGGCATATATCCTACCCTCTCTGTATTGAACTTAACACCCAAGCTAGCTGGGGTTTCTCTGCAGTCCTACATTAAAAACTTAGCCCTATCTTCAGCATAATTGAGAAATAGACTGGTGAAACCCCAATTAGTTTTTCAGCTTTTCCGTCCTCTCTACAGAGAACAACTCCATTATAATCACATTTATGATTGAACAGGTACTTCACAGTCTTATGAATTAAATTATTTACCTCTTTAAAAATATCAGCAGACAAATCTTGAGTTTTAAATGTTGACACTTCTCTTGGGAAGCAGGAAGGAAGAGATCAGGAGGATATCACAGTGCCAATTAATGAGGCCAAGCCTTCAAGTAGAACATTCATTAGGTTATGTGGTAGTCTCTGCAAGCTGTTCAGAAACACAGTCCAAAGCATATTTAACTGTAGAGCAATACTTTCCAAAACTTTGTGAATTGCTGGAGGAAAAGGAAAATTAAGTGATAGAAATACAGCACTTTCAAACAGCCTCTCCCCTTCTCTTTGTAGAATAATAGAGTCTGAAGCTAGTACAGTAGCTTTAGGGTCAGGATGAATTTTGACCTCTGTTAAATTTCCCACTTTATTAGCAGAGCAATAGGCTTGGACAGAAAAGGCATTAATAAAAGAGTGTCCTTTCACTATATTGTTTCCACTATTACAAACAGATAACAAATAACCTGATTTTGCTCTCAGTATATTGAATAGAAAAGAACAAGGTAAATAAATGATGCAAAGAAACAGTATGAGGGAGATGTATGAAAACAGGGATGGAAAGAAGTCAGTACACTCTGCCTTATCATCTGAATTCTCCATTTGGGAAAAATACTCCTGTCATTGAATTGCCAAAACACTGACTGAAGAAAGGCTCTGGTTTAGAAAGTACATGGTGTTTCAGGTTATAGAAGTATTTCACTATATCTTATGGGGAATTTAAAGCTGTAAGGGACAGGACATGAAATACAGTTCCTGTACTGAACTTAGTAACCTCAGTTATAAGCTATTTAATTCTCAATAGACATAAATATGGATTAATTACAGGTAGAGATCAGGTGAAATTGAAATGCCAACAATGCCAGAGGCCAATGTGATGGCAGGGAATCAATTGGACAAAATATATCTAGATGAGTTTATAAGGCATGCAGTATCCTGTATTACTGATTTCCAACAAACCTTACCTGTGGGAAATTCCTTGCTGATACTACATCTGGAAATGTTTGATCCTGAGCATGTGAGCAAGAGACAGTACCCAATTGTATAGGGAGAAAATAAATAAACATTAATTTCACTCTGTTAGTGAAATGATCTACCCAACCAGAGTCTCATTTCTAGCACAGTTCATTCAGGAGGAAGACTTTGAATACAGTCCTGTCTTATTAGTAAGCAACAGATGAAGGGAATTAAATATTTGCTGATCCCAGGTGAGACTTCACTCACTAACTCCTACCTTTTGCTGCACAGGTGATACCAACACAGTAGGAGGAGGAAGGATTGAGAAGAAGGGTGTGAGATAAAACAGTGGAAGAAAGGTAAAATTTTCCTTGGCATTATTGGGTCATGTGCAGAGCCCAATGTACATATGAAGCTATAGAAATGGCAATGTGGATACCACTAGTGTTGACTGGCTGGAGAAATATGGCTCTCTCTCTGTTGTGGGAGCCAGGCAGTACCAACTTCATTATGGTAAAACTGCATTACTTTTCAAAACCTTCTACTCACTCAAAGGCATGGTTTACCTTCCCAGTGGAGTCCTACTGCACCAGCTCAGAGCCTAGGCTCTTGGAGAATGGGCTGCACAGTGGGACATTTTGGGCTTCCCTAACCTTGTGCCTCTTGCAGAGATAGACATGGGCCTGAGCTGGGCCCACCCCTGCCCAGATAGGGATTGATGCCCGCCCCCAAAATCACTGGAAAAGAAAATCATCTCCAAGTGATTAACTAATGGTTTAGCAGATCCAAAGACTCTGCCTGGAGATTCCCAGCCTGCCACAACAGCCACCCCAGCAAAGGTAGTGCGAAGGGGTGGTTGAATATAGGGCCTTGGAGAGAGAACACACAGCTTTTGTATATCGGCAAGTTGTAGCTTAAGGTGGTATAAATTCACAGTGTGTGTATGTGTGTGTTAATGCTTCAAGGCATTATTGAATTCCTCACCATTTTTTAATCTGCTTTATCAATTGCTGCTACAAGCCAACGTTAATAACTTATTATGAACTTGGTGAATTATGACTCCCTTAACCTGTGAAAAGACAAAATAGGCATACCTTATCTCTGGGGAACAATCCCCTTTTTTCTTTAAAGCTCCTTCCTGGTCAGTCTAACAGATACTCTTTGATATTTTATCTGCCTGAGACTTATTTGTTAATCCTGTGTGATCCAGGGGGAAGCTTTTTATGAATGCTTTAATAAAATAGATTCCGTGAGCCTAGTTGGTGTCCTTGTGCATTTCAGCATGGACTACAAAAGGAGGGAGAGCTGGTGGTAATAAAGCATCACCGTTCTAGAGCTTGGCTTACCTGACTTACTCACAACATTTCAAACGTTTTGTGTGATTGCCTCCGATTTTTCAGTTTTCTTCTTTGGATTCTCTATAGAAACCTCCTTATCAGTGTTTTACTGTCAGGAAATGTGCATTATTGTCAGAATTCCTTGTAGAAATACAAATGGTAGTATAATTGGTGCATGAAAGAAACAGACCCAGCTTCTGGCTAGATTCAGTTGAGAGGAAACATCATTTCTGACTATTGCTGGGGTAATACTAGCCAAAATCAGAGGCTGTTCTTACTGTCCTTAAATGTTTGTCACAGATTATTATTATTATTATTAATTATTATTATTATTAATAATAATAATAATTAGATAGTCCTCGGTAAAGAGTCATTTATCAATTAACTGTGTCATTGTGGATGGATTTAGATCAATTCTCCCAGTTTTATGTGAAACTTGGAGGTTTTGTCACTTAAGGACTTTGTCCAGACTAGTTTTACTATCAGTTTGGGAAAGATAAGATATTGACATTGTTTTTTAGGTTGAAAGAAACCCAAAATATCAACCCAAAACCTAACTGAGAGAAGTCTTTTTGTGCAGAACTAAATGAAAACCTTTTGTATTTCACCTGGTTTGTTCAAAATTCTGGCTGTATCCTCTTCTGGCACCTGGAAGTGACTCAGATCTTAGTCCAAGCTTCTGAAAAGCCTCATGAACCTTAACGAACCTATCAGTAAACATATCTTCAGCTTAGGATTTATAACAAAGCCAATTTTATGCACGGCTACTTTTGAAATACAACAGCAAAAAAAAAAAAAAAAAAAAAAGATATTCTGACCTTTGCTTTTTTTTATTGAAAAACATCAGTCATATTTTTCAATCATTTTTCTAATTTTTTAACAGTGTTGAGAGAAAAACTTTCCTAACCAGATTCTAGGTCAGATATGAATTTTTGTGCTTTATCTGCTGAATATGGGAAAATGCTCATTCCTCTTTTGCTCAGCTGTAGAGGCTTCTAGGTGACTATGTGAGGATGTCAGCCTACAAGTAATGCTTCATTCACTTCGGCTTAAGGGATTTTTATTTATAACATGTTATACATGCATTTATTCATTTATTTGCATTTCCCAAACTGAATGTTGCTTTAAATAGATAACATGAAGTTTATGGAAGGCAGTGAGATATGCATCTTTGGTGCTTCATCCTGGTGATAGCGTCAATTGCCACCTTGGGTTAATAATTAGTAAGTGCTTGGGGATCTGTCAATATAAAAACATTAAAGTAAAAAATGCAAAAAGCTATCATTGCTGATAATGTGGCCTTCCTGAATACTTGCTCTGCATCACCAATAATATTTTGGAAAAAAGTTATTATGGATTTGGCATAATGCATGAATTAATTAGCTTCCAAAATAAATTTCTGGCCAAGGAGAAAACTTGGGGGTTCCAGGCAGAACTGCTCTCCAGAGACTGGCAAAGAAGCTCCCTATATGCTTAACTGGAAACACTTTGCCAACTCATCTCTGTTTGCCCATTATGCTCAGGTTGAAAAAGGCGAGCAGGAAAGCTGTCAAAACACAACCACTTTTATATTTGAGCCAGTCACTTTATTTTAGAGTGACACCAGTCACTCTAAAGAGTTCATGGCCCCATAATAAAAAAACACTAGCAGAAACATGCCTAATTGTTTGTTTTCCCCTACCCCTACAGTACTGAGTCTCAGTCAGGATGTCACTTTAGAGAATGCTGTATCTTTAAATAATAAATAAAGGAGGGAGGGAGTTTGTTTATACTATGAATGTTGGCTTTGTTGTTGTTGTTGTTTTATTATTATTATTATTTTTTTTTCTACTAAATCTGCAGTATAATCTGTAGACTGGTCTATTAACTGTTGGCGTTTGAATTATTAGGAATCACAGGAGATGCAGGAGTTTGCTCTTGATATGTTGCACTGTGGGGTTGACTCAAGCAATTTCCATTAATGTTAATGGAGATGATGTTCATAAATTACCCCTATATCAGTAGCAAAATGGATGCTGTAGTCTACCAAATACTAAATGTTCAAGTATCACAAACTCAAATGTGATCTTCTGATATGTTAAGAGTTACTTCTTCTTAAATATACAGAACATGAAGAGTTTGTTCATTAATGCTCACTTGCATTTAGATTATGTTGGAAGACATAGTGTTTTTCTATTTTTGTTTGGTTTTGTTATTTTGGTTTGGTTTTGCTTTCTTTAGTGAAACGGTTGAAAGATTGCAAGATCGCATAAGGAGCCCTCCTGAATTTCTGAAGGACTCTCTGGCTGCAACTGAACCAGTAAAGGAAATGGTGCTACTGAGCCTTCCCAGCTACTGCAGTTCAATTGTGCATGCTGTTCAATTGCTGGAAGGGTTTCCAGCATGCTGGAGGCCTTTTCCAAGTAGTTCTAGCAAACTGTGGTCTTGTCTGGGGAGGGGGCATGAGATGACGACCATTCTCAAACAGTTTTCTGGATGCCACCATTTTGTTTTGAAGGACATGAGATCTTAATAATGACTCAGGCTGCTTCTTGACAGCTGAAGAATCTGGAGAATGTTTAACTTTAATAGCATAGACTTAGTCTCTTTCTGTATTGTGATATGTAGCCTATGTAGTTCCTTAGCTTTGCAAGGCTGGTGTATCCTATTGCCATTAGTTGCATGTCTTCCTTTGAGAACCTTTCACAGAGTCTAAAAGTGCCTTTCTAGAAGAAATATAAGTGGGAATAAAGCAATAGTTCTTACAGGCTCTTGACCATTCTGAATCTCCTTGCTCAACCCTAAAATGATCAATTAGTGATAAATATGCTGAGTGAATGAAGTGGGTACTTTTCTATTAGGCATAGGACTGAGCAAAGCAATTTGTTTCAGTCCCTCACCTTAGGGACACAAAAGGACAGAATTCTGTATAACTGACCTGGATAGACAACCCTTTCTTTAAATAAGTTTCTTGAATTTGTGTTTAGGATTAACCATAAAGATTATATTTATAATTTGTGTACACTAATAGCCATGATTATTTTCAAATCACTGACCAAGAAATAAATGGTTCTGTGTTACCCTCCAAAGTAATTTTTTTCTACACATGGGTCATTTTTGCAAAAATGTATGCAGTCCTCTGTCTCACTCACAACCTCCCTTTAAATCATGTGAAGGATTGACTACCAGTGATGGTCAGGGCAGCTGTAGTTTCAGACTCAAGGGAATCCAGAAGGTGTTGTTAATGTATTTGTTAATGCTTTACTCTCAACAAGGACCAAATATTTAAAGATTGCAACCTGCTCTATCTCCAGCAGCTTGAGGCTTTTAATTTTAATATTCTTTTTTTTTTTTTTTTTTTTTTTTTTTTTTTTTTACACATACTGCAGCAAAAGAAACCACACTTCAAAATATTTTTTTCTCTCTCCTTTTTTCTCCTCTGTGGTTCTTCGAAAGGTTAGGTTTGACAATAGGAATATAGTCACAGATACTCTAGGCAACAAATGAGAAATGTTCTTCTGTGACCTTAATGTTGGCAAGTGATAATAACCAGTGAACCATGAAATACTGCTGCAATATTGTTCATGACTTTTCTGTTTTCTAAGATTAATTTTATGTTCTGAAATGAAGTGACAATCATTTATTATTCTGTTTTACATAGCTTCCACCGGGAAGCAAATATGAAAAGCTTAATTTTCTAGTCCACTTGCAGCAGTGTTCCTAGTGAAGAATCAGATATATACTTAAATATTCCTTGTTTAATGTATACAATATAATCCTTTTGTTTAGGCATAGTCAGAAATGTCTGGCTTAGAATAGAGATGGCTAATATTTAAAAGAGGAAATTACTTTTATCTCCTAGGGGTTAAATAGTTATAGTACTAATTATTAATACACTACGGGTGTGAACTTTGCAAGAATATTTAATTTTGAGCTACTGTTTTCTAAGAACGTCATACTTTCCTAATGAAACATTTTACCTTTTCACTAAACTATGGTCTGTTTAAAATGCTGCGAACAGGATTTAGCTACCAAAGACTTTTTGCTACCAGCAATTTCTACTCCACAAGTAGATTATTATGGCATTTCCATCAGAGGAAACATAAGCAGTTCTCAGACCAAACCTAGTTCACTTTTCCATGTACACCATTATTTTTTCCTCCATAGGCTGTTGATAATCAAACAATTTTAGGATGTGATAATGCGAATCTTACTTACCTTCAGTAGAATTTACACATATCAATGCTTCTGACTTTAGTAATATTGCTGCTCAGGTATGTAAAGTCAGGAAAAAGAAAAGCCAGGAAAGTCAGGAGAATTTCAAGGTCAATTGGATGGGGGAATGTAGATAACATTTTTAAAGTCAGTGGGTTTTTCTGTTGTTGTTGTTTGTTCTCTTTAAAATACATGTAGTTGAGCATTAGGATATAATTGCATAATCACAGAATCACAAAGAATAATCTACGTTGGAATAGACCTCCAAGATCACCGAGTCCAACCTCTGACCTAATACTAACATGGTATAGTTTAGTGGAGGCACTAAACTATACCATTAAGCTCTAAATCTAAACGTCTTTTAAAAACCTCCAGGGATGGTGACTCAACCACTTCCCTCAGCACCCCATTCCAATGCCTAACAACCCTTTCAGTAAAGAAGTCCTTCCTAATACCCAACCTAAACCTCCCCTGGCGCAACTTAAGCCCATTCCCCCTTGTCCTATCACTGGGTACATGGGAGAATAGACCAATCCCCACCTCGCTACAGCCTCCTTTAAAGTACCCGTAGAGAGCAATAAGGTCACCCCTGAGCCTCCTCTTCTCCAGGTTGAATAATCCCAGCTCCCTCAGCCATGCCTTGTAAGATTGTTCTCCAGACACCTCACCAGCCTCCTTGCCCTTCTCTGGACTCACTCAAGCACTTCGATGTCCTTATAGTGAGGGGCCCAAAACTGAACACGGTACTTGAGGTGTGGCCTCACCAGAGCCGAGTACAGTCCTGCCGGCCACACGGTTTCTTATACAAGCTAGGATGCTGTTAGCCTTCTTGGTCACCTGAGCAAACCGCTGGCTCATATTCAGCCAACTGTCAACCAATACTCCCAGGTCCTTCTCTTCCAGGCAGCTTTCTAACCACTCATCTCCCAGCCTGTAGCGCTGCTTGGGTTTGTTGTGCCCCACGTGTAGGCCCCAGCACTTTGCCTTGTTGAAACCTCGTACAGTTGGCCTCAGTCCATTGGTCCAGCCTATCCAGATCCTCTTGCAGAGCCTTCCTACCCTCAAGCAGATTGACACACGCACCTAACTTGTTGTCATCTGCAAACTTACTGAGGGTGCACTTGATCCCCTCATTCAGATCATTGATAAAGATATTAAAGAGAACTGGCCCTAATACTGAGCCCTGGGGGACTCCACTAGTGACTGGCCTCCAACTGGATTTAACTCCATTCATCACAACTCTTTGGGCCCGGCCATCCCGTCAGTTTTTAACCCAATGAAGAGTACACCAGTCCAAGCCAAGAGCAGCCAGTTTCTTCAGGAGAATGCTGTGGGAAACTGTCAAAAGCCTTGCTGAAGTCAAGGTAGACCACATCCACAGCCTTTCCCATATCCACTAAGTGTGTCACTTTGTCATAGAAGGAGATCAGGTTTGTCAAACAGGACCTGCCTTGATAAACCCATGCTGACTGGGCCTGATCGACTGCTTGCCCTGCAAGTGCCGCATGATGACGCTCAAGATAATCTGCTCCATGAGCTTCGCTGGCACTGAAGTCAAAACTAATAACTAATTAGTCAAAACTAATACCAAATTAAGGGCTTGATTCTTGGAGGAACTGAATACCTATCACTTTCATTAACATTAAATTTGTCATTAAGGTTGTTCAAGAAGTTAAGCATTGTAGTGGGCTTACGTGGCAAAGTTTTGCTAGCAGGGGGCCATAGGGGTGGCTTCTGTGAGAAGGATCTAGAAGCTGCCCCACGTTTGGTAAGGGCCCCACTGCTGACCAAAGCTGAGCCAAAAAGTGATGTTGCTTTGCTCCTCTGTGAGAGCATATTTAAGACAGGAAAAAAAACACAACCACAGAACTCTGCACCACACAGCAGCTGGGAGAGTGAGAGGAGTGAGGAACAGCCTTGCAGGCGCCAAGGTCAGTGAAGAAGGAGGGGGAGAGGTGCTCCAGGTGCCAGAGCAGAAGTCCCCTGCGGCCTGTGGTGAGGACCATGGTGAAGCAGGATGTCCCCCTGCAGCCCATGGAGTACCACAGTGGAGCAGGGTTCCACGCTGCAGCCTGTGGAGGAGACCATGGTGGAGCAGGTGGACCTGCACCAATGGAGACTGCGGCCTGTGGAAGACCCCTGTCGGAGCAGATTCTGGGCCAGACCTGTAGGGCGTGGAGAGGAGACCACACAGGAGCAGGTGACCTGGCAGGAGCTGCTGCCTGTGGGAGACCCAGGTTGGAGCAGTTTGTTCCCGAGGGATGGACTCCGTGGTACAGACCCATATCTGGAGCAGTTCTTGGAGAGCTGCTGCCTGTGGGAAGCCCACGCCGGATCAGTTCAGCAAGGACTGCATCCCGTGGGAAGGTCCCCATGGCACAGGGGACGAGAGTGACTGAGAAGGAGTGGCAGAGAAGCGCTATAGACTGACCATAACCCCCATTCCCCCTTTCCCCTGCACTGTTTGCGGGGAGGAGATGGAAGTGGGCGGTTGGGGAGGGAAGGTGCTTTTGGTTTCTTTCCTTTGTTTCTTGCTTCTCTAGCTCGTTAGTAATAGGCAATAAATCTTACTATCTCCCTATGCTGAGTCTGTTTTGCCCGTCACGATAATTACTGTGCGATCTCCTCGTCCTTAGTTCAACCCTTGAGCCCCTTTCACTATATTTTCTTCCTGCTCCTCTTTGAGGAGGGGGAGTGAGAGAGAAGTTGTGGTGGAGCTCGGCCACTCACATGAGTAAAACCACCACAAGCTTGTCCAGGGATTGTTTATTTGGAATGAGCTCAATTCAGAATGCAATAGGTACCCCTTCTTCTGGAAAACTAAGCAGTTCTGGAAAACTAAGGTTTCCCAGTCTGGGTGCATTAAATTACATGTTGGATCCTTTTTTTTAGTCATCTCTATCAAAGTAATCTTGTTTCAAGAGGGGACAGGGGACTATTGTTCACCCATTTTGAGCACTACACTACCAGTGTTTCTAGCACTGACTAACATTAACTAGTAGACCAAACTGTCACTTATAATTCTGGAGTTTTGAAGTAAACAGATCAACCAACCGACCAACTCAACACCACCACCACCAAAACATAAAACCAAATCCTATGTGTTAATTCTGATAAGTACCCTAAAATCCAAGGTGATGTCTTGTAGCATGACTCAGTTGTGTTCCAGCTGTTCACACATTGCAGACTGTTGTTTCCTGATATAACAATAATCCCTTTTCTTAAGTGTTCTTATTAGATATTTGTTAAAAGCAAGAGTAAAATGTTAGGTTCACTGCTATTAGTATCCAAAGTCTCAGCTGTTAGGAATTAGATAGGGTACCACTACCACTAGATGTGCAATAAACAGTGTTTGTGTTGAAAGTCTGAGATTACTTTTGTTCGAGACTGCTTTGCTCATTATAACTCTACTTGAGGAGCCTTCTTGAAGATTCACAGCAAAGCCCAAGCTAAGACTAAATATAAAGCAGCATCCTAGTGGGATTTAAAACAAATAGAAGATAAAGAACCCTTCTTTCATCTACTGAATTGGCCACAACTTGAAGTGGATAATTTACGGAATTGCATTTCATTTCCTTGTAATATAGTACATGTCATACAAGCAAGATTAGGTGCTGGGATTCAGAAGCAAAAAAAACAGAAGTCTGTAGGTGCTCAGTGGATATGTATACATTTAAGGAAAGAACAAACAAACAAACAAACAAACTAAAAACCCCCTTTTTCCAGGGACTTTTTTTTTTTTTTTTTTTTTAAAAAAAAAAAGGTCTATGTAGTCTATATGCTTTTATTAAAAATAGGCTTTATGGAATGATCATGGATTATGTAATCACAACTTCCAGTTTTATCTAAACAGCTCAGTTTTCACTAGATAAGACACTAAGTCTTCCATGGCTTAGGTGTACAAAACCATGACTAGTAAACATATGGCCTACATGGAGAATACAGAATTTTACTCTAAAGTTATTAAAATTGACAAATAGAAATTCTGTGCACAGGACAGTTTTGGAGAGTGAGAGCTCAGTAAGAGAGAAACACTAATCAAAAAGAAGGGAAGTTTTGCCTTATTTTCTATATTCTATATTTTACCATGTCTACCACTGACTATGATAATGTTCCTTTTTTTCTGTGTTTTACAACAATTTATGTTTTCAAATATTTTGTTTCCTCTTGAAAGTTATTGAAAAACATTTGCAAGACAACACAGTCAATGGTCATAGCCAACACGGGTTCATGATGTGAAAGTCCTGTTTCTAACTTAATTTCCTCTTCGGGCGCAGTTCACATCTAGGTGACCAAGGGAAGCCAGAAGCCATTTGATGCAATCTTTTTGGACTTCAGCAGAGCTTTTGATACTGTCTCTCACAGCATCTTTCTGGACAAAAAGTCCAAAATACAGCTAGACAAATACACTATACAATGGGTGAACAATTGGCTGATGTGCTCAAGGGGCTATAGCCTCATCTTGAGTGTTATGTGAAATTTTGGTGCCTCATTATAAGAAGGACATAAAACTATTAGAGAGTGTCCAGAAGTGGGCAACAAAGATGGTGAAAGGTCTGGAGGAGAAATTGTAAGGGGAGCGACTGATGTCACTTGGATTGTTCAGCCTAAAGAAGGCTGAGGGGAGGCCTCACCACAGTCTACAGCTCAGTGAGGGAACATGGAGGCAGAGGAACTGATCTCTTCTCTCTGGTGACCAGTGATATGACCCAAGGGACCAGTATGAAGATTCATCGGGAGAAGTTAAGACTGGATATTAGGAAAAGATTCTTCACTGAGAGGGTGGTCGGCACTGGAACAGGCTTCCTAGGGAACTGGTCAAGGCACCAAGCCTGCGGGAGTTCAAGAAGTGTTTGGACAATGCTGTAAACATATGGTTTGATTTTGGGTGATCCTGTGTGGAGCCAGCAGCTGGACTTCATTATCTTTGTGGGTCCATTCCAGCTTCCAACTTGGGATATTCTATGATTCTATGTTGCAGTTAAGCTCCTAGATGCTCAGCCTAGAATGTGTGCAGAGTGAAACTAGTAGTTTCCAAGGAAACTTTAATATAAAAGTTGGATGAGAGGTGGTTTTGACTCCAAATTTCAACTGCTTAAGTCTTCGAGCAGGTTCTCAAAAGCTTATTGTCCATTACAGTTCTGTTCTGGGCCCTGTGTCCTTTTTTGGTGCGTAGGTCTAGTCCTTAAGTTGTTGAATCATCTGGACACACTGAAACTTTCATCCTCCAGTGCTGAATAATAGCCACAGACATCTATTATTCTCTGACTCATGTGGATTTCAAGGGGAATTTTGGATGTGCAATCATGTGTAATAACAATCATCAGTTGCAGGGTATTTTCAAAATGCACAGATATCATTTGAGTGCTCATGGACAGCAAATAACTAAATCCTGCATAAGTATATGAAATAAAAAAAATGGTACTTATTTGAAAATCCTTTTATTTTTTATTGGTTGTAACCAGCTCTGCACTGTACATACTCTGTGTAAAGACTCCCATCACCAGTAAACAGGAGATGAAATCTAATTGAAACATTGATTTCCTGCTCCAATTTTAATGATTCCTGTAGATTTTTTCTTGTATATAAAGAAGTTGCACCCAGATCTGAAAAAGAAATGAAGTAAAATAAGGAAATTATTACATTTCCTCAGCTGGATATGATTTTTTTTTTCTTTCTGCTAGGAAGAAAGATGTTATATTTTGCTGGAAATAAACAGATTTCTCTGAGTGGCAAAATGAAACTTGTTTGTCACAGTAGAGGGCAGAGCTGAAGGTCAGAGCAAAAATTCTACTTAGTGTGACACATTTTCATGAACTGGATCATCCCTCTGTGACTGACAAATCTGACACTTGCCAGAAAGGGAGTGAGGGTGAAGGGGTATTGGATTTCCTCATGGTTCTGGGGAGGGGCGCAAAGATTAAAAAAAAAAAAAAAAAAAAAAAAAGACTGATAGTATGAGCCCCCACGCATTAATTTAATATCACAATAATAATAATAATAATAAAAATAGCTGACTAAGTAGCCCACCCCTAAGCCCCACTTAGAGGGTCAGGTAGAGGAACAGATGATTTCCAGTGGACTTAAATCACCTGCTGCCCTAGGGATTTCCTCCAACACCCCCTTTTTTTTTTTTTTTTTTTTTTTTTTTTCCTGGAAATGCAAAGAAATTAGGAGATGCAAGTTATGTGGATGGAGGAGAGGTTTTGCCTAATAAAATAAATATATTAAGAAGGGAAGTTGCAGTTAGGTTCACTAACTAATCTAGACTAAAATCTTTCAGCAGAGTGAAATGAACTTCCAGGGTATTCTGAAATCTCCAAACACTGACTTGAAATATCAGTTTCTTTGTTTGTCCTACATTTCACAGTGAGGCTTTCATCTCTGTTTTTGGTGATTCATCTACCTACCATGAATTTCTATGTTACTGCTCCAGCCCTTTCTGTAGTGGGCAGAGAAGAAACAGTAGATATCTTCTGTTTCAACATCATTGTTTAGACATTTCTGACGTGTCAGTTTCATATGCAAGCTAGAGAAATATGTCTAGAATAAACAACCAAAATTTTGATGTAAAGATGGTTGGAACACCGTAATCAGAGAGTAGGATTCAGTGTCTTAATGTCTGCAAAGATGGAGACACCAAGGTGAGAGAAAATGCAAACACGCTGAAGGACAGAATAAGAATTCAAAATTATCCAAAGCTTACCATGCTTTGGAGTAGAGCTCTGGACTAGGTTATTTGTCTTTCCTCCATCTGTATTTGGTAGGATTCATTTCCAGTTCCTCCTTACCAAGATCTCATCTTTTGCCATTTAGCAGTTACATCCCCTTTTACCATAGGCATCAACTCTAAAGTGTGTGGCTTTACCTATTACTATTATTCTGTCCTACACGCTTCTCTGAGGATAGAAAGCTGAAACGCTTCTCTGAGGATAGAAAGCTGCATCATTTCCTAGGTCTTCTGGTTTCATCACTGTCCTGTCTAATTCCTTCCCACTATGATTTCTATGAACCATCAGCCTCTGCCAGTCTTGCTTTGATTTCTTAAGGATATCAAGGAAGAAGAGCTATGTAGTGTTGCAGGGAGAGGTGGCTGTTGATTTTTTTTTTTTTTCCCTGAGATATTTTTCTATAGTCATTACTGCTTAGATGAATTTTCCTACTGTATCTTGAGTTCTGCATGTGTAATTCTCTGGAAGAGGAGAGATTAGAGAAGTCTGTGGTTGGGGAGGGTTGTTGGCTGTTATTTTTGTTTGTTATTTTTGTTTGTTTTTGTTTGTTTGTTTGTTTTTGAGATACACATGGCAGGTTTGGGAGTGAAGACCAAAATCTCTTATATCTATATGAGCTCCACACTGTCAGTGGGCTTCAAAGACTCTCACATTTTCTGCTCCTACAGGGTGTAGATCTTGTTGAACTCAACCCATACATCCCTGCATTTTTCAGTTTGATTCCTTTCTAGATTATTCTCTAGTTTTTCATTTTATTCTCAGCTCTTTTTTTTTTTTTTTTTTTTTTTTGTCACTGTTATTTATCATTATTTATGAACCCTAAAAAAACAGCAATTTCAGCAAAATAAGACTAACTTCTAATCTGGTAGCTAGCTGTCTGGTGCAAATTCAGTTGGGAAATATGCTTCTACTGCTGTTCACCACTCTCAAACTCATCTCTCAAACTCATCAACTGTAAATCTTAATAAGGTCTCAAATCAGGCAAGGAGGGATACCCTTGGGAGAGCTTTAATGATATGACAGCACTAAACATGTGTAGAGGACAAGCAGGATGGTTTGTCTCTAGACTTGTAAAATGTAAAGCATTACCGAGTTTTGTCAAGTTACAAACTTACATACTATAAATAAGGATAATGTGGCAATGAAAACAGAGGTGGAGAATCTGGAAACTCTTTATTATCAAGGCAAATATTTCTTTGCACCATTAATCCAGAATTTCACAGAATTATATTAGAACAGGGAAGTCAGAGGATAGCAATGAGAGGAAAGCTCAGGATTTTTGTGTTTTATTTACTTGCATTTTGGTTTTGCAGGGACAAGGATCAACTTATTCACCATGAAAGAGTTTCAGAATTGCTCATATATCAGAGATTATGTTTCTTTCTCCACTTGTCAACTTACTTTCTCAAACATACATAACAATATAATCTGAGTGCTTCTCTGGTGCATCATACCTTTTTATTACTTTTTTTTTTTTGGGGGGGGGATGATTTGATAAGGAATTTGTTTTGGCATTATTTAGCCTTTTTATCAAGATATAGTTCTGCATGTTTCTCAGACAACTTCTCTTTACAACTCTGCTTCCTCATTGCAGTTTTGATAGCCATAAAATAGAATTTTCTAAAATTGGAGATCAAGCTGATATGCTTCATCCAGTAGAGCTGCAGGCTATTTTTCATGATTGCACATATATTTTGTTGATTGTGATGAAGCCAAAAGATTTTTAAATAGGAAGAAAATGTTGGGGGGAGGAGGGAGAACAATAGCCTCTTGCTTTCTACAGCCTTGCAGAAGCTCCTGAAGGATATTAAAGATGAAGGTGTCTTACAAAATTATTATTTTTCTGAGTTATGCCGTGATGGGTGAGTATTTTTCTTCTTCTACTGTGCATTTCCTTTGATATTTTATCTCTTTTTTAAAACTGTTGATACTATATTTATATCGCACAGTATGGAACATTTTGATGTATATGACTATTTTTGTATATTAAAATTATTTATTAAAGAAAATTATTTAATTGTAGCTACTTCTAGAGGAGCTTATTAAACAGCACCTGCCATTCAGATCTCTCCTGTTATAATGGCTCACCAAGACAGGAACTTGTATGTTGCTGTATATAGGAAGAAACTCAGATACAAAAGGGTAAAGTATAGTAAGCAAACTAGAAGTGGAATAACCAAAAGAATAGAGATCTTTTGGCTTTCAAGACAAGGACATTTCTATTTGTTAAAAGGATGGATGCCTTTATTTGTACTTCATTTCCTTGGGATTATCATTTCAAGTGATATGCACAGATCCTACAAACAACTGTGAAACTGCTGTTCCTCATTGTTCTTGTGGTTCCCCTGAGATGGTAGAAGTTTGGTAGAAGTGTGTAAGATTGTCCAGGCTGCAAGAGAACTCCATCAGGAACTATACATCCTTTTTTTTTTTTTTTTTTTTTTTTTTTTTTTTTTTTTTTCCTGGGATTCAGACAATAATGTTATCAAAGAACAGAATACAACTTCCACATCTTATTCCACCAAGTAACTCATTTTCCTCAGCTTCCATTTGTTACTGTTATTATATAGCAAAAACATTTCCCATCACCTCTAGCCTTCAAGAGAACATTATGCCAGGTATCAACAGTGGTTTCTGCAGAAGGATCCAAGGAAGATGTGGGGAAGTTTGAATCTCTAGTGATTTTTTATTTTTATTTTTTATTTTTTTTAATAGATCTCATTTACAAGGCATAACCCTCAACATTAATAAGAATCAACTTTTAACGTGACTCCACTAAACTTAATTAAATTCAATAGTTAAAATCTTTTTTTTTTGGGGGGGGAATAAAAATATGTTTGAATTAGTTCCCTGCCAAACGTGAAATAAATAGAAACAAGTTCACTTTTATTCTTTGTAGGAGCGTTCACAAATGTAAGTTAGTTAATCCACTTTCAAGTCACATTTTCTGTTAAGTCAGGCTCATTTTCCTGATTGCCCTTATTTAGACAGGTCTTTGGAAATGGGCTCCAGTTGCAAAGCTCAGGTTAGGATGTGAATGTAAATTAGTGAACTTTAAGCCTGCTGTTGGGATCCTGCCTGGGTCAGGCCAACGTAGCTTTGCCCAGTTAACCTCTTTTACCCTTAAGCAGCAGTTCCTTTAACATCATTTTACTGTTATTAAAGCTGCCACTTCCTGTAACTTTTCAAGCAAAGAGACATTGGGCTGTTGTGAGGTAAAGCCCAGCAGTGGCTAATAGCAGGGCTAGTGGCACTGCTGCTGAGGAAAATAGCAGTGACAGCAAGAAACACAGATAAAATTGACACTGAGCCTCTGACATGGTAAAGATTAGTTTCCAATGAAAATTACTCCCTTGTGTAAACCAGCAGCAAGACCATTGAGGAGATCCTGCCACCAGCTTCCCCCTCATGGAAAGAGAAACAACAACAACAACAACAAAAAACAGGCAGTTTTACTCTGTCTGCCTCCCCTTTCCACGGGTTCAAATCTGGCATTTGAAATCCTTGTTTTCATTGCACCTGCCACTTCCTGCAAATTCACATTACCAGGGGCAGAAGCACCTTGCAAAGACATCCTCTGGAAATACCTATCTGGTCTTTGACCTAAGACATCACTTTAGGTGCACTCAGCCCCAGCTCAACCTTCTTTCTAGATGTGTTTGTGCTCCAGCATCAAGGGTAGGGTTTTCCAAGAGAGACCATTTGATACATTCCTAGAGGAAAGAAGTCCTAGGACTTACATGAAAGAGAGAGTCTAAGGTTTATTGTACGAGGAATTGCATGAAGACAGGCAAGAAATAACATAAGAATCCTGCCTGGCTTGTGAGAGGAGAAAAATGTACGGTACCAGGAGATTTTGTCTCCCATGAGCAACAAAATGAGGAACGCTGCTGCTGTGGGTTTTTATATTTTTGCTCAGGAAGGCGTTTTAATTCCCATTTTCTGGACTACAATAAATCAATTTGAAAAATGGAACTTCAGACCAAAGTGGTGAAGCTGTTCTTTCCAGGGTTAATGTGGGCTGAGCTTATAAGCTTACATGTCTTGCAGTGCTAAATACTGCTGCAGTGCAATGAATTCTTCTGACCAAGTATATAGCTATTAAACAAACCATCAGAGTCACACCATAACAATGACCATTTCTCCTCATTTAGATATAAAAGGGACTGACACTGCAGGCAAGATGACTCATAGTGCCTACAACTAACTCCGGAGACTTGCCAAGATCTAATCGACTCCAGAGCTTACTATGAGCACAAGAATAGCAATGGTGACTCCTGTGAGAGGACACAAGTGAGCGGCATGAAGCTGCTTGAGGGGAGATTCAAGCTGGATATCAGGAAAAGGTTCTTAACCAAGGGGGTGCTCAAGCACTGGAACAGGCTCCTCAGAGAGGTGGTCAGAGCACTGAGCCAGCCGGAGTTCAATAAATGTTTTCAACAACACTTCAAGAAGTGTTTTCAACAACGCTCTGAGACACATAGTCTGATTTTTGGGTAGTCCTGTGTGAATGCAGGAGTTGGACTTAATGGTCCTTGTGGGTCCCTTCCAACATGGGATATTCTGTCATTCTCTGATTCTTTGTGTGAACCGATGTACATAAGCTTACACATGGATTATCTGCCTGCATGATTGTAGCCCAGTGGGCTAAAACTATGGGAGAATCCACAGTGTATATCTGTGTTTGTTGTATTACACTGTGTGAATGGATGGTCTGTACTGTTGTCACATTTCTTGAGCTCTGTTTGGTGATAGATACAGGCTGGACTTGTAGTGTCAGAGAGTCATAGAATCATAGAATAATTTAGGTTGGAAAAGACCTTCAAGATCATCAAATCCAACCACTACTATGTCCCTTAGTGCTGCATCCATTCATCTCTTAAATACCTCCAGGGATGGTAACTCCACCACTTCCCTGGGCAACCCATTCCAATGTGTGACCACTTACTCTGTGAAATGTCACTGCAATCACTCCTATGCTTCATTTCATTATTTTAGACCAGTATCAAATGTTCCTATTTGATGTGTATCTTTATTTGCCCTGATGTTCCCAGTTCATGCTTCTAAGCCTGAAAAAATGATGCGGAACTGCATGGGATATAAGATTATTATGAGCTGAGTATGTAATGTCTGGGGTAGAGTTGAGAGTCTGAACGATTTATAATCAGTAATTAGTTCCTGTTCTAGACCTAGAAGCTGAAACTTTTAAAAAAATAAATCAGCATGATGTTGCTGATACATTTTAATGCTAATATTAAATGTCATTCAGGCTTAAAATGCAAAACACACTAGGATTCTAAAAAATTGTCCAAACATCTTTGTATTACAATAATATACCTAGTTGCTTCTGTGGGAGAATGAATGTGGTGTACTCTCTGGAGCCTACAGCATGGCCTAATCAAGTTGAATGAGTTACATAAATAGTACAGATACATAAAATGCAGGCATGGATATAGATGCATTACCTGCTTGTTCTCAGGGGCTAGGTAGCTGGGTTTTGACACCAATCTTTAAAAATATTTTCTCAGCCAACAGTCTAATTACATGCATTTTATTCAGTTCATTGGTGGATTTACTATTAAATTTCATATTCCTTTCATACAGTCTCAGAATTCCTGCTTATCTCACTATCTGTTATATAATGACATGAAGACAAGTTTGCTATTGCTGTTACTATTTGCTTCACTGGATTTAGCCCTTTGAATTTCATACTGCGAGTTACAGAAATTATGTGAGCAGAAGCGGTTTTAAAAATATGTGGACAAAAAGACAAAACATTAACTCGCTAATAAAAAGAAGATATAAAGCAAAGATAAAGGAAATCTGAAGAGGTTTTCTTAGCTAAAATGACATAAAATAGGGTGGAAATTGCATCATAAATTTAATCTATAAGAAAGCCATTGCATTGGGAAATCACAAAGTTTCCTGGTATTTCATACAGTTGTTGAACTTCAACAGATTTGAAAGCAAGATTTGGATAGAAGGACTTTTTTTAAATAAGTTATGAAATTGAGGATGGTCTTGTGCTTTAGTTAGGAAATCAGTGCTCAGTGTATCTCCTGTTCCAGCTCTGTCATATATTTCCTCCATAGAAGTCATTTAATTCCTGCTTCTGTTTTTCATCTTTAGCACAAAGACAAAATGTATCATTTCTTACCCCTTTTTGAAAGTCTCATTTATCTATGTTACAAACTCTTCAAGCAAGGAGTATCTTTGACTATCAGTTTATAATGCAGTTTATAACGCCTACCTGCGGTAGAGCCTAGACATGCTACCACAATAATAAAACAGTCATAGAAATGGCAAGAGTGAACGTCACTAATTGACTTTTCCGAAGCAACAGTTTATCCCCATATCATGATTTCATCTCTGCATGTGATGTGAACATGAAGATTTAATTGTTGTGTGAAGTTCTTGTGTATGAGTGAGTAAGCAATCTATTAAACCAGTATCTGCCTAAAAGAGTCCTCAGGATGTATGTGTAAAATTTCCATATTTTTTAGAAGAAATGTGAAAAGTCTCTGCTTCCCCAAAGATTCAAAAATCAGAATAAATTTGAAGTAATTCTCCAAATACAATTTTCCAGGTCTCAGAAATATACACATCCTATTTTCTGAGCCACTGTTTCTGTTCAGAGTACAGCTTCTCTCTTATTTTACAAGTTGCAACCAAGGCTATCTTTTCTTTCTTACCTTACTTGGGGCGGAAGTCTAGGGCACGCAGAGAAACCATAATGAATAGCATACTTCTTTCCCTTTCTCTCTCCAAAAAGATTTATAGCTCAATACCATTCCTTTCAGAAGGCAGCTGTATTTGCCTTTTTCTAGACCATATACACTTGTTTACACTTATTGGAGTGGTTTCCACAGGGAAATTAAATGATGATTTTTGTGGCAATAGTTTTGTGAAAATTTATACATGTACATATGTGTATATATCTATGCAATTGGTATAAAATAAATCTAACATCTTTTTTCGTCGACTATGATACTAATCAGATGCAGATATTAAGCTGGTTGTTGTTTGTTTGCCATTTTAACTTCAATCTGTGAGAATAAACTCATAATGGTAGCTTACTCCTTCCTTACTCAGTGATTTAGTGCCTCAGGAAATGCTTTTTCACGAAACTGTTTTTTTAGCTACCTGGACGTGATGATATCTTGGAACAAGACATCATTGGAGACATTATTTCCTGTGTGTTGAAAATCAGTAACTAAACCAAATAATTTAGTGGAAATATGGGAGAAGTTAAGGATAAACAATGGTATTTTTATTACTGAAATCACTGCAATATGCAGTCTTGCTCTCCTTTAGTCTAACACTGTGTGATGAAGGAGGATACAGACATAAAAAACTGACTGTGAATTCTCAGGCTGGGGTAGGGAAGGTAAGGGCATTTTGCATTTGGCAGCTCTCATATCCAGGATCTAATACTTTGGAAAAAAAAAATCTATTATGTATATTCTACCAAAAAAGGAACACCATTTCAGAGGAAGGCTGGAAGGCTTCCCCCCCCAATCCTTTTCCTTAAGACAGGCCCACTTGCTTAAACAGATCTCAATTACCTATTAAGGTTTTCCTATTCCTTAACTTTTTATACTTAAAAAAATATAATTTTTAATACTTCTCCAAAGGGTTAATGGCTCTTTTACTCTGGCATTAGAAGTGCTGATGTTTCTTTGATAAAACAAAAAAGATTAATTTCACAACAAGGAAATGAAAGTCTTTACTGAATGTAAATGCAAATTTTAAGTAGGGAGTTAATATTCATCTTAATATCTCTTAAGAAATCATTTACCTATTGTGAGTGAAGGACTCTATGAGGAGCCACATAGGGCATAGTTCAAATCCCAGTACATAACCTTCTGAAATACGTGTTTCATACAAATAGACACTCTGAGAATCCATCTTTAAGTACTCAGCAAGAGAACAATATGTGAGCCTCACTCTTGATGGAAAACAGGCACAATGATATCCAATTAACTTTGGGGTGATGGTAGTTTTGGCTTACTGGGACTGAGGGACGGTAAGATAACAATACAAGAATAAAAACTGTGTGAATGACTCTCAGAGGAGATTTTGGCTTATCGTTTTGAGGATTTGAGCAGAGAGAAAAGGAAAATACATAGTGTTACTATGACCATTATTCAATACCACTATCAGCATAGGAATTCCCTTTCATTTTTTTTGAAGGAGTTCCAATTCTTCTTTAAAACTGATTTCACATGAGAGAGAAGGAGGTCTGGGGCATGATCTCTACAAAGATGTGCACATAACTTCAGGAATAAAAAGGGCATTTGAGCACTTACTATAAGCATGGGCATTTGTCGCATTGTCAGCATAGTTAACTGCATCTGGAAATACAAGAATTGTAATGTAATTACAAGAATGCCCAGTTGCCCTACACACATATGTAGGATGTGTATACTTGTATATATCCATGAAAGAACAGCCACAGAGTCTATACCCGTGTGAGTGATTCAGAGTTCTTGTTCTTTTTTCACTTTTAGGACTTTTTTTTTTTTTTTTTTTTTTTTTTTGTATTAACAAAAGGATTTGTGTCCTAACACACTTGCATCTATATAGAAAATACAAATAATAATAATAATAAAAAAAATCCAAAGAGTGGGAAACATCAGCTTGTGTATAAAACTATCTGATAAGCTGTTTTATTGTCATAATCCTTTTTTTTTTTTTTTTTTTTCTGTCCTAGTCATCTGTTCTTTCAAATTAGATCAGATGTTCTTGAACGTTTTTTTTCCAGATTTGTCTAGTTCTCGTATAACAGACCTGTATTGAAAAAGTAAAGCTGAACTTGAATGACACAGGTTTTTACCTAACAAAGTTTCTCAGAAAAGTTACACAAGAACTAAGATCATTTGCACAAACTATGGATTTTCTCTCTGAATTTATACGACTGTATACTAGTCCATTCCAATAACTCAGATGTGTGAACAGTAAGTTGTGAAGCAGACAATCGAGATCTCATAGAGGCAAAAATGAGAATCCCTAACAGTGTTTCTGAGGTGTTAAAAAGAGATTTTTGTTGATAGCATACATGTTGTTCCACAGATAAAGTGTTGATATCTCTTCAATTGTACTTAGAGTTTGTAGCTTTAAACCCCTGCCCTTCCTGTCTTCAAGCTAGGCTTTGTTGTAAACTCACATAGAAAAAAAAAAAAAAAATCAGATTCACAGTCCTAACCATGCATCACTGCACTCAGATTTCCATGTTCTGAACTTCTATGCACAGATATTCAATGCTGGATATTTGTGTGCCAATCCATTAACTGTATGCAAAATTGTGAGCCTATAGGCTCTTTTTCTCATTGTAAAATGGATTCTGGAACCATACAGAAGTAGGAACCAGGAACTATCTTTATTAATAGAACAGAAAAAAACTACTCATCAGTGAAGAACAACAGAAAAAGAGTAGAATTTTCAACTGAAATACAGTTTATTTTTGGGAGCTGAAGTGATCCTTGTCATGTGGTTCCTTCTGTTAGTTATTACAGTTATTTAAGACATAGTAGAAGGTTCAAGAATCCATTTTATAAACTAGATTACCTAATATTTCTTTCTTTGTATGATTACTAGATATCTTCAAGTTTTTCCCCAAATCTTCTCCAGATACCTATAGATACATCTGTTACTGACAGATGACTCAGTGGTCCTTTCACATAGATCACTTTTACAGTCTTGGGCCTATCTTGGAATCTCAGAGCATCCCACTGATATTTTTCCATGAGTCAAATCATTCTTTCCTCCATTCAGTTTGTTTTCTGTGACCTTGCCTTTTTCTAAAAATACTGCACACTCTAGCTGCTTGGAGCAAAATCCTGCTCCCAGTGGAGTCAGTTTTTGGCCTTTTTAATAGGCTGTTGTAGGAAACTGTATCAAAGGCTTCCAGGAGGTCCCCATAAACTATTTTAACTGGTTCTCCTTTATTCACTCTTTTGTTATTACAATAAAAGAATTCTAGCATATCTAGGACAAGACTTACTTTTCCCCAAATTGTTCTGCTTAATCCCTGCTAACTGCTGTTCATGTGTGCAGTTTAGTTCCTCTATCTTTAATTAGCTTTTCAGCTATTTTACCTGGTATTGAAGCAAATCTATTCTGACTGCTTTTCCTAGAATCTGTTCCTTTCTCAAACCAGGTATCTCATTTACTACTTCTCAGTTTTCTACAAAATAGCTAATCTTAATGAGTTTGTGCTTAGTTTCTCACAAGACAATGCTTTGTGTTTATTTCAGCTATTTCCTACTCCCTGGAGAGACTTAATCTTCACTTACATCTAAATGAAGATAAATGTGTCTGATTAAATTGACAATTAATGTTGTTTATAGAAATTATTTTTCAAGTGTTTGTAGTTCCTAACCCAGATTCTGGTTCTACTTTAAGATGTCAAAGGTCTCTGTGGTAAAACAGTATGATCTAGTGTCTAAGTCCAAGCTCAGACCCAGAGGCTTAGGTGGACTCTATTACTAGCACTTTTTATATGATATCCGGCAAGTCACTTTATCTTCCCATGTCTCCTTTCCCTTACAAGTATCATAATTACCTTATTGAATAATACACTTTCAAACTTTTTGGTTAGATGTGTTAACATGGACCCTGTGTTTCTTTCTTCTGGATGGCTTATTGGTGCTCAGAGCGGCTGTTCCAGAAAGAGAGGAGAGTTTGAACTGTACCATATCTTACTTATATTGGTATTTTATGAGGTCAGTACAAACCTAATCTAGACTTTCACATTAGTGTAAACATGGAATCATTACTTTCTAGATATTGGAGATGAACAAGGATTTCATTTGTATAATTTATATGAAAATTTTCCCCTCAACATCATTTATTAATGTGTTAACTCTGTTTCAGATTGCTGAATAAAACATTTCCTTCTTATATGAAGCAATTCCTGTCGGTCCTATAAATCCTAAACTGACAAAACAGGAACCTTCAATTGTGATAATGAAAAAAAATCACTGACAATAATTCAAATTCATAGTTTCTTATGAAGGCTTGAAGAAGACAAAATCAACAAAGGTACATGTTTTTTTTTTTTTTTTTTTTTTTTTTTTTTTTCTGTGACAATTTTTTTCAGGAGGTCATAGGGAGAAGTGCCAGCAACTTTTAGTTATAAAGACTGTCAGACAAATAAACATCAATAAGTAAATTTAGAAAGAGCTCTGAAGACAAAAAGCTAGCCTTACTGAATCTGCCTTTACTACTTACTATCTAACATTTTTATGTACTCTAGACTGAAGATTTAACTAGAGTGTTAAAAACCTATATAAATACTCCCCAAAACTCTCCTTTTTATATAAAGCACCTTTCCATCCTCATAGCATAAACAAGATTTTACATGCATACCTTCTGTGCTTGCTTTGCTAAAGATTTGCTTGTATTTTATTTGAATGTTAAGTGTGTTTGTTCCTGCTTTTTCCCCTGTGAGTTCTAATGATTTTTATTTTCTCAGTACAGTGCATATAATAGTGTCTTGGTCTAATGAAACCAGCAGAGGGTTGAGCTGAAATATCTGTACGGTAGCTCTAACTGCAGCTTGCTTAGGAAGGTCATTTTTGTAATGTAACTGTGGATCACCAGATGGCACTCTCGCAGACAGTATATCAAGTCAGAACCCTTTTTGTAAAAAGCAAAAGAATATATAACTCTCTTTACACTTTTGCTTTGGCTAATCTCACCAGATCACACCATTCTGTTGCCATCTTTTTGATACTGTCTCACAAATTTATTTTCCAGTTTCAAGTCAGGTTCTCTGTTCAAATCCAGTAAGTATTCTACATATATGTACATTTATGACTTTCACATCTCCTCCTAACTTTCTTCCCATTACACGAAACTTAACACTGTCCAAATTAAATGCAAAGTTATTTTTTTGCCTCTAGTTCTCAATGTCATCATGCTTCCTTCACACATTTGATAGAAGTGAGAAAGTTGGACTTTTTTATTTCCTTCCTCCCTCATTTTTGTTTGTTCTTGTTTCCTCTCTGGACCAATACAAAAACTTACGTCAGGTTGAGTTTTGAGTAGCACAACCTTCTCACTGACTTTTCTAAAGCAGAATTCAGTGCAACAGGAATGTAGTGTGATGGGATGATGGCAGAAGAAGGCACGTCATGTCAGAGTTAGCAAACGCACCCCACTAAAACACAGCTTTGAACTGTAGTTTCTTGTTTAGCAGGAGGTAATATCCAGCTAGAGGTACTGTCTGATATAGTCAGACACTGTACAGTCACCATACTGTCAGAGGCACTCTCATCAGTCCATCTACATACTTTGGGTGTATTACTCCTACCTTCTGCACATTGTTACAGTGGTTCCTGTTCAGTGACCTCGGGTGACTGTATCTCTCCACAAATATCCCTGCTCTGTTCTTCCAATATTTTCCTCCATTTGTAGAAAAGGCTTTGGTTGGCCACTTCTCTTCTCTCTGTCACTCCTGACCTCTGCTTTGACAGGTCCTCTCTGCAGTGATAAATTTCCCCCATTAAGAGTTACTGCAGAGCCTGCAATTCCATATAATCGTATGCAAACAACAAATTACCTTATACGGCATTCTCTTAGCCATTTCCCTTTCAATGGCCATTTCCCTACATTTTCAGAGCAATGCATGTAATTTAGTCTGCGTGACTCCTATCAACTGCAAAGAGCTAAATCCTCACCTAAATCTTTGAAAATTTAAGGGTACCTTACAAAGTCTTAGATTATGTATCACTCTAATCAGCCTTATAAATCTGATTACGCATCTTTCAAGTAAATAACGATGGGTTTTGCCTGAAGCTTTCACTGTTTCTCAATCTGTATCTATCAATTGAGATTTTATGTGCACTCAACAATTGTTATTCTGTTGTTAGGAATTCTGTTATTGCTGACTGCAATAACATTCACTCAAATGATATGGATATAAAAGATTATTTGCTTCTCTCACAGAGCAGTTAAATTGTAAGACAGCATTAGTTAAAAACCAGTGTCACTATTATGAGAAGTTGTGTATCCAGTTTTTCTTATTCTTGTTCTGAACAGGTTCTGGAAATGTTTCAGGTTTAAGTTAAAATAACATTTCCAAAATTGATGAGGCAATGGAAAAGAACTTCACTGTCCTCACCTAAAAGCTACATTAATGCCAAAAATTAGAAGTTGTCTAAGTCAGAAAATGAATTGATTTTTTTTTTTAATCTTTTCTCCATTTTTTTTTTTTTCCAAATTACCAGATTTCTGTTCATTCAAATTAAGTTGTTCTACCTGTAACTGCTATATATGTCCAAAGCTGAGATATATGAAAAAATCTCTGAGGGTCTGAATATATCTGTACTTAGGAATGCCTATCAGATCACGAGCAGAGTCATGTTTGTGATGTTTTTATTTTTACATTCCCACACAAGAATATCTACCTACCTGGTATTGTTATTAAAATGCATTGCTATGACAGTAACATCATTTTATTATTATTTGTAATGTCATTTATCTGCTTTAGATTACAATCTATTGCTGTTTAGTAAGTGGAACAGAATTCACCCTTTGTCAGCTTAGAGCTTGAATCCAAAATACTGCTAGTCTCTAAACTTCCTAGTACTGTTACAAATATATTTGTGCAGCACCTGACTCACTGGGCATGGGAGTGGAAAGACAATGTTTTTAACATGAAGATTAAGAGAAAATGAGAGTAAAACAGTCATCAGACTGGTGTGTGTGAAAGTCACCCAGGAAAAGTTTGAAATAGAGACCATTTTAATGGTGTACCTACCAGCATCACAATTTTTTAGAGAAAAGATGCTTTATACTAGATGTATTGTCAGGCTCTGGGTTAACTGAGAATAGTTACTAGCAGCACACACAGAATTCATGATGAGGTGCAGAGCTGGTGACAGTCTTGGTTGAGGCCTTTATGTGTTGTAAGTATAAATATTATAATTATAAAAGAGGAAGACAGTGGGAATCTTTGTATTTACAAGGAACTCCAAATCACACTGGTAGATAGAGGATCTGAAAAGCAGCAACACACCACTGCTGAGGTTAGGGGGAAGCAGGCACTAAATCAGTGGTGCAGCATTGTTCTATAGTGTATGATATTGTTGGAAGCATGAAACTCTTACATAAAATGTAAACCGGGTTCCTGGAGACCTGTTATTAATAAAGACCAACAGCCATTTCTTTGAGATATCAGAGACATTGACTCTAGCAGCCTGGGTAAAATCCAAACTGGCAAATACTTATCAGAGGCATACAAAGCATTCATAATGAAATGCAAAACTGGTAGCAATTCAATTTTGGGGGTATTTTATTACAGACATCAGTATGAGCTTATCTGAGTGGAGTAAGTACACATACTTTCAAGTAAAATTAGACATCTTATCCCAAGAAGGTGGAAGAAACATCACGTCTGTCTGCCTTGCTAAGTGAAAAGTGATCACATTTTATAGATAAGTATTTTATATTGAAAGGATGTGAAAACACATATTCATATAGATGTTTGGATTGGAATGATGTATTTTCCCTGAAATACTTAAAAAAAAAATATGCAAATTTAGGCAAGATAGAAAAGGTATTGGGGAAAAGCACAATTAAAAAATAGGAGAATATCTCTTTTACTATTTAATTAGATTTCATACATCTCTACAAGGTACAATATTCTCCATATAACATCCCTCAACAAAATAGAATTTCTCTAAGTTCTTCCTATACTTTCAGGGAAAACTATGTATTGGGACCACCCAAATTGATTTAGATGTCCAGATGAGCCATAATCTAAGGGTGTCTATTTCTCCAACAACCTAAGCCCAGTCAGATGCATATGCTCATGAATAAACTAAATAACATCTAGATATTTATCTGAGACTTAAAAGCCATCAGTAATCAGGAGCTGAGGAAAGGGAGGCTCCACCAAAACTCCCAGGAAATATCATACCAAACCTGAACAGTCTAGTTTTTGTTTGTTTGTTTGTTTGTTTGTTTTTGTTTTATTATTATTATTGTTGTTATTATTTTCCCCTGTACAAATGACAGTCACTATTCAGATTTAGGAAATCCCACATTTCAGTCTCACCTCAGGCTGAGCTGATACAGACCCACAGCTTACTTTTCCAGTAGACAATCCTAACCTCAGTAGATAAGGTTCTTATATTGCATTAAATGCAAGATTTCTGGAATAACTGGAATAAAGGTAGTCTAAAAGTGAGGACCCTAACTACAAAATCCTGTGAGATGATGAACTCACAGAGACTTGTTCCCAATAAAAGAAAATCTTTCCTTTTTATTTCAGTTCTTTCATCTCTGACAAATATTACCCAGTCTTTCTCTGACCTTCATCACAGATGTAATTTGTTAACATTTATAGCAAGGCAGATGGGTCTGCCAGTCTTTCATAGAAACTTTGTCATTCTGCATTTTGCAAGGGTTGAAAGGCTTTTGGAAATTAGAAATGTCACCTACAACATCAAGCTGAGTTAAATGTCCTTTCCTGTTCATTCTCACTTACCCACTTAGCCTTAGAGCTTTTACTATCTGCTGCCCTTCTGCAACTTCAGTGGTGCTCATGTTGACAGGAAGAAGTGACAAGATGTGTAGGCATGGAAGCCAATGAGGTTCTGAAGGCAAACAGAAGATCAGCATTTGAACTGACAGCAGCAAGAGCTTTAAAATAATCTGGTTAACTGAAGAGTTTCAAGGGAGGAAAATCTATGTGCACAGGTAGTATGCTGAAATGGTTGTGGTGCCAACAGTCTGAATAGTCTAGGGCCGTAAATGAAATTTATGAGTCATTGAACATCTCAGGTGAGTTCTGGTGATTTGCGGAAAAACACAGCTGCTCTGTATTTGGGTGCTTTAGGCACAGTATTCCCACTCAGCACTAGCTGTCTGCATTGTCTCTCTAGTATTTCTCTGATTGCCCTTAAGGTTAACACATTCATGACTAGTGATATGGTTGCAAATACAACTGTAATCCTCAGGGTGTGAATGAGTTCATGATTCCAGATATGCATTAGTAAAAGAGTTAGTGATAAATCTAAATGAAGGAAGGCAGACAAAGAAGCATTTTTATATGTATTTTATTAATGAAACGTTGAGATAAGAGAGTAAGTCTAGGTCTATACTATGTTTTAAACACAGAGCTCTTGCAAGCCTGCATTCTCACTTTGTTTTGAAACTCTCAGGATGAGTCTGTGACCATGAGTGGACAATGAGCAAACTTGTCAACACGGGAATATAAAAAGCTTAGCCCTGCATTATCCTTCAGGGCAAGCTGAAAGGTAAACATTTCCACTGTATGTGTGAGTCTAATATGTCAGAGTTATTTCCATTGTTGTCATATACTATGGTTTCTGAAGAGGTTAGGAATTATCCCAAATGGGCTGTCATTCTAGAATATGATATTGTGTCTAGTCTCAGTTAAGAACCAGAAACATAAAGTTCATTAAACAGCTAGATTGTTCAGATGTCATATATATTTTTAATTTATAGACCAAGACATAATTTTAGGGTTCATTGAAAGATTCATTCCTCAGTTGGCAATGCTTAATGGCTACTAGATACAAGGATGCATACTTTTCCATCTCATTGGAAAAAAATGATATATAAATTAAATGCAAAAGAGATGGCACCTAGGACAACGAAAAGCCATTTACTCACCTAGAGAAGAGAAACACCATCTATTCCATTTAAGATAATGGACAGAGAGCATTCTATTCAGGAAAGGAATAATTAAAAATAAAAAAGGCATTTGGTGAGGAAAAAGTGAGACAGTTCTGTCCTTCCTTTACAATTTGAGTTATAGGTTAGGTAAGCTAGTATATTCTGCCCAGCTGTGGGTACTGAGAACAGAATTAATTTAAACTAACTTTATGGAATTGATTCAGTTAACTAAACATAGATTTATGTGTTCAGGGAGGTGCCCTAATGTATTCAAGTTGTTCACATGTGGCTTCTAGACTAGGCACAGAGCACAGAAGGCTGTTACACTTCCAGGCCAACAGCTGGAAATAAGGGAGGAATCCACAAGGCATGTTTCCAGAATGGAATCCCTTCTTTAATATGTCCCCCATGCAAATACTTAGCCCTGAGATCCAAAGATCCCAACATGTCAATGGATATAAATAGGCCCATCTAAACACTGAATTATCACACTAAGACAGGAGGAATTGCACTTTAGAGATGCGACTCTCCTGAGTCGCCTAAAAGGGAGCTTCAGGTGATAATTTTACATATAGGGATGGTGTTCAGCTCACAAATTTAGGAATTTATATGTAGATGCGTAGTTCAGCACTGGAACACCAAAACATAGGTGTCTATGGTGATTACAGGCATGCAGGGGGGACAATCCTCCTGTTATAGTCAATAGAAGTCTAGTTATTACAGTCACTGGAGCTCGGTGGCAAGCTCAGCTCACTCTGAAGTAGGTATGGTTCAGATGCTGCAGTCTGAGCTGGTACATTCCACCTCACCTGCATCTGCAGGTCTTGTGTTGTATCTGTCACCAGTATAAGGGTGTCTCAGATACCATGGGACATCTCAAGTAGTACCTGGTGACAGTTTTTATGCAACTGAGCTGTATCCCCAGTGGTTGTTGGGCTGAAATCTGTTTAGTTCTCCACAAACCACAATGGGAGGTGAGACCCCAAATGCAGCTATAGGCACCTTCATTTAGGTGTCCTAACCTTGAAATGAATCTTGCTTTATGCTTGCTCAGCTGAATCCCATCGTGCAAGCTTGTCCCAGGAACGTTGCCCCCAAGACTTGGCTTCACAGAAAGCAGTCTGGAAGTCTTGCAATGCTTCAGTAGAGCTGAAAACCTGTAAGTCTCTCTCAACTCCAGCTTTAGGGCTAAAAGCTTTAGAGCCAGCATTATGTGAGCCAGTTATGTGAAGGCACAGATAACACCTCACTGCTGGATATGCTGACCTAGACCTCAGGCAGTGGTGTGCTCATTTAAATAGGATTTTGCTCTTCAAGAAAGTGAGCAGGCAGAGCCTAAAAAAGATGGAAAAATATTTATAAAGGTTACAGTGGCATTAAGGCAGAAAACTGGGCAAGAAAAAATTTCTGTGATCCCTCCTAAGAGTGAAGAATGACACACATGGAGTTTTATTTCAGTAAAGGGACTTCCTTAGTGTGGCAGAGATCTGGTTGTTCCATAAAAAGCCTAGGACTGAACCCCCGGAAACCAGAGCTGTTGGAAAAAAACCTGCTATTCATCAAAGAACCACTGAATCCATAAAGTTTTGGGATGACATTCTGTGTACTGTTCGATATTTTTGTGTTCTGTATCAGTGGGGAAAAAAAAAAAAATAGCTTTAGTTTTCATGGGGAGAGGGGCATTTTCTTATTAAGAAAATTTTCCTTTGTCTTAGAAGAAATGTATTAGGAAAGCTACCTTGCTACTGCTGTTTCATCTGTGTCTGTTGTATCTTCTGTACTGTACATCCTCACTCTAAATTTTCTTAGAAATAGATACATAAGTAATGCAGGAAAAAGCAGCAATATGACTGAAAGCTGGAACACAAGCAAGACAATTGGTTTCATTGTATCTTTGCTAAAGTACATTAATCTTGCAAAAGCAAAATGTTGTTAACGGTAATTTGAAAGAAAGAAGTAGGTTACTTTCAAACTGATTTATTTCTCTGGGCAGCATCACTGTATGCTAGTGCATTTACAGCTACAGTTCAAGGACAAAAATGTATGCAATTGCTGGCAACCCAGGTAGCCAGCCATACTTTCAAACTTGATAGGCAAATGTCCATTTGCCATGACTTTTATTTTCAAAATAGTTTCTTTGTATTTTCAACATCTATTGACAGAGCCCTAAATATGGAAATTATGCTAAATTTTTGTTCTGACTGCTACACTTTTGTGATATGATCTATTGCAAAAATATCAAGTTGAAATTGGATCAGGAAAGCAGACTTGCAATTGTGAGCTATCAAAACGATGTAGTGATGTTATACAGTATAGTTTCAGAAAATATAGTGGCAAAAAAAAAGATTGCTGTGGCTATTTTAAAATTGTGATAGAATAAAATTGGGAACTTGCAAAGCTTCTTTTTTCCAATATTGCAATTTGAGATTTTATGTTGACCAGGGAAATATATATTTATTTGGAATGGAATTCTAAATGTTTGTTTATTTATTTTTAGAAGAAAAAATGTATAAGAAAGGTTATTTAAACAAGAATATCAATATCTGGAGTTATTTTTCTTCTAAGGCAAAGATCTTGAAAGGGACAGTGCATATTTTGCCAATGTTCTGCATGGTATTGGAGCCATTTAATTCAGTCACTGCATTTGTTTCACCAAATAGCCATGTAAATGGCTTATCATCTAGTCTATCAAGTTAATAACATTTGTTATGAAACTTTGGGTTTCAGCTCCAATCCTGCTACAAGGAGACCGAGTGACGGCAATTTAGTGAAGCTCCATGATGGTAGATCCCATAGCAGGATTGCTACCTGTAAATGAGGGGATCAGATGTCACTGGAAGCAGAAATTGGCCAGGAATATGTGTTTATGAATGTGGGGCTGACTAGATTAAAGCCACTAGTTGTTTACCTGGACATCTATCTATGTTATTTTCCAATGGGCCAAGCATATAGATAAAATGAGGGCTCACAAAGAGTTATTTCAGTCTCTTCTGACAGCTTTTCTTTGTGCTTAAAAGAAAAACATAATGTTCTATATACATAAAAATTCAGTTTAAATTTAGCTAAAGCCATAAAAAAAAATCATGGAAATAAATGTGAAGTTCACCGTAGAGTCACTCTTAAGATAAAAATCATACTAAATTTTAGTCAGAACCTGCAGTGCTAATAAACCAGAATGTCATTTCACAATAGAGTAAGTAAAATGGAACAGTTTTTAATCCAATTTACATTTGAGAGAACATGTGTTAGGTCTGCTCTTAAAACTTGGCCCATTCCCACTCAAAATGCTCACCAGTCTGTTATAGATTGTCTCAACACCACATTCCCTGTTTTTCTTTGTGTAACTACTGGGTCTGAGTAAAGTCTAGTCAGAATTTTCCAGTTCTGAATCTATCCAAGTCGTCCTTTGGGAAGCAAGGGCTCCAGGGAAGATTTCCCAGTTCAGCCTTTGGGCTTTTAAAATGAAGCCTCACCCCACATGCTCTCTCTAGCATTTGGTTATCTCCTATTTAAGAGATTTTGTACTAATCTCTCCTTGGACAATATAGCAGAAAAGCTGAAAATACAGCAAAGGGATGAAATTTTAATTACTGTCATCTGGTTCAGCATGAATATTTTTCCTGGACAATGTCATAATCTTGCATTAGATAGATGAGATTAGATAAATAGAACTCATGACATAAAATGAAGTTGCTGAATTAAAAAATTGAGATAATTGTATACCTCAAAGGAATTTGTAATTTGACAGAGATGTATTTCACTGCTGCATTGCTTCCTATATTTCACTCATTTTGGACAGGGATTTTGTAGCATATGCTGCAGGTATTGTTTCAAAGTTTCTGGATGTTGGACTCAAAAGTATCAGAATTATTGATAATAGGAGCAGACATTTAATTATCTTACCACACATATTCAGGGACATGATCTTGAAAGAAAGAAAGGACGACATATAGGCTCTCTCTGAAGAGTCTCTTCCATAGCAGCTTCATTAAATGCAAATGGGACTTCAGGGAGGATGCTAATCAGTGTAAGGAATGTTATGACAATATGCTCTGAAAATAATTGTGCAAGGTATGTTGCAGTTATAGAAGAACGAGAGCTTAGCCCTTGTAAAATCTAAGTACTCTTAGTTTTCTGTCTTGTTTTTCCTTGACCATATTTTAACTGCATTTTTGCTAATAGCTACAGAAGCTACGCTTTTTTTTTTTTTTTTTTTTTTTTTTTTTAAGTCACAAAGCAAACACCTCAAATTATATAATTCCCCAGTTTAGCAGCATGATTTCTGCAGATATGCATATTTCCTTCTCTATTTGCAATGCTAACTGAGTGGGGAAAAGCGGCAGTAACCTGGTTTATCCTGGAAACAGCAGGTAGTTTGATCTATTTTTACTGCAGATCATTTCCCAGGACACTGTGATTCTTATATTTTTAATCAAATGTGTGAATCGAAAACTGTGGTGTGACCTTTGGAAAAGACACTGCAGGACATCAGCTGAAGCTGTGAATAGTTTAAGCACAAACAGGAAGTTGACTTGGTTGTTCTATAACAAAAGGCTGAGGTAATTTATGGAGTAGGAGTTGCAGTTTCAAAACATTTTTAATTGCTACATTTGATCTGCTATGCAGTATTGTGTGACAACAGCAAAGAATGAAATGTCAGTGCCTATGTTCCAGCATAAATTTATACAGTGTGAAAGCAAAGAACCCTGTTGATTCCAGCTTTTCTTTTTCTAAGTGTTTCAGATTTGCTTGAATTATTTTCAGGTTAAAGAGGGAGCACAGAGGCCCTCAGTCTCACTAAACATTTAAGTAGATGCATAACTTTGTTCTTATTAAGTCTGCCTATGATGGAGAGAAATTTTGATATATAGAGGAAGTGAAATGCAAAGGGATCTCACAACAACTTACTTAGATGAGAGAGAACTCTTTCTCTGAGATAACTCTTTCATAAATGGGTCACTATCAGGACAGAAATGTATTAATACCCACTCTCTTTGCTTTTAGCTCATTATGTTGGTAATTTAAGCCCTGTACTGGGTCTGGCTGGGATCTAACTTTCTGTGCAGTGGCCCATACAGTTCTGTGCTCTGCACTTGTAGCTAGACCAGCACTGGTGTCACACCAGTGTTTTGACTATTGCTGAGCAGTGCTGGCACAGCACCAGGACTCCCTTTAAATCCCCAAAGCCAGTCGGCTGAGGGTGGGCAAGAGGGAACATCACCGGGACAGCTGCCCTAAACCAACCAAAGGGATATTCCATACCATATGGTGTCACACTCAGCAATAAAAGATGGGAAAGGGGAAGGAGATGGAGAGCTCTTGTTATGAAGATGTTTATCCTTCCAAAAAAACTGCTAGGCATATTGAGGCCTCACTTCCCAGGGTGTGGCCAAATATCCAAATATCATTCATTGATGGAAAGTAGAGATTTTTTTTTATTTTTTTTTCCCCCCAGCATATTTGTTCTTCCCCTCTCTTTTGAGGAAGGGGTGTGCAAGGGTGGTTGTAGTGGAATTTGCTTGCTCAGCAGAGTAAAAATACTGCAGGCCCACAAAAAAAAAAAAAAAAAAAAAAAAAAAAACAATAATTTTTACAATATGGGAAATTTACAAAATAATTGGATATGAATTAATTTTTTTTTTTTTTTTTTTTTTTTTAATATATTGAAAATAATAATAATAAAAAAACCCTCTTGTCATATTTTATTTCCCAAAATTCAGTGCTACAGTTATGGGCTCAAAGTGCCATCAAAATTTTATGGAAGACGTATTTTCAGATGTATTTTCATGACATACCTTTCAAAGTCTCTTGCCTATTAACTTCTTCAGAGGACAATAGAACACATCAGGAGCTGCATGCTGCTTCTTGGTTATGTCTGTGCTATACATTGTGGGCATCCAGGTCTTCTCAGAGACCATGAGAATGAAATGTAAAGCTGTGAGCAAACTCCTGTGTGATTTCCAGAGACAACCATTTTGATCATTAGCAGGATCAGAAATGTGTGATCCAGTTGGCTATTTTCATGCAGCCAGTTGAAGCATATACTACTAAAAAAAAAAGAATTGAATCTGTCCTGAAATATGCTACTGTTTTCTTAAATAAGATGGATATTTTGAAGATAACAAGCATTAGTTATAGAATAACAAAATTCTTCTATGTAGCTATACAAATGTTTTCTGTTTCTTTGTCAAGCAGGAGTTCCATTTTAATAGCATCACCAGAAAATACTCGGAGACATTAAATATGTGGCTGTTTCTACACTTATTTGTCATCCTCAAATCCCTCAGAAGAATTAAGCACTTTCCTGAATCAAAATTAAGTCTTTTCTTACTGTTCCTGATGTGTGTATATATATATATATAAATTTTGCAGTCAGTTTTTGCTTCATTGTAAATGTTTGATGCAGTATTATCAGTGAGTAAATAAAGATAGTCTAGGCAAGAAGGTTTGCCAATAGGAACCTTTGCAATACAGTACTGTAGGTCGAACTAGACAGTTTTATCACTGTGTAGAAATTGCTTAGCTTTTAACAGTTAATATTTATTCAGAATACATTATTCAGAATTAAAGAGCTTTTTCATGGGTATTCAGCTAATATTTAAATGAAAGAGTTCAAGTTCATTACTTGATTTTTTTTTTTTCTTTTTTGTATTATACTTTAAAACCCATTATAACTATTCAGTTTTAGCTGTTGATATTTTGCAAGTAATAAAATTGGAAAGCTCTGTCTTTTCATTATGGCATACATATGCTGCTCTATTGGCTCTTCAATTAAAACATCTATTTTCAGGAACACCTTTTTAAAACTTTTGTAAATGAGTTAATAATACCTCAAAATTATTTGCTTACAGTAGTGTTATGTACTTTCATACGAATATTTTGTAACAAAAACTCATGTGATAAGTTTGTGCCAACAATTTAATATATCTTCCAAGCTTGGAGAGAGGACAGTTTTTTAGTCTGTTTCTTCCATACTTATTTTAAGGACAGAACAGGAAACCATATTGGATGCTTTCACTTTCTGCAAGGACAAAAAGTGCAGAAAACTGACAGTTGGAAAAATGAGATGAACTACTTAGTAATTTTAAACTCTTAAATAATTGCCATGATGCTGAGAAAAGCTTCTTCGTCAGATGAGTAAGTACAAAACAATGCACCTGCATTTTTCCCCGGAAAGAAATCACAGTAGTAATTGTGTGTGTTGTCAGTAGTGGGGATTCTCATTCTCAAAATCCTGACTGCAGAGAGAATTTTAATAAAACAAGTAAATAAAGAAAGAAATGCAAAATAAATAAATAAATAAAAGTAAAATAAAGCCTTTGACTGCCTCCTTTTGGAGAGATCACTGCTCAGACAGGCTTATTGCTTTCTGTGCTGTGTTGCTGTTGAAGGGAAATTGTGATGACTTGTGGCTTTAGACAGTTTCTTGAAAATTGCGTGGAAATATAGGAATGAGAGGTTGTAGAGCAAGCAATCACAAGTCCAGAACTACTCCTGTAAGAGCCATTGGCAAAAAGTACATCAAGTGCAGTGGGGCATAGTCAGTCCCCATCATAGTGGGTGGTTTTATTTGTTGTTCTTTTTCAGCTTGAACGGTTCAAAGTCAGGAGGCAGAGGATGTAATTAAAGTATCAAACTTGGGAAAGAATACTAATCTTCCATCAAAAATTTCCAGAATAAATTTGAAATGCCTTCTTTGTGGATGTCCCTACAGTAGCAGTCAGATTGTTAAAACGTATATCCAATTATTTCAGAACCTTTCTTCTTCCATGCTTATCTACTTTCTTTTGTTCTTTCCTTCATTCATTCTTAGTGTTCTTCTTTCCTGAGTCCTTTGCCCTCTAGGTAAAGCACTATGTGGTACTGGACAAAGAGTTAGAATTGCTCAATCAGAATGAAATGTCTGTTCAGAAAAGCTATCCTTACAACATTGAATTTAGATTAGGATTTTTATTGGAAAATAAGGTCGTGCAAAGGCTTTTTTCTTTTTTCTTTTTTTTTTTTTTGGCCACAGAATTACTTTAGACTCTATTCTGTTAGTACTACCTGGAATCAACTTTCTTAAATCATATAAAAATAGCAAGGACCACAAATAGGACAGGATAAACATATTAGGGTTGGCTGTTCATTTTCTCATTGAAAATATTTTCTGGTTTATTTTATTTTCAGAGAACTCATTTGCCAAAGTCAAAAAGGTCCAGTTTAGCTCCTTTTGAACAGTGGATTTCAGAATCCACTTCTGTGGAGAGGGTCAGCAAACTGACAACAGTGGACTCAAACAATCCAGAGCTTCCCTTCAGCCTTCCGCAGAGTCAGGAACCTTTAAGTCTCAGGTGTCTTTGCTTGAGCAGATGTTCCTGAGTTACTTTCCTGATTCTGCAGTAGCAATCTCTGGAGTCCGAAGTGTCTGTATTTGAAGTGAGGGTTTCCTGTAGTTGGAGTGTTTCCTGACTCTGAAATATTAAACTCTAACTTGCCAAAAGCTCTTACAACTATGAAGGACAAGTTAACATTTCTGAAACAAGAGAGAGACTGGGAATACCTGAAAACCGTAAGTTCAAAGTTGATTTTAGTGAACAAAACCAATGAAGCCTGTTTAAAAAAATAAAATAAAATAATATTGAAAAACATAACAAAACAACAACAACAAAAAAACATACAGGAAACTACACAGTATTCTTTTTTTTTTTTTTCCCATTATTATGTGGGATTTTTTTTTTTTTTTAATTGAAATGTCTCACTGGGCAGAAATTCCATATTTCAAGCATTTCAAGAACATAGAATTCACAAAGGAGTTAGTCTCTTTATGAATAATAGTGTGTGACTAAGAAAAGACAGAACTACTTCTGTGTGTAGTCAGATCTACCGCATTAAGTCCTCAGGTACCTCCCATCACAGCTGGATACTACTGATTTGTTAGACTATACAGAATTTGAAAAGATGACTTTAAGGTACCTTGCAACAATTGCCAGTGCTATCCAGTCCCTTAGTGAAATACCTTTTCAAAGAATATTACATTTTTATCTCCTCTACTGTTTCTAAATATGTTGTTTGTATTAAGAAATTTATAATCCTAACATTTAGCATTTGGCAGTGAAATATAATGTTCTTTAGGTTAATTATCCTTTCTACACACAATGGAAAGTGCTGTAAGATATAGTACATAGAAGAGCTGGGACATTTTGTGGGGGATTTTGAAAACCTAAATCTCCTATGAGTAATGTGAACAATACTTAGTGTGCGAAATGCTTTATGACAGTATAGAATGATGTGTTTAATTAGATACTGTATGCATAAAGTCACATTACAGCCTGTTCCTCATTAGTGACTCTGCTCTGAAAAAGAAGAAACTCAGTTTTTGCAAACCAACTTCAAGCGGTCACTGCCTTATGGAACAGATCCAGCTCCATTGAAATAATTGGACTGACTTCCATTAACTTCAACAGAACTTGGATCATGGCCCCCTGCCAGTAATTTCAGTTCAGCAAACTTGCACAGATTAAAGGGAGGTTCTTAAAGCATGCTAAAGTCTCAACAGCTGAAGATTTGTTAAGAAAGCTTTCTGAATGACTCTAAATAAGTCAGGAGCCTGACTGTATGATCCTTTCCTGAACAAAATCCCCAAATTTAGTCAAGCAGGGTAGACAGCTAAAGAAGGACAAAAAGGTAAATATTGAAATATGCAGTGGAACAAGTCATATTGGTAATTTGATTTTGCTTTGCTCTTTTACATAACACATGGTTTCTAGATCTGGGAAGAAAATGTAGAAACTGAAAGCACCTACTGAAGGATGATTCTCTATCGGTTTAGAAATAGGATGACAGGAAGAAGCCAACCAAAACCTACATGCCTTAAGACAGAAATGAGAGAGGAATAGTCATAGTTTATATCTTCTGGGGGTTTCACGCAGGTCTTTTTTCCCTTTGCTGACTGTCCCTTTCTTATGTGACTTTGTTTTTTATGACTTTATGACTCCTTTCTTTCTACAGGTACCATCTACAACTGATTCTTAGACCGACAACCAAGGTAAATTAGAAATTATTTAAAAGTTACTATGTGATTTAAAATTTATTTATTTATTTATTTTATTTTTAAATCCGTAAAGATATAAAAGTGTGTTTGACCCATGGACTTTTACAGACTCTTTCTGTACTCTAAAATAGATACTGAGGTAAATTCAAGCAATGCCCACTTTTATACCATTCATTTGTAGCAACATGAAATTATTTTCAGTAGCTGGAAATAATCAAATATAAGTTACTACATCATCAGACCCACTCCTGGAAGTGCTTTCCTGGTGTCACTTCATTTCTCTTGTTATATGTTCAAGCAGGTCTACAAAAGAGAGAAAACAACTCCTAAATTTCCTAAGAAAAACATGCTATTTTTATGTGAGTACAGTCTCATTTTGAATCATGATTGCTCTCTTTTGAACAAGGAAGGAACAGCAAAAAGGGTAAAGATATTAAGTGTCTTACTTGTCAGAAATTCCTAAATGAGATAGCACACTACAAAGTGATTAAATATAATACTATTGCTCTAAGTCTAAATCTATAAAAGCTAGGATAAAGATTCAGTACCTGAAGCACTTGACTGGAAAACTTAAACAATTATTCACAGGTTGGCATAAAGGTGGAAATGTATTTTTTAAATGTAATAGCTGAAATAGAATGTGCTTTTTGTTGTATTAAAGGCAAAGGAAGAAAATTATAGCCATCTGAATCTTCTGACAGGTTTGTTTTTGAATATAGTGGGATTGCACTTCCACATAAAATATTGACTAAGTGAAGGACATACGTCCCTGAGAAAGTTGAAGACCAGTTGATGGCTCTTTAGAGATCTGCTGAGAAGAAGAATGAGATCTGCTTTAGCTTTCCAGCTGCCCTAGAAATCAGCCATGTAGTTCCCAACAAGGTGTCTGAGCTGCCTAGGGCTATCTTTAAAGTCAGTAGACAAAGAGTGGCACAGAGGACAAAGAAGGGTGCATAAATCCCACACATTAAGTTATCTGAAACTCATCAGCTGAGATAGACACATTGCTGTCTAACTTTCTCTCTTGATTTAGTATAAAACTGATTCTTTTGTTTATTTTATTATTATTTTAAATCTGATAATGTGGATTTCATTAGAACTGTACAGAACAGGTTTTAGAGCCCCTACAGGATTTTGTGGCTGTCCACCAAATTTTTCTTTCACAGAAATACATTCTCTAGGTATACAAATTAAACTTGGCCATATCCTCCCCACAGCTCTGCTGCAGGATGATGTAAATCAAGACAGAGACCCTCTTGGGACTCCTGTTGCCCTCTCCCCACCTCTTGATCTCCCTGTCAGCATATTAAGTCATGCCATAGGCAAAGCTAAGATAGGTGCCCAGCGTAAGGTGAAGCAGACATCTACCCCACTCACTTGGTCATTCCCAAGGCCAATACAAAACATACTGTCAATGTTTTTCTTTACCTCTATACTTTTCCTTGGCTTACCTGAGCCTGGAGCCAGATCTTACTTCCATATCTTAGATTCTTACTTACCTTCAGTGTCTGCCAGACAGGTCTCAAAGGGATTATGGTGAAAACAGAAAAATAGGAGGTAGTAAATAATAAAGGTAGGGACAATAAATCAAGAAAATAGACTTGCTGTAACATACAGAAATTCTTTGCTGGCGCTGAGTGTAAAATAAATTCCTGTTCTCAAATAACACATAACACATAACAATCTGAAAGTGGTTGAGATGGACTGAGATGGCTCAGCTGCCATTCAAGGATGTTCTGCCCCTTCATTGCTGCTAGGACCAGCATACTCAATGTGCTGAGGATGTGCTTGAACAAGCACAGGAGTCAACCCATCTGCTTGTAGAGAGGTCCTGGCAGAGCACGTGCAGTTCTTATAGGTGTGGATCAAATACAATTATCAGATTTTTCTTGACAGCTTTTTGTAAGTGAAAGAAGTGTGAAATGCTCTGGCAATTTCTCCCCATCACACTGTTAGGGTACTCCAGAGGATGCATAAGTACAGTGTGGTGTGGCTGGGATGAGAAGTTGATCTTAAGCATAACTTAACAAACCTGCATGGACAAAACGTTGGAAATGATCTCTCACTCAAGCTGCAGAACAGAAATCTATGGTCTGCACCATTCAAGGCAGCAAAAGACCAACATGACTTTTTATAAATCATTACTTTTTAAAGTAAGTAAAACTTCCATGTAAATAAACTTCCATGTAAATAATGGAATCAGTCCAAAAAAAAAAAAAAAAAAAAAGAGGCCTTCTGATACCTTGAAAGATAGTACTGATTTTCTAGTAAATTAGAATAACAAAGATAAGAAAGCAATGGAACAACAGCAGCATGCCAGAAATCAACTTTAACAGATGAATAAAAATATGAAAATGGATATTATGCCATACACCATACTTGGCTATAGTTTGACAGTACTTCTAGGAGGACAACAAAACAGAAAGGAATATCATTTTTCATTTCAGCTGCCAAGTCCACCATATTTTACAAACTCAGAATTTGCAAATACACTTTTATATTTTGGTGATTCTGATCCTGAGAGATCAGAGAAGAAGAGAAGGACTGAGTAGACAAGAGAGACACAGAAAGAACACAATGACAGCTTATTCTCCACTAGCCCTGACTGATTCCCAAGTATTGGTTACAAGAAGAGTCTTGTTCCCTTGGCGTAACTCTTCTTTCATCTCTCCGCCTCATCTTCCTCATCTTTCCCCCCAACATTCTCTGATTAAATAGAATCTGGCTTAGCTTGGAAAATCTTTCCCTCTCTCTCTCTCTCTCTTTCTCTCTCTCTCGTTAACCCTGTGACTAGAAAGGCAGCTAACAGTAATGTCTTAAACAGCTTGACATTGGTTCAAGCTTGCTAGGTCTTGGAGTGGCTGATAAGACTATGTGTATGTTTTTCTCCAGCAGCAAGGCTACAAATCAGAGTCAGCAGTACAAACAGAAGCTTTTTTTTTTTTTTTTTTTTTTTTTTTTTTTTTTTTTTCCTTCCCTCTTGGCTATTATTTTCCCTACTCCCTTTGTGTGTGTGTCTGTCCTGTTTTATTTTCTGAGGGAACAGGCCAGGATTCCAATAAAAAGACAAAAAAGAAGCTCCAGCTACTTTTATTTTCTTTTCCTATCCCAAAGGGGGAGTTAATATCATCTTAATACTGCATAAAAAGACACTATCAGCTGGGGAATTTTCCTCATAAAAATGTTCTGCAGCTAAAAGAAAGGGGAATAAAGGATGCAGTTAAAATGAAGGTCTCCTTGAATACTTTACATAACAAATACTTTGTCTGCTTGTCTTCTCTATCTTTCATAAAATATTTAAAAGATTTTAATGGTGATCATTTGCTGTAAGACTTACTGGACTACGTATCTTCACATCCAGCCCCAATCAGTTTATAGCTACCCTGAGCTCTACCAAGAGAAAGTCCTTTGCCTCTGAGCTCTCCAAAATACAAGCAAATCAGAAAACACATGCAATCCTCCTCTCCATCTAAAGTGTTTTGTGGCTTGCACTGCAGCAAGAACTGTTTCAAAGGGTATTTAGTGCATACATATAATTTTTGCAGTCTTGACAGGTGCATTTCTATCTTTCTAGAGGAAAATTACAAAGCCCCATCAGCTCCTTAGCTGGGGAAGTTGTCATGGCTTGACACTGTGCTCTGCAGAAATGATTATCTCCTCTTAACAAGGACTGGTGAGACTGAGCGGCTCCCATTGTACAGTGGCATTTCATTGGCTAGAAAGGTTGTCATGCATCACCAGTGTCTATGGTGTTTCAATTCAAAGCTTCGCATTATCTCTAATGACATAATAGCAAAGGGCTCCTTGGGATGAAGGGAAGTGAAATGTGAGGTTGTATCACCATGGCTTGTGACAGCATGAAGTTTGCCTACTGTGCAAAACATAGGTTATCAGTTCAAACCTGAAATAGAAAATGCAGATATTTAAGAAAATGTATAATTTATACACAGAAGCTGCTGGAGAAATGGAGAGAGGTTGGGAAGAGAAAGAAAGAAAAAAAAAGAACAGTTCTGCTTTTCTCTTGTCTAAGTGATGTAGAGTATAATGACATTTCTTTTCTTCATCATTTTTTTTTTCTTTTCTTTTCTTCTTCTTTTTCCCAAAGGGCAATAGAAACCTACAGAACTGTGACTCATCTTTGAAAAAGTTTTCAGTGCTGAAACCCTACCAAGATGCTTTTCTCATAGAAGACACTACTTTGTCCCTTCCACAAGGACAAATAGAAATCAACAGTACATAAGTCAAAAACACAAATGGAAAAACAGTAATTCAGCATTTTGACATTCTTGTCTAAAAATGAATAAAAACTCTTTTACTGAGTCAAACCAATCAGGTATAGGGAGTGACCGAAACTGAATACAGAAAATAAAATATGATTTACATACAAGCACACATATCTGTGTGTTATTCTGTTATTCTGTACTGGAGAGAAAGATGGAAGAACATGTGACTGTGAAATGTCTAGAAGTAGATGCCAGGAAGAGTTCATTTTTTATATGCTGCTCCCTTGGCCTTTTTAAATTGGGAAGGGATCCCAGAGGTACCCAGCCATGTAATCTACAGCAGAGAAATTGCTCTGAGCCCCAAAACAAAGCTTAAAGCATAAGATGTGAAGATGAACTCATTTCTTTCCATACTCACAGGGCTATTTCTGAGTCAAACTGCACTTCTGTAGGCAGGAGCTGTAAAGGACTCAAGACACATGAAATGGCATCTCAGCTGCTTACAGCAACAGTCAGGATTTTGGAAGCAGGTTGCAAGTCTGCCCAGGATGCTAGTTGGTCCAGGATTGCCTCCCTTCTCATCATCAGGGTTCTTGAGAGGGCAAAGTAACAGGAGGAATACTTTTGTTTACACTAAAAAATCTGTCTGATTTTAGCATATTTAAAATAAGCAAAGAAAACAAGTAGCCAGCATGTGGCTTCTCCTATTGAATTGAATAGAATAATTAACATCCCACAAAGTCACAGAATGGAAAATATGTTTTAAAAGGGGTCTTTAGGCTTGCTTTTAAGGGAGGAGTGCCCTGTTGCTTTTCTTTGCATATATATATATTTAAATCTGTGTACGTGTAATCATGACTGTGAGACATCAGCTTTCAAGGCGAGTAGTCTACTTAAATTGCTTAGCAGGATGCATGGGCTGTCAACTGTGGTATCTTTGCTTCTGACAGTTCACAGTCACACCTGTTCACAGGATGCACTGCAAGTGGCAGGGTGAGTTCTGCAATGACATGGGAGAGTAGCAGAGACTCAGCTGACTGAGCTGACATGGGAGTAGGAACCTGCTCAGCCTCCGTACATTGAGAGGATAAGGATTTAGCAAAACAAGTGAAGCCTAAAGCAACAGAACATAGACTGTGGGATTCCATAGAAGATAAAGATGTGCAGAGCAAATCTTTCATTTCCTAATTTAATGTCCTCCAGCTTACATGAATGGCCCTTGCAGGATGCAACTCTCCCCGGGCCACAATTTGGACATGAAGACAGGCATCCATTTTCATGGGCTGTTGACTATTTTCATCTACAACATATTAAAAAGGGAACCACCCAATTATATCACAATTTGTATTCTCTTGGGTCCCTCAGTCACTTGACAGGAAGTTCCCTTCTGCAATACGCAGTTGAACAAAGTGGCAGTTCCATGTCCAGGTCCATTTTTCATGGATCTCCAACCCGGGGGTATCAGGGACCATTCAGAAAGTTCACCTGTCTCATTTCAGAGTCAATCTGGGACAAAAAAACTTTTTCAGGAATTACAAAGAAAGTGATCTTATATCATTGGGCTCTGATGTCCTGGGCCCTTCAGAAATATTTAAGATCCTTAGAGGCCTTATGGTGAAGGCTTCTTTCTGAAAGACATATAAAATGTGAGGTAAACATGTTGTGGCTCTTTACAGCACAACGCCTGCCCACTGAGCTAAACACGGGTTGCCCATTCAAACCCAAAACAGAAAATGCTGATATTTTGGAAAATCTATAATTTATACACAAAAGCTGGGTTAAAAAATTGTGATGTTTCCAGTATCTAAGTAGAATCTAATTATCCTAAAAAAAAATTGGCAGCATCAAGCTACCCAGCTGTGAGTAGCCTGTGACTCATTTCAGTCACACAGAGGATGTTTGTCTGGTACGTTTTCCATTCAGAACGCAATATATATTGTGATCATCCAGGATTATTGCAGGTCATAGCATGGTGCTAGAATATATAAACTTGATTTGGTTTTCCAATTATTTTTCATAAAAGTCTTTCACTTTTAGAGCAGAAGCCACAAACAAGCCAACAAGAGAAAATAATCCTTCTATCATTAATAATTTCATTGTATATTTAGTGCTGGTAATAAGTAAAATATCGGCATGAAGGTGGAATTAAGTTTATTTTTTAGTCACATGTAGTACCTGAGAGATGGTAATTCAAACTTCCAAGCTTCATGTAAACCTGACCATGAAGAATCCTCTCTGTCATGGGCCTCTGTAGCATTTTGGCTGTGTTCCTGTACCAGCTGAGTACTATTTATTAAGGTGTTGATTTGATGTATGCCTTATTTGCTACAAAGTAAGCAGAAACAAAACATTTGTTTTATTTAGATTGCTACACACATATAGCATAACAGACTTTCAGTCAGTGCTTAAAGATTTAGAGTACTGAATGAATATTAAAATACCTGTATTATTAATTATTCTTTGATCCAGTTCCTGTTTTTATTTTTTCCAGTAGATAAACAGCCTACTTGAACAATATGTTTTCAAAGGGCATCTGAGGCAAAAATGGGAATAGAAAAGTTGTAAGATATTATCTAAGGAATCCATATTTTACTTTAATAATTGTATTTTTTTTTAATTATTATTTCCAATGTTTTTCTTTTCCCTTTTCCTCCCATTTAGAAGCTGAAAAACCGAAGGGAAAAATAAAAATAAATAAATAAATAAAAGTTTTTGTTTACCGCTTCCATTGAAGAAAGGAAAAATGAAATGGAAAGTGTTTGCAACCTCAAAAGATGGTCATTTCTCAACAAAAACAATGCAGCTAACAAATCACTAACTCAAGAAATACATTCATCTATATCTGCATTGTTACTGGATTTTATTCAGAGATTGCCATGCTCCACTGGCTAAAATTGTCCATTTCTACAGTTTCAGGAATTCAGGGAATGGAAGGGAGAAAAGAGGGTAAAAGTGGGAGGAAAGCATTTAAATAAACACCTTGGAACAGAAGAAGTACAGCATAAAAATACTTTTAATAGATAATTCAAAAAGAAAAATGGGAAAAGTGAAATATTTTGCCCAGTCACCTTTTAAAACTTGCAATGTTATGATTTCATCAAAAGTTGAAATATAATAAGCTACTCTATTAGCAGTAGAGATATGTATTCATGCTTAGCTACATATTTAAACATTCTCCTCATAATTCATCCACGGTTAAGGATCATGTATTTTGGAAATATCCATCTGCACTAAAAAATTACTTTGCTTGATTTCAAAATCCAAAATGACTAGCATACTTCTTTCTGGTTCCATTTCTAGTCTCTTCTTTACGGCACTCTTCAGCACAGTATGTGTTCACCTAAGGAAATAGCTATAAGCAAAAATAAATATTTTAGAATTGCATTCTTGTAATGCATGCATAAAGCTACCAGAGGAACTGAGTTCTAGAGTTCTAGAGCAGCTTCCAAAGTGGGAAGAAAAGCTCCCTGAATTAAGTATATATATATATATATAGAAGAAGCTTGATAAAGTATTGCTGATTTGTCCTTTGTTATAGCTGCACAAGACAGAAAGTTAGTACAATAAACAGTAAGATTTTCTTTAAGTTTGTGCTACATTCAAACATTCCTATTCCATTTAAAGCTTTTTGACATGAAAATCATACTTCAAATATTTATTTATTGCCTCAGAAAATTAAAGATTTCTGAAATTTCAAAATACTTTGACTGATTAAGCAACTAATGTGCACTGGTGATACATGTTCCCATATTTGTGACCACCTCACTTTTCCCATGTGCATACCTCATTTGTATTGAATAGACAATATTGTCTCTTTACTTAAATTGAAATTATAGTCTTTTGGGGGCATGTTTTTGTTGTATGCTTGTACAATACCAGTAATAGCGCAGCTTTGGTCTTCCAGGTATTACCAGACAACAAATAAATTATAATACTCCTTATTATGAGTATCCGAGGAAGAAAAGATCCATGTTGTATGATATAATATAAAGTTTACATTTCTCTTTCAAAATAATAGCCACTGAATAAAAACAACTGCAGTCTCAGTGACCCAGGGAATTGGTTTGTAGCATGCTTTAACTGTGATTCCAAGCTGCATATAAAAGAACATAAATAATGTAGGCATGCACTGTCCATTGATTTATGCATTTTAAATACGTTTTACTGGAAAAACAGATAAACAAAAACACCTTGGGAGAAAGCAACATTTCTGTATAGGACATGTTTTCTTAAAAATTCATTGGTGTTGATTTCACCAGGTACAAAACTCGTGGAATTTTCAAATAGATCTTGCTATGGGTGGGAAAATTATAAGAAACTCAGCTGATTCTGTTTCTGCATGGCATCTGTTATGCCCAAAATCTTGTGTGGGGGTAAAGAAGAAATATTCCTTATAAATAAAGCCAAGAATGTTTTGTACTGTATTAAAGAAATCTTAACAACCTACTCAGAGAACCAGCCTTAATCCAGATCTAATTATTATATAAAAATAAAGAACACTTTTATCCTAAAAAAGTCTCAACAATAATAATAAAACTAATATTGCTATACATGTTTCTCAGTTTCTATCCCCCTTTCATGGAATTATACTCACTCTCCCATTCCCCACTGGGTCCTTATCTCTGTGACTAGGATCCACTTGGTGTCATTTTGATATCTTTGCTAATGCACCTTGTTCTTCATCATTCTGCAGCTCCAACTTGAAACTCATTTTACTATATATGGTGGCTTTTATGTATGATAGATAGCATTTTTTTTTTGTTCTCTTTGTTACCCCTAAGACCAGTCTGAACCAGCTCCAGGCCTACACTTTGATTGACTATTAGTGAGCTGTTTATAGCAGTGCAATTTCTAGTGCCAAACCTGTGCCAAACCTTACCACCCCATATGAGCCAGTACTCTTCTACACCATAACCTCTGTCTCCACCACTCTTGCTGAGGCGATCGGTTATGGAGCAGAGGTGTTCGGTAGCGGAGCAGGGAATTGAGGTGGGCAGGGCTTTCTTTCCTGCACTGAGGCCACTAGAAGCAGCCAAGGGAGCTGCCAAGACCCAGCAGCCCTCGTGAGGGAGGCTGATGAGGCATAGGAGGAGCCAGCAGCATCAGCAGCGGGCCATTTAAATCAGGCATTGCTGCCATTTTACAGCCAGTTCTACAAGTAGCTGGCAGAAGCTGCACAATCACCTGCACCTGTTCTCATGGGGGACTTCAACTTCCCAGACGTATCCTGGAAATACAATACAGCTCAGAGGAAGCAGTCTAGGAGGTTTCTGGAGAGGGTGGAAGATAGTTTCCTGATGCAGCTGGTTAGTGAGCCTACTAGGGGAGGTGCCCGCTTGACCTTTTGTTCACAAACAGAGAAGGACTGGTGGGAGTTGTGGTGGCTGGGAGCTGTCTTGGGAAGAGTGATCGTGAAATGGTAGAGTTCTCTATTCTTGGCGAAGTCAGGAGGGGGATCAGTAAAACTGCTGTCTTGGACTTCCAGAGGGCAGACTTTGAGGTGTTCGGGACGCTGGTTGGTAGAATCCCTTGGGAGGCAGTTCTGAAGGGCAGAGGAGTCCAGGAAGGCTGGGCACTCCTCAGGAAGGAAATCTTAACGGCTCATGAGCGGTCTGACCCCACGTGCCCAAGGACAAGCCAGCACAGAAGAAGACTGGCCTGGCTGAACAGAGAGCTGTGGCTAGAGCTTAGGAAAAAAAAGAGGGTTTATGACCTTTGAAAATGAGGGCGGGCCACTCAGGAGGACTATAAGGGTGTTGTAAGGCTGTGCAGGGACAAAATTAGAAAGGCCAAAGCTCATCTGGAACTCAATCTGGCTACCGCTATTAAAGATAACAAAAAATGTTTTTATAAATACATAAACACAAAAAAAAGAGGACTAAGGAGAATCTCCATATTTTACTGGATGTGGGGGGAAACTTAGTGACAAGAGATGAGGAAAAGGCTGAGGTGCTTAATGCCGTCTTTGCTTCAGTCTTTAATGGCAAGACCAGTTGTTCTCTGGATACTCAGTACACTTAGCTGGTGGAAAGGGACAGGGAGCAGAATGTGGCCCTCATAATCCACGAGGAAATAGTTGGTGACCTGCTACAGCACTTAGATGTATGCAAGTCAATGGGCCCGGATGGGATCCACCCAAGGGTACTGAGAGAACTGGCGGAAGAGTTGGCCAAACTGATTTCCATCATTTATCATCAGTCTTGGCTATCGGGGGAGGTCCCAGTTGACTGGCGGCTAGCAAATGTGACGCCCATATACAAGAAGGGCCAGAGAGTAGACCTGGGAAACTGTTAGTTTGACTTCAGTGCCAGCGAAGCTCATGGAGCAGATTATCTTGAGCGTCATCACGCGGCACTTGCAGGGCAAGCAGGCGATCAGGCCCAGTCAGCATGGGTTTATCAAGGCAGGTCCTGCTATATGAACCTGATCTCCTTCTATGACAAAGTGGCTTATGACTTAGTGGATGAGGGAAAGGCTATGGATGTGATCTACCTTGACTTCAGTAAGGCTTTTGACACTGTTTCCCACAGCATTCTCCTGAAGAAACTGGCTGCTCTTGGCTTGGACTGGTGTACTCTTCGTTGGGTTAAAAACTGATGGGATGGCCGGGCCCAAAGAGTTGTGATGAATGGAGTCAAATCCAGTTGGAGGCCAGTCACTAGTGGAGTCCCCCAGGGCTCAGTATTAGGGCCAGTTCACTTTAATATCTTCATCAATGAGTCTCCTTCTCTGGAGATATTCAAGGCACGTCTGGACGCCTACCTGGGCAGCCTGCTCTGAGGAACCTGCTTTGGCAGGGGGGTTGGACCCGATGATCTTTTGAGGTCCCTTCCAACCCCTACTGTTCTGTGATTCTATGATTCTGTGATCAATCATCTGGATGAGAAGATCGAGTGCACCTTCAGCAAGTTTGCAGACGACAACAAGTTAGGTGTGTGTGTCGATCTGCTCGAGGGTAGGAAGGCTCTGCAAGAGGATCTGGATAGGCTGGACCAATGGACTGAGGCCAACTGTACGAGGTTTCAACAAGGCAAAGTGCTGGGGCCTACACGTGGGGCACAACAAACCCAAGCAGCGCTACAGGCTGGGAGATGAGTGGTTAGAAAGCTGCCTGGAAGAGAAGGACCTGGGAGTATTGGTTGACAGTTGGCTGAATATGAGCCAGCGGTTTGCTCAGGTGGCCAAGAAGGCTAACAGCATCCTAGCTTGTATAAGAAACCGTGTGGCCGGCAGGACTGTACTCGGCTCTGGTGAGGCCACACCTCAAGTACCGTGTTCAGTTTTGGGCCCCTCACTATAAGGACATCGAAGTGCTTGAGTGAGTCCAGAGAAGGGCAAGGAGGCTGGTGAAGTGTCTGGAGAACAATCTTACAAGGCATGGCTGAGGGAGCTGGGATTATTCAACCTGGAGAAGAGGAGGCTCAGGGGTGACCTTATTGCTCTCTACGGGTACTTTAAAGGAGGCTGTAGCGAGGTGGGGATTGGTCTATTCTCCCATGTACCCAGTGATAGGACAAGGGGGAATGGGCTAAAGTTGTGGCAAGGGAGGTTTAGGTTGGGTATTAGGAAGGACTTCTTTACTGAAAGGGTTGTTAGGCATTGGAATGGGGTGCTGAGGGAAGTGGTTGAGTCACCATCCCTGGAGGTTTTTAAAAGACGTTTAGATTTAGAGCTTAATGGTATAGTTTAGTGGAGGACTTGTTAGTGTTAGGTCAGTGGTTGGACTCAGTGATCTTGGAGGTCTCTTCTAACCTAGATTATTCTGTGATTCTGTGAAGGCCTCTGTTTTTTTAGTAGATTATGTTCTTCTGTACGACATTGTCAGAATTAGAAATATCTTCTGTACAGAATGACTACTTGTTACTCATATCTGTACAAAAATATGATTACACCAGCAAAAAAAAAAAAAAAAAAAAAAAAAAAAAATTAACCATAGCCACTTGGCCAGAAGAAAAAATGTCTCTTACAGTGACAAATTAACACAAATTAGCCAGACTAGTCCTGAGACCTTGTAATCTCAATGGAAAGTCTGTGGCCTGTTATTAACAAAAGCAACAGTGGCTTTCTGGGCTACAAGTTTTCAGGTCTTTCAGCACTCGCTCTGTACACCTCACTGCTCTTGGCCCTTTTTGCCTTTGCCATACCCCCATGAAACAGGAATGCCTTCTTTTTCCATTGACTCCCCCAATGAAATGCTTTGTAGGTCACATTACCTTTTAAAAGTCAAAAACAAAGTTTTGTGAATTAGAATGGAGTGTGATACATTCTAGCTGAATATCTTGCCAGTTAAATTATATTCCCACACAAAACAAACTGAGAGTTTCTCTGCCACTGTATATTCTGAGAATTAACAATTAGGTATTCATTTTTAAGCTATACTTTTCTTCTTTATTTTAACGTTGCCTTAAAATTGACATGAAAGGTTTTAATGAAGGTGTGAAATACTTGGCAGTTAAATCTAGCATATGCTATAGCACCTGCTAATTTCAACTGTTCATTTTAAGCTGTTAACTTTATTCTTGGCATTTAGTCCAATTCACACTGTGATTCTTAGTTTGAAAGAAAAAGAATCCAAGCTGCTTATATATTCCTTTCTACTGCAACTTTCACTTAATGTTTTGTATTTCTGCCATTTTGTTCACATTGTGCATTTCTAAGGAAAGGGTTTCAAAAATCAGAATCGCACCCTGATGTCACAAAGGATTAAACTTTCCTAGGAAAGCTTGGATAAGCTCAAATCCTTGGAGCCTCCCAGCAGTCTCCTTCCATTTAAATTTGATTTAAATATAGGTCTCTTTTTAATGCCTAGATATTTCTAACACAGAAATATGTCTTTTTTTTTTTTTTTTTTTTTCAATATATTTATAATTTTTACAAAGTGATTACATCAAAATATAAAGCTGTATCTAAAGATGATGGTGAGAACTGTACTCAGTAAGCAGTGTTAATCCTGGTGGTAGTCAGCCGCTGGATTACTTGTTTTAAGAATTTCAGGACTGTTCCAATCAAAATCAGTAAAAGTTTCAAATAAGGTAGTGATCCAATATTCAAAACTGATTCATAAGTATGCTTCAAGTGCATTTTACAGAGTAGCCTAAATATGTGTCTGTTTTTTCCATGTGTATCAAGTACTTCCATTACTCTATGAGGACAATGTCAAAAGATGTACCACTGTTAAAGCAGGCTCTATAATTAATTGTGAGTCTGGCTGCAGGGTGATAGTATATCAAACTGGGCTAGTAAACCTTAAATACTTAACTGAGTACTTCTGTAGCTCACTCTTGTTTTGAAGATTCTACAGGTGCAACATCTGGGGCATTACTGATCTGAAATTCCAGGTGTTTCTTTCCATTACTCATGCTACAGGGACATTAAAAGAGGATATTTTCACCTGCTCAGTTAAAGGAATTGGTACATATTAGCTGTTGAGACTAAAACCTAAAATAACAACACATAAGTATGTTATAGAATCTTAGCATACTACAATTTAAAAGGAACTCGTGTCAATCCCCTTACTTCCAGGTAAAAGCAGCGACACCTGTAATTTTACAAGGTAGTGCAGATTTAGACACGGTATATAGCCAAAGAAAGCAACCTAGAAAATAGTAGCTTTTAATGGACAAGAGACTTTGTTTCAAAAGAAAAAAAAAAAAAAAAAAGTCTTGATTTACTATCTCTTCTTCTTGTCAATAAGTGGCATATTGAATCTCAGGAACATTTTCTCCTTGTGATTTAGTTGGTTATTTTTTTCCTTTGTGGATGGTTAATTTATGCATGATTATGCACATATGGATCTTAAATTTTCAGCTCTAGAAATATTTCCTGCAGTAGAACTGTACATGTAGCTATCTCTGGCCTAACATTTTTCAAAGATCATGGTAGGAAATTTAGAGCTTCAAAAGCTCCAGTTACATTTTGGAAACAAACGAAGTACCCAAATGTTGAGTGTTTAATTTGAACCTATGATCAACATTGAGAGATAAGCTCTTTGAATATTGTGAGACTGGATATTGATCTACCCTGAAGACAAAACATACACCAGTATGAGAACCCCACCATGCAGATTAAATTCCCCAAATGTCCCAAACTACCATAACAACTCTTCTATTTAAATAACCACAATTCCAATCTGATGATAGGTTTCACAAATCATAGTTCTCAGATTTCATTACTAATGAAATTTGTCGTCTAGGTTTGGCAGCTGTGATTGCCACGCAAATGTGAGCCACTAATTAGATTGATTGTCTATTTGATGCCTGCTGATTAGCTTATGAAAACCCACTGTATTCCTGACTTCATGATAAAATGTTCCTGACATCATGATTGCTGATTGATGCTCAGAAAATCTGATTACTGTCTTGAATAGCCAAGTAATGGCTCTGACAACTTTCCAAGGATATAGATATTCACCTGACAATGATAATAAGGTAGGGTCTTACATTTAGCATTGACAATATTACATGTTCAAAAGCTTTAATTAAAATGTATGTATATGTCTCTGAGCTATAAAAAGTAGACTTTCAGAAGTGGGTCCAAGATCTGCAGGGTAACCATCAGGCATCCGTTTTTTGACCTTGATCCTGGAGCAAGTCCAAGAGATTCAGGAACTATGACAGGCAAATTCCCTGATTTGCAATTACAAAGAGAGTTCTAGTGACATACCATTCTGCAGTCAGGTTATTAGTTGGAAAGAACAGGATGTTCCTGGAGTTTTTTAGGACCATTTTCTACAGTGCATTCAAAGAAAAGATGTAATGGTTTATGAGCTCAAAAAACTGTAAAATTGTTGGTTTGGGCTGTTATACTCTCCACAGATTTACTTCAGGTTGATATTTAGATCTTACTGTGAAAGACAATACACCCTTGGACATATATTTTGCATATGTATCTTAAGCATTCATAAGTTAGTTTTCCACAGGTTTCTGTATCTGTGAGATATTATTTGATGTTTAAGTTAACAGAGGAAGCAGTGATTTGGGCCAATGGAGATATCTTAATTGTCAAGAAAATCTCAATCTGAAATTAGGCACACAGCATCTAGGTGTACTGAGGTTGAGTACACAGAGTACTGTGTTTCTTTCACTACTGCTTGGGCACACAGTTGTGGAAAGGTAAAATTGTCTTAGACTGATACCAGTGATAGGACCCAAGGAAACAGTGTCAGGCTGTGACAGGGGAGGTTCATGTTGGATATCAGGAAGAGGTTCTTTACTGAGAGGGTTGTCATGCACTGGAACAGGCTCCCTAGGGATGTAGTCATGGCACCAAGCCTGATGGAGTTTAAGAAGCATTTGGACTGTGCTCTTAGTCATATGGTCTGAATTTTTGGGTAGACCTGTGTGGAGCCAGGAGTTGGACTCGATGATCCTTATGGGTACTTTCCAACTTGAGATATTCTATGATTCTATATATATGTTAAGAATAGAAACAATCTGTTAATGATAGTGTGTTTTTTTAAGGTGTATAAACCTTACTTTTCCTCTTCAGAAAATAAGGGAACTAATGACTTTGTACTTACAAGGCTGATCTTGACATATTTGGCAGAAATAGTCCTAGCCACCAACCAAACTCTGTCCCAGTCAATTATCAGTCTGTAAAACAAGTATCCTAAAAGTATCACACACAAAGTGTGGTAAAAGTGAAGTGATGAGGATGCAAAGATAAGCTGCTATATGAACTTCTCCCTCTGGAAATGGCTCAGCCATTGATTCACTATGTAAACATGGGCATGTTGTTTAACCTTTACTGCCTCCATTTCCCATGTGTCAAATTGGATATCATTGGTGAAGCACTAAAAATGAAACTTGCCATGTAATTACTAACCACCTTTACTCCTCTGATACTTGCCACAAACATAATTCTGGATGGCTTCAGTACATTGTTGAAAATCATTATCTTGTTAAAAGACAGTTCTTGGTGCTTTATTGCTTATAGAGTGTCAGTGACTATTAAAGTATATTGAAAAGCATACTTGGTTGATATTAGTGACATTTTCTTTGACTTTATTGGATTTATTTGAAAAGCCATTAACTTCAAGAAAATGAATAAAGTAGGAAAGCTATATTATGCCTTAAAATAATGTATAAACAATTATATGCAAATTAATTCACACACCAAAGGTCATGGAGTTGAAATGGTGCAACCTTTGGAATAAATCCATTGCAATAATCTTGTTAATAGAAAAACACATTTAAAGTCCTTATTGGTCTTTTAACACTTTATTGTATATGTACTGGTCCTATTGAATGAAAAAAAAAGTTGATATTTTGATTTTATTGCAAGAGAGAGACAGTTATGTTTAAGCCCAAGGTGCTTTAAAAAGTCTGATTACATTGATTGATGATTGGCTTCAGAATAGTTTTCCTTTTCTAGATGAGAAAAGTGATGATTTTGACCCTGCTCATTCAATCAAAATGTTAATGCAACATAAAGCATGGCTGCCTGCAGATTCAGCAAGCCACGAGAGAATCTAAATTATGCACTATTTTTCTCTAATGTGTGTTTATGAATGAAATTGATTGTCATCCACTCCCATCCCCTCTGCCAGTGCTGAAACCCAAATACATGTTTGTCGTGTTACAGTCAAACAAGAGAATTTGAGGGAGTCATGAACTGTTTTTAGTATTTAGTTCTTTACTGGAACTAGAATTATTTCCACTCTGTAATATACTATTTTCTATTAAAGGTTAGGTAAAATAAATGTATATGATTGGAATCCCTTCTGCACACAACAACAACAACAAAATTACTCAGAATACACCTCCTGAATGTTCCACATGATGCAGAATAGTACATAAGTTACTCAGAGGTTATTTTTCTGGTCTTTTTTTTTTTTTTTTTTTCCTATCAGCCCATTATTTGCCATTTTTACTGCTTTCCTATTTAGAGACAAGTTAGTTCAACTGTAAATCATGTCCATCAAGGAAGAGAAGTTTTCAACTTTCCAACTGAATCATGTCTGAGATGGAAGACAGTCTTTTAATCAAGATGGGAAGCAGTGTGAAGAAGTTAGAAATGAATAGGAATATAGTAAAAGCATCATATGTAGTAAATGTTATCTGGTGACAGAATTTTAACTTCCTACCAACACTGAGGGATGAGTCAGTCATTGCCAATAATTTTATTTAATGTCATTGTTTTCTGTACTTTTCTATGATTTGCATGTCTTTCCCAGTAGAAAACTTTTTGGCATTTATTTCTGGGCCCCACAGGAAAGGCTGAAATCAAATTACTGAACTCTTATGAAGAAATTCTCACTGCCGAGGCTGCAGAATCACTTGAGGGAATTTCAGTGCTGGGTGCTTTGACATTATCTTTTTCTATAACCAGCAATGTGCCTTTTAAGAGTCCATTAAATACAGCTAAATAAATGATTTAATCATCCCAGCATTCTACAGGAAGGAGAGAAAAATAACTTGAAATGCCCATAGGCCATCAATAGCCACACTAGGAGAAGCACGCCAGAGTCTCCATGTGGTCAAGAGCCATACATATGTACTCAGAGAGCTCAAGTAAAGGACAAGGATGAGACAGGAGAGAGGCAATAACTATCCACCCCATCAGTGTGACTGGACTAAATAGATAGCTGGCTAAGAGCTACAGTTCTTACTAGATTTTTCTACCCAAAACTGAGTACCCAGAAAACCACAGTGTGACAATGACACATTATTGATCACCATAAATAGCCCCATCTTGGGAACTACAAGTAAACCACAGGTAGCATAAGTCATTTCCCCTCCCCACATTCATAGTTTAGAAAAAGTAATTTCAGTTCAGCTTGAATTGAAGACAAATCTACCCCACAAAGATAGGCTGAAACAGAACAAACAGATCTACAGGAGAAAAATGCCATATTTGGCAGTGTCAAGATTTTTCCAATGAAACAGGTTGCCATAAGAAAATGCCAATTTAACAACACCTAAATGTTTTTCAGTAATGTACCAATTTCATTTAAAATCTTGATGGGAAAATTACCAAAATGAAACATTTTGATAAGATCAAAACATTTCATTTTGACATTTACTTTGTATTATCATATTATCATTTAATACATAAAAGTAAAAAAAATAAAAAATAAAAAAATAAAAAAATGATGCAATTTTTCCAGCTTTATCAGAACAGTAGATTTCTACCCTATCAAAATGTAATGCTTCAGAGCACTTTAAACAAACTTTTTTTTTTTTTTTGGAACATTGTGCCTTGCAGTAAAAGCTTAGATTTTGACTTTTGTTCCCTTTTAGAAATGAAGACACATTTAAAGGCTGAATTTTGTAGGCAAAGAAGTTCCATTTGGAAGACAGTTCTAAGATAACGTTCACCTTTTAATCTTGTAATGTATTATTTCTGAATAGTATGAACTGTTGAACAGTTCTTGACAGCAGATGATGATGTTGCATAAATCCTAAAAGGTGGAATTTTGTTTCTGATAAAGTTACTTAGATGTATAAGTTGTCATCTCAGGCTGAATTCCCCGCCCCTCCCCCATGTTGAATTAAAATATAAATATCCATAAATGTGTTGTAAGACTATTAGACTTCAAGTCTCTACAAAAGATAGGCTCCCCTAGAACTACTGGGGGCAGCAATAATTAGATCTATATCACCCAGAATCATTACATGGTTTGAAATGAAAGTAATTAATAAACAGACATTTAACTTGGAATTGTCGAAAGATTCAACAAGCACTAGTCATCTAGATCAGGTACCTTCTTTGACAATACTAGCATAACTTTGTAATGTAGAAAGGTTTTAATTTGTCTGATATAGATCTATACAACAGCACTAAAAATTTAAAATGTTGTTGATCAGAAGGCTATTGCCTTCATATAATGAAATTATTGAACTCTTAACTTGCAACCAGACAGCATGTTTTCTCTGAAATAATTTGATGGTTATATTTATTTTTATTTTTATTTTCCATTATTTTTAAACCTTTTAAATTGTTGAAGTAGAAGTTCAGGGTACCAATCAGAAATCACAGTTTATAGATCAGCATAATTCATGCTCATAATAACATGGTGATGTGGTTAAACCCTTTTGAGATCTTGGTCTGCTTTTTTTTTTTTTCTTGTTTACATAGTGTTGATCTTGAAAATATGGCTCTACTGTGTATACTGCATAAACCTAAGAATCTGCACATGTTCCTCAAACTCACACAAGATACAACAGCTCTTATTTCAAAAGTAGGCATTTGTTTTCTTCCATATTGCATGGTACAGGTTTTGAAAGTTGTTATCTTCCAGAAGTATGTAAGGAAAAAAAAAAAAAAAAAAAAAAAAAGAAAAGGCAAGATTTTTTTTTTCTCCCTCTCCCCCTTTTTTTTTTTTTTTTTTTTTTTTTGAACTGCGAGTTAGAGGAACACTGCTAGCTACACTGTGCATCCAAGGATCAAGTAACTCTGTTGAAGGCTATGGATATAGCAGATGTGAAGCTCTGTTTCTTCAGAAGTGCAAGTATCCAGTGAACAATTCCAGTGCCTATTACAGCTCACTGACATTCCCAGGAGACCATGAGAGACTATTTCATGTAATACAAACCACTGCATGATTCATTGCATGGTTTCATTTCAAACAGAAATAAAGGTGCATTCGTATTTCTCAGAAAATCATTCTCTCAAGTGTAGGTAGTGACAAATAAAAACATTTTGTTTTGTTTCTGTCATTTTATTTATTTATTTATGCCACCTAAATCATGTGGGGTTTAAAGTGCAGGCAGCAGAGCTAGGGTAGTACATCACACAAAATCTTATGGGGTTGTTTATGATGTCCAGACACATCTCATTGTGTACAGTGTACTTAGGAAGAGGGATATTATATGGCAAATTATATATCTGTATCATTATACTTATACATGAATAAGTAGAGTTGCAGGTTTCAAGTGATGCATTTTATTGAAAGAACAGCTGTTTGGAGAAGCAATTTTTCCCTTCTAATGAGAGCAAACTAAATAGAGAGGAAACAAACGTCAAAACAAACAAAATAAGAAATTTATACTATTGAGCTGGAGAGTTAACCAAGAGATAAGAGTGGACTGCATTCTTCACTTTCTGCAAGAACCATATAGAATGGATATCAGACAGACTGGAAAAAGAAGATAATCTGGCTTAAGTCAGTGATTCTCCTCATGAATGCTCAACTGTGGAATGTCCTTTTGTAACAGTTTTTTTACAAAGGTATCAGTGAAATAGAACTCCACATAGTCAAAAGAACAAAAAAACAAATGGCGTATCTGAGGCTTTTGCTCTATTTGTGGTTTATTTTGTTCTATTTGTGGTTTTATTTTTTGTTTTGTTTTATTTATTTATTTTAAATAGAAGGTTATATTTCTACTCTTGAGGAGTCATTTATGAATCTTATCAATGTATACAAATATCTTAAATGAGGGTGTCAAGAGGATGGGGCCAGACTTTTCAGTGGTGCCCAGAGATTGGATAAGAGGCAATGAGCACAAACTGAAACACAGGACATTCCAGACAAATATGAAAAAAACAACAACAACAACAACAAAAAAAAAAGAAACAAAAAAAAACTTTACTTTGAGGGTGACAGAGCACTGGAACAGGTTGCCCAGAGAGGTGGTGGAGTCTCCTTCTCTGGAGATATTCAAAACCCATCTGGATGCAATCTTGTGCAACCTGCTATAGGTGACTGCTTAAGCAGGAAGGTTGGACTACATGATCTCCAGATTTCCCTTCCAACCTCAATCACTCTGTGTCTCACTCTGTGATTTATTAAGAGCCAAGAATGTTCTTAGACTGGACTCAAAATGTCTGAACCTCTATTGTGCATTAATGGCCTCATCTTGTTATTTACATTTTGGAGTCAGTAGTATTTTATGACTACTTTGCAAAAGCACGGATGACTGATGCTCTAATAAGAGGTGATCTCCTGACCCTAATGAGTAGAACATCAACAAATGTCTTACTGCTATAACCTTAAACAGTCACTTGTGGTCTAGGATTTTAAGTCAAATTATTGTTATCTGTCATTTTCTTACAAAAGACAATAAACAAAAACAGCCAAACCAACCAACCAACAACAAAAACTGATAGCAAAAGGAATTCAAAATTTCCTTTCTCCATATTTTTACATTTCCTGTTTCTCTTCTAAGCATCCCTGCTTGACATAGCTAAAGATTATATTCCCATCATTGCATAGCTCCTATTAAATTACTATTTTAATTTCCTCTCATTGACATACTAACTTCTTTCACATGAGCTCCTTGATGGATCAGTGCAGACTAACTGGATAGGCTTGGTTTTGTTTTTCTTGAGCTGACAGCCTGCCAAGAAGACACAGGCCTAGTAGCTTCCAGCAGGACAGATGGAATCTTTCACAATTAATTGGGAAAGAATGGTAGATGACATCTGTGTAGAGCAGACCTCAGGCACTTCAAGTTGATGAGTGCCCATGCTCATGTCCTAGTTGCACCCAGATGCTGACGACAGTGTACCAGTCTTGTTCATACCAGATTTTCATGTAGTCTGATTCCCACAAAAACAAAATACATGTGTGTTTTAGACAGGAACCAAGGTTTTCTCCAGTAGTCAAGATGAGGCTAGTATCCTGCAGGTGCATCTCAACAAACACCAGCAATGAAATACAAATTCATAGAATTCGTCCACAAAGCATTTTCAATGTACAATTGATAAACAGTACATCCCCAGAATACCAAGGGACTGAACAAAAAAGGGCATCACTAGCCAAACTAATTGAGTATGTATGGTCTTGTAGTATAGATACTCACATACAGCAGAGACTAACTTGGCTGTTCAAACCTGAACACAAGCAATTCATATTACCTCTGGAATGACCACATATGGCTAAAAGGATTCAAAGGTCACATTTGCTCTCTTTTTGTTTGTTTGTTTGAATGTTTGTTTTCTTTCCTCTTTGAAAGGAGAAGAAAAAGAGAGTTTATGACTATTTCAGATCTTTCAGTTGTATTCTTATCCTATATTTTGTTAGAAAAAGCAAATTAAATGAACATAAAAAAAAAAAAAAAAAAAAAAAAAAAAAAAAAAAACAGATTCTGTCTTTGGGGCTGATTTTCACTTGTGACTTTGCTGTGGGAGAACCAGACCCATTCACACCAATTTCTGCTTGCTTGGCAGGCTGTATAAACAACTGCTTCTTCCTACTTCGATCACACATGAGCAGTACTGAAAAAGGTGAACTCAATTTTAGGAAAACAAAGAATACTAACTGAAGGAATATATAAGTAGCAATGTATGGCTGAAGGAAGACTGTGTGAAAGGGAGAGTCTTATGTTACAGGCGATGTTCAGTGTTAGCACAGACAATGGAAGTGCTCAGCATCCTCATATGCAGTAGTTTCCTTCCTTTGATTTTCCAGTCAGGGCACATCTCATAACTGTCTGATGAAGTCAGAGCAGTGTTGTGGGAGATCCCAGAGTTCTGGGAGACAAACAAATCAGCAACAATAATAAAGGTTGATTCTTCCAGCTTGATTCAATTCCAGTAACTCTCAGAACTGGTCCAATGCAGGATATTAGTCTCACCTTATTAAAATAAAAATAAAATTAAATTAAAAACAAACAAACAAACAAAACAATATTTATAGTTGTAAAAATTTCCTCCCACTCCTCCTTTCAGCTCATTATTGTGCCAACTCTGGACATTACAAAGTGCTTGGATGACCTTTGATGACAGTTTTCTTTCTTTGAATGACCAGGTTATTTAGACTGCTTTTATAGACAGTCTCTCTCCCTATACCTTATAGGCTATTCCAGACTTTCATGCCTTTAGCTACATCAAGGCTTTATCATGGGCTAAAAAAATAACGCAGAATGATACATTCAGATGATCTTACAAGCAATACGGGGTGTCTGATTAGCAGAGTGAATGAATTAGTAGTGGAGGGCTTGCAGTGTTACAAGGGCTGTATCCTACTTGCAGCACTTTTTGTGTCAGTCATATTGGAACTCCCTGTGGCACTACACTCAAGAAATGGCAGGTTTGGATGAGAAGAAGGATTAGCTTTAATGACACCCAAATTTTAGTTTCAACTAGATATGTACCAGGAAATTTCCTAGTCCTTGGTCTTTGTGTTGGTGATAAGAAAAGGGGAAGAGAAGCATAGTTTTAACAGAGTCCATAAAGGTAATCTCCACAGTACAATGGACACTTGCAGCAGGGCGAGCTCTTTCTCTTCAGGAAAAGCATGAGGGCTTTGCTGTTACAAGAGGGAAATTATCACCTGCTTCAGAGGCAGGGAGTTGGAGCCTTCTTCAGACTTGAGTTACAGACTGATAAGCTTTTATGGCTGCGAATGAGTATATGATCATTTGGACTAAGGATTTACAGGTGAACGGGTGCTACCACTGTTCACCTCACTCCCTTGAGTGCCACCAGCTATTAAGACTGCTGGCTTCTGTGCTTAAACCACCCTATTAGCTACCTAGGTGGACTGGCTGGTGACTTACATGTTGGGATTGTGACAGGATTATTATGAAGTAGGTTAATACTGAAATAAAGAGCAGGACTGATGTCTGACCCAATAGGAGGAAGAAAGGTACAAGAGGTCAAAACATATGTTCAAAAAAGGTGAAGAAAATGAGCAGAAGAACAGATTAAGTCTATACAAAACTTTTAAAGGGACTTTGTATATGAAAGATATGCATGTATGTGTAGAAATACTTCATATGTCAGGAGCCAGGAGTTCATATGTTCATGGATACACTGTTTTGTATCCAAGGTAAAGCACTGTTTTGTCAGACTGAAAACAAATTCTTGTCATGCACTAAAATGGCTTTTGTGCATAGATGTTTACAAGGATGTTTTAAGAAGTAGCTATATTTATCTTCTATAGAGTAAAATGTGAGATGATATGTGGCAATTGGCATTCAATGTGAAAAAAAAAAAAAAAAAAAAAAAAAAGGTTTGGAATGATGCTGAATTGGCTATCCTGATTTTTAATCAAGCTATCTTTATAAATGCATGAATCCCACTAAAACAAGAAAGAGCTAAGCTGAATTTGAACCTAGCATATGGTTCATTGTTTGCCCATCCAAATTAAGTTGGAGTGGAGCTTCAACTTGTCAGATTATGTTATAAAGGACATCCAAGATTCTATTATATTCTTATTAACTGTCCAGAACCTAATGAGCTCAATAAAGATAGATTGCTTAATAAGGCCCCTCAAAGTGTATTTTTTCTGTCAGGAGATGGGGAAGTAATTTGACTGATCTTGCTGTCCAGGAGTTCAATTTTTAATCACCCAGATGTATGAAAAAGGAAAAAAAAAAAAAAAAAAAAAAAAAAAGAAAAAGAAAAAAAAACCTTCCTCAAGAACATCTACAGGAGTCAGATGTTCTCCAGTTATATCATTTATATACTTTCAGTAATTACACTCCATTTACTGGGTCATGGGAACTGACATTAAACTTTGAAGTGAAATGAATAACAATGAATTCACCTCTAGTAGTTTTCCAGTTACTCTGACCTTGTAAAATCATGTTGAAATTATTTTTTGTTGTATGAATTTGCCTATTGTCTTACTAAATAGCTAGGTTGGGGTGAATACAAAATAAAAGATCAGACAGAAATAATTAAAGTGTTACTTCTATCTACACAGATCACAAATATGACCTTGGTGAAAGACTTGTACTCTGTTCTAGAGTGTTTCATTTTATCAACATGTGAAATAGAGGATTAAATACCTAAGTTCCGTCCATAGGCCTTTCCTGGAACTTGGTGAACTGGTCAAATCTGCATTTGTGGGCAACTCCATATGGATCACATCTGAGTGAAATATGACATCAGCAAGTTGCATCCTATTTGTGTGAACATTCCTCCTCCCATGCCAGAAAATAAATATCCATTCCTGCAGTCCAAGGCTTTGTAGATACTTAGAAACAAGAAGGAAAGAAGGGGAGAAGGAAGGAAAGAGAGAGAAAGAGCAAAAAAGGAAAGAAAGGAAGACCAAAAAAATGAAAAAATGAAAGAACAAATGAAAGAACGAATGAAAGAACAAAATTAACGAATGAAAGAAAGAAAAAGAGGAAGGAAGGAAGGAAGGAAGGAAGGAAGGAAGGAAGGAAGGAAGGAAGGAAGG
>NC_048895.1:109523608-109531047 GCF_011077185.1 Oxyura jamaicensis
AGGAAGGAAGGAAGGAAGGAAGGAAGGAAGGAAGGAAGGAAGGAAGGGAGGAAGGAACCCACCATTATTCTGAATAATTTCTAAGATAATATAGTTTATAATAATAATTTATTGGGTACATAATTTACAGTATTTGTAACTATTTATTTTGTCTATTAGCAGTGAAAGGCACAACATTCTGAACAGCCTTTTTCCTTGGAACATAGAATCATTAAGGTTGGAAAAGATCTCCAAGATCATCTGGTCCAACCATCGCCCTACTTCCAACGTAACCCACTAACCATGTCCCTAAACACCAGGTCCAACCTCTCTATAAACACCCCCAGGGACAATGACTCCAGCACTTCCCTGTGACATGCCTAATTTAGAAATAAATAACGACTGTATAAATTTTGATATAGTTATGCTTTGTTTTAATGATGACAGAAAAAACAACAATAACAACAACAGCAATCATCTGTATATAAATATTAAATTTAGCCTTAAATTCACTAAATGAAACTGAAATTTTCTTAGGATTTAGATTTAATACAATGGTATCAATGACATTTAAATTTCCCAAATAGCTGCAATATCACAAATTCAGTTGTTTTTCTGAAACTTGTTTTAGATAGATGCTGCTAACATTCTATATGCTATGCTTATAGACCCCTTTGAACTCCTCTTGAAACTGAAAGTATGAAGACTAATGGACAACCATGTATGAAATTCTGATTAACAAATCCTTGTCACAGACTCACAGAGTGATTGGGGTTTGAAGAGATGTCTGGAGGTCATCTGGCCCAATCCACCTGCTCAAGCAGAGCCACTGAGAGCAGGGTGCCTAGGACCATGTCCATATGGTTTTTGAAGTTCTCCAAGAAGGGAAACTTCACATCTCTGGGCAACCTGTGCCAGTGCCATGTGACTTATTGTCACATTTAGTCTTATCTAAGAATATATTTTTTTTGAAAAATCTTAGGTGAATCTTTTTTTTTTTTTTTTTTTTTTTTTTTAAGCACTTCATGATGAGACACTACTTGACTTATGACATTACTCTAACTTAAAAAAATAATTGTATATAGAAGAAAAGACTAACCCAGTAGCTTTACTTTCTAATCTGTTCTAGGAATTTTAAAACTGTCTACCAATCAAACAGGTCAAGACTTTAAGGCTCTTCTACTTTTTGCACTCTTGATTTCATGACCTTTGTATTATTCAAAGGCCCAGAAAGACCACAGTTGCTGTTTCATAAAGCATGCAAAATCAGGCCATAATCAGGCCATACCCTGCCTTCCACTGCAGTGGCACTTGGGGCTAACCAATGCATCTTTGGAAAAAGACACATTTCACTATGCACTTATAATAATTATCCACTGGAACAAAGTCCTTATGTGTCATCTAAGAGGCCCTAAGGATAAAAGTGATAAGGTGAACAACATATGACTGTCAAAACTCAAGGTTCAATTGCTTCTTGTCAGAGTCTAATTTTCTCTTACATTATCTGTTATACTATCTAATCAAACAGTAATGACACAGAAAGTGCTCCCCCCACACACTTAAAGAGCTTTGTGTCCTCTCTAGTCTCACAGGAGAGCTTTCAAGCTGTATTTCACATGCATTTGCTATTTCCCCAAACTATTGTCTTCTATCACATTAAATCTTTTGATTTTTTGACCACTGGGATAAAAGACTGAATATATTAGCAACAGTTACTTTTACTTTCTGTTGGATTTTTAGGTTGTTCCCACCTCCACACCCAATCTCAAAACAACTATTACTTCCTGTAGTAAGATAAATATTTTTATTGGATATTTTAGAGCTCAATGTTTTGCCTGGCAACACAATACCAGGAGAACCCTAGGTGGGATTGACACCTCATTCTGCTAGGCACTTTGCAAACAATGAAAGACACAGTTCTTTTACCAAAGAGTTTCCAGTCTGAAAAAATAAGGCAACAGATGAAACATAGGAAAGCAAGACACTCTAATTTTAACAAAGAGATTTGTGACAGAAAAATCAAAGTTTGACTGAAATTTTTGAAATGATAAAAATTTCACTGATGAATAATACAGATTTAGGTGGTAAAATATTTAATTTAGATATTAGATATTAGTAAAGATATTTAAATTGAATCTTATAATAGTGGTACCTAATATTTAAGAGTTAATTTTAAAGGGTGAAGTAATAACTTGTACTAAAAATAGTCATTATTACTTACTTAAATAATTATTTGGATGTGTTTGGTGCTTAGAGAAGCAATAAGGAAAATCTAACTTTTTTTTTTTTGGGGGGGGGGGGGGGCAGGGGGATATTTTGTCTTAGACATATGAGATACCAGCTATGGTGGAAGATTCAAGCCTGATTTGGATAGGGATGCAGAAAAAGAATAAATGTCAAGAAAAAGAGAAAGAACAAGAGAGATAATGAAATGAGATAATGGAAAAGAAATCAGATAAGCTAAAGGGAAAAATCACATTTTGAATCCAGTTCCTGTATTTTTGTTATTCACAAGATGCCTGAACAGTGTGGAGGATATCACAAATGATTTACAAAATGCACTTTGGTTAGTCTGGAAAAGAGAAGATGAATGGATTGGCAGTGTTTCAATTAAAAAACAAACAAAACAAACAAACAAACAAAAATGAACAAAAAAATAAACGTTTTTATAAGGAGAATAACTGCTTGTTTTCCAAATGCCAAGGAGAATAAAAAAAATATGTTTAATATACAACAAATTCAATTTAGATGATCAAGCTGGGGATTTGTCTGCATGTGAATGATACAGAATCTGTGTTAGATATTTTAAAGAAAAGGTTAAATAAGTCTGGATTATTGATATCATTGATGCTATCTGAATAAAGTTATTGACCAGGATGTTTCTTAAGTTTTTCACAGGTGTCTTAATTCTCAGATTGCATTGCTTTGCCAGAGAAATTAACTTCAGGAAGAAAAGAAAAACTGAGGGAAGTGAGAGCAGGAAGGCTTATACCATGTTGAAAAACTGAATATCCCAGGATAAATGCTTAGTTCTACAGATGCAATGAAGTTTCCATGCTGGGAAATTGTTTGCCTGAATTTTCTATAAGAGTTTCCCAGTCACTAAGAAATTGAATGGGGAAAGGACTCGAGAATGCAGTTTGTTCTTACAGGCCTCATTTCAATATATACTATGATACGTCCAGAGTTACAGATCACAGAATTTTCTAGGTTGGAAGAGACCTCAAGATCATCAAGTCCAACCTCTGACCTAACACTAACAGTCCCCACTAAACCATATCCCTAAGCTCTACATCTAAACGTCTTTTAAAGACTTCCAGGGATGGTGACTCCACCACTTCCCTGGGCAGCCCGTTCCAATGTCTAACAACCCTTTCGGTAAAGAAGTTCTTCCTAACATCCAACCTAAAACTCCCCTGGCGCAACTTTAGCCCATTCCCCCTCATCCTGTCACCAGGCACGTGGGAGAACAGACCAACCCCCACCTCGCTACAGCCTCCCTTCAGGTACCTGTAGAGTGCAATAAGGTCACCCCTGAGCCTCCTTTTCTCCAGGCTGAACAAGCCCAGCTCCCTCAGCCGCTCCTCATTAGACTTGTTCTCCAGACCCTTCACCAGCTTCGTAGCCCTTCTCTGGACTCGCTCAAGCACCTCCATGTCCTTCTTGTAGCGAGGGGCCCAAAACTGAACACAGTACTCGAGGTGCGGCCTCACCAGAGCCGAGTACAGGGGGACGATCACCTCCCTGGCCCTGCTGGCCACACTGTTTCTTATACAGGCCAGGATGCTGTTGGCCTTCTTGGCCACCTGAGCACACTGCTGGCTCATATTCAGCCGACTATCAACCATCACTCCCAGGTCCTTCTCTGCCTGGCAGCTCTCCAACCACTCATCTCCCAGCCTGTAGCTCTGCTTGGGGTTATTGTGCCCCAGGTGCAGGACCCGGCACTTGGCCTTGTTGAACTTCATGCAGTTGACCTCGGCCCATCGGTCCAGCCTCTCCAGATCCTCCTGCAGAGCCTTCCTACCCTGTTAAACCTTTTTCATCATCATTACCCTGGCAACTACAGGCCTGTCAGTCTCACATCAGTGCCCGGTAAAATTATGGAGAAGATGATTCTTGAGGCTATTGAAGAGCACCTGGGGGACAATGCGGTCATTGGTCCCAGCCAACATGGGTTCATAAGGGGCAGGTCCTGCCTAACAGATTTGATTTCCTTTTATGATAAGATCACCCATCTAGTCAACCAAGGAAAACCAGCTGATATGATCTTTTTGGACTTCAGCAAGGCTTTTGACACGGTTTCCCATAGGATCCTACTGGACAAAATGTCCAGCATATAGCTTAACAAAAACATCATACGATGGTGAGCAATTGGCTGACAGGCAGAGCCTGTCAGCCAGGTTGTGGTAAATGGGGCCACATCAGGCTGGTGGAAGGTCTCTAGTGGGGTCCCTCAAGGCTCTATCTTAGGGCCAGTCCTCTTCAATGTCTTTATAAACAATTTGGATGTAGGTCTGGAGGGTGTTTTGAGCAAATTTGCTGACGACACCAAACTTGGAGGAGTTGTAGACTCAGACAAGGGTGGAAAGGCCTTGCAGAGAGATCTGGACAGCTTGGAGAACTGGGCGATCACCAACCGCACGAAGTTTAACAAAAGCAAGTGCCAGGTCCTGCACCTGGGATGCGGCAACCCTGGCTGTACATACAGACTGGGCGACGAGACGCTGGAGTGCAGCCCCACAGAGAGGGATCTGGGGGTTGTGGTTGGTATACAGCTGAATATGAGCCAGCAGTGTGTCCTGGCAGCCAGGAGAGCCAACCATATCCTGGGGTGCATCAAACACGGCACTGCCAGTAGGGCAAGTGAAGTGATCATCCCGCTCTACTCTGCGCTGATGCGGCCTCACTTTGAGTACTGTGTGCAGTTCTGGGCACCACAATACAAAAAGGATGTGAAACTGTTGGAGAGTGTCCAGAGGAGGGTGATGAAGATGGTGAAGGGCCTGGAGGGGATGACGTATGAAGAGAGGCTGAGGTCACTGGGCCTGTTCAGCCTAGAGAAGAGGAGGCTGTGGGGGGACCTCATCTCAGTCTACAACTTCCTTGTGAGGGGGTGTGGAGAGGCGGGTGACCTATTCTCCATAAACACCAGTGATAGGACCCACGGGAACGGGATGAAGCTGAGGCAGGGGAAGTTCAGACTAGATATCAGGAGATTTTTTACTGAGAGGGTGGTTGCACACTGGAACAGGCTCCCCAGTGAAGTAGTCACTGCACCAAGCCGGTATGAATTTAAGAAAAGTTTGGACTGTGCACTAAGTCACATGGTTTAAACTTATGGGTCCCTTCCAACTCGGGATATTCTATGATTCTATGATTCTATGATCATTTGGTTTACTTTCCTGTGAGTCTGACCAATGGAGACACAGGATAGCCATGCACAGTAGTCCTTTCAGGTAATAAAACATTCTCCTTCCAACAGGGATGTTAGGGTGAGCTCTGTAGCTGACCAACACTCTAGAGCTCAGAACAGATGTCATCAACAGATTTCAAGTCACAGATCAGCTAATTCGATTAGCTAATATGACTGATTAGCTATAACTACCAGGACTAAAAGTTTGGTATGTCTGGAGAATATCATGTAGATGAAGGAGTTTTCAAATGATGATGTACTAGCTTTGAAGTCTACAAGTATATTCTACCAAACTTTTTAAGAAAAAAATCCATGCTAGACCAATTGTAATGAAATTTTTATATTATTTCTACAATTCTGTCTCAGTTTGAAAATTTGAGACATTTCGGTGCTGTGTAGTCACCTGTAATAAAGTGCTGAGAAGACTGGGCTTCATTCATTTCCAAACTGGCTGTCACAAAGGCCTTAAACTTTGCATTGTGTTGAGGCAATGATGATCTCAGCCTTATTGTATTTCTCTGAGTAATGTAGTTCCCAAAGGAGATCTCAAGGTCCAGAAAAGACATGGAAATAATTGGTGGGTTGTAAGGGAAAATCATATTCCATCACACAGCAACACCAGAGCAGTCTGTAGAGTCTAGGAGTTAGATAGTTATTTATGTCTCATCTGAACTGAGTAAGAAAAGACCAGTTAATATAAAAGAATGCATGTCTGACAATCTTATAACCAGATGGGAAGCTGTTTTATCTGGGTCTGTGGATTTTGTATCTGTATGCTGTTGAGAGGATTGTTAGAATTTTGATTAAAGAATAAAGAACCTACAGAAAGTGCAGTATGCAAATGCTGAAGAGCATGGGTCAAAGTTTTATGCTTCCTGGGACTGCCTAGCATATTAACAGGTCTAGGGAAAAAAATGACTATGGTTAAAAATTAATAGCACATTGACAAGTGTGATTTAAACCTATCCAAATCTAAATCAGTCAACCCTACCGAAATCTTCAAATACTTAAGAGGTAACCCGTAGCCAGTGGTGTCAAAAAGTGCTGTGAGATTTGAGAAATTAATCTGCATTTCTCTCACATAACAGTTTTGTCCTTGTGTGAGAAGTGAGAGATTTTGCTGCCCTTGTGTCTTTTATTTAACCTCCATTAGCACCACATGTATTAAAATGCTACTGTGTTAAATAAATGTTACATCTTTGAGAAACAAATTAGATGGCAAATATTATGTTATGAGCTGACTGCATTCTTCCCCCCATACAGCTGAGATGCATCTCTTTTTCCCTCCATCAAGCATTTGCTGCTTTGCACTTCCTTCTCTTTCATTGGAGAATCAGATAAATCGGTTGCTTTGTACTAGTATATGTTCATTAGAAAGTCAGATAAACTATCTTCAAACACTGGGCTAACTATAAATTGATTGCTTTCTCTAACTGGTATTTATACTATAGCCGGATCCTCTAAATCCCATTTTACTGCTTCTGCTTACTAAGTAGATGACAGAAACTTCCATAACTGGAGAGCAGAAAAGAAAGAGTTGTAATTATTTATAAAAAAATATATATATTTGAAAGTTTTGAAAATGTTTTCCCTGCTCAGCTGCCATCCATATATTAATCAATCATGTGACCTTTTGCATTACAGCAGTCTTGATTCAGTTATTAATGAAAGTTATTTCTGAAAATACTCAGCCACCTCTGTGCATGCCAAACCATCAATGGCACTGTGTAATACAAAGATTGCAGTGATAAATCAGGTTGTGGAATGAATGGAAACTTATATTTGGCTCCAGATCCAAAATGTCATTTATTTTGTCATTTTATTTATGGTAGCACACAGAACATGTTAAGTGCTTTGCTTTCAGGAAGGACTCCTATCTAAAGGACTTGAGTCTAGTACAGACAGGAAGTAAATAAAGATTAGGGAGAGAAGAAGCAAGAGTAGATAATTCATACAAATATGCACTTTATTGTAGAAGAGGTTCTTCTTTTTCTTCTTCTCCTCTCCTCTCCTCTCCTCTCCTCTCCTCTCCTCTCCTCTCCTC
>NC_048895.1:109531057-109537734 GCF_011077185.1 Oxyura jamaicensis
CTCCTCTCCTCTCCTCTCCTCTCCTCTCCTCTCCTCTCCTCTCCTTCTCCTTTCTTTCACAAATTTAAATACAGAAGGGGGAAAAGTGTAACTTCAAATCACCTCAGTTTTTTTTAGTAGCTTCTATCGCTGGGTGATTCATGGGAATCATAATCAGTAATCATAACCATTCCAATTTCTGTGTTGCTATTCAATCAACAGTCTCAAACTGGGAATCACTGACTTATTTCTGTGGCTCAGACAGGTGACTTTCAATTCCACCCTGGCTTGGACGTGTCTTCTTGCTATGTCCCCACCTACATTGCAGTTTTTCTTAGAAGCAGAAGCACAGTTTTGAAGTATTTCAATTCCTTCCATTTTCAAAGTTTTAGTTTGGCTGGCAAAGGTTTTTCTGTAAATATAACACCATAAAGAGATTTCCGTTAGAAACAGCTAAATGAGTAGTTCCTTTCCACATGTGCAATGAATATTTACGTTTCCTAATAGAGACTACAGTGTAAGAAATATCCACTGGGGATATTTAGTCCAGAGGACCAGAATAAATCTGCCTAAAGTACACCATGGAATCAGTCTGAATTACTTCCTAACATAAGCATGTCCTTACTATGTCTGATATGGCTTCAGCTGGTTTCAGTGTTCTTGTTCACCTAATATATAAATTAAGTTAATAGTTCTAAATGAAGATGGAAAGATTGAGAAATATATAAATCACTGATGAAAAGTGCTTTGAGAACTTTGGACATTAGCCCTGTAAAGCCTCAAAGTACTGTCATATGAAGCAAATGCCTTATTCTCTTGATATCTAATGAGGTAAATAAATCCAGTGTTGTAACATTAAGGATTGGTTAGAAAAGTAAACATTAAAAACTAGTAAAGGAGAAGACCAAGTAAGCAATTGCAATGCCTATGGCGTTATTGCAGGGTTAGGCAAAGAACTATTGTACGATGAAATCTTGTTATAAAATAAATATTATTTGAATTTTTACTATTTCATTTGTTGAGAGTTATATTTGAAAGGGATTGAATCTATCAGGATTAGATATCTAATTTAGAAATGTAATTAAAATTGTTTTCTCTTTCCTTTTCAGTTCACTCATTTTTATAGGATTTTATAATAGAATAAATATATATGTATTTTTAAAGAGAGTAAAAGCAGATAATTATATACACAATTATTTTTAAAATACAGTAACAATAGCAAGGATGAGATGGAAAGTATTTATACACCATTATAGTGTCAAGGTATTTCCCACACATTAGTAACAGTCAGAGGATTCATGCTAGTGAAAAAAAGATATCTTTAAAAAAAAGAAGGAATAAATTTATATAAATATATATAGAGAGAGAGATAGAGAGAAAGAGAGAGTAACCTAAGAAACTGATATGCAGGTTAGCTTCTTGCTCTCTTGTCTAAAATTTATAGTGAATACATCACCAGTGTGTGTTACAAACATTACCCTCAGTCCACCACAGATACACGAGAGGTCAGTCTGCAGGTTCTGGAGGCAAAGAAACTGCTCTGGCTTGATGTGAAGAGCCAATACATAAATTGCCGTTAGAGAAAAGATGTCAAAGTGTGTCACGTCTATGCTAGAGCATCAGTACCACCATGTATACTGTACTATATGCATCTATACTACAGCATCTGTACTTATCCAGTCTGGGTGATCTTATGTGCATTCTGAAGACCCAGATGAGGGTCTATTTGTCATTTCTGTTTTTATAGACAGTGAAAATTCTTATAATTTTACAAAGAGTGGATGAAAAACACTAAGTGTACTACCAACCTTCACAAATTCTAAGGAAATGGAGGTGAGGCTGTGGAATAACCAAATAAACTGTTGACGTGGAAGCAGCCTGAAGATTGTCTTTAACCAGGGCTTTCCATTCTTCATTTTTATACTATTACTTGCCTTCAAGTGCATGATAATTATTTTCTCAAGAACCAAGACCCACTGAATTTTATGGCTGAAATTGTAGTGTTTTTTTTTTTTTTTTTTTTTTTTTTTTTTCCTAATTCTTCTACATTTCGGTTCAAACAAATACCAAAAAATATGTAAGTCTTGACATTTCTTTGTACTCAGATAACCAATTATATTTGTCACCTGAGGTTTAAAGCAAAGCAAAAATTTAAAGAGAATATTGATTCCTGAAGATATTCTACACAGAAATTGTTTTCATATATTATCAAAAGCAAGGGTTTAAAAATCCTCAAAAATTGATTTCATAGCTAAAAATTTCATTTTGCTGTTAAACAGAAATAAAATTATTTATATACTATAGATCTTTATTTATTTTTTCATATCATGTAATTTTCCAGGAATTATATTCCCTTACAAGAAAACAAAAGTAGCATCTTTCAGAAAGTTAGCTTTTCCTGAAAGCTACTTAGATGAGTAAATTCTTCTAGGTTAGCTCAAAAGCATGCAGAGTTAAAGATCAAAAGTATTTGCTTACAGAGTATTTTCCCTGATACTTACAGTGGAGAAAGAATCTCTCTCATTTTGTAAAGGGTTTGCTCGGTTGATCCAAATAACCAACACAGTATCCCAAGGGAGAATACTAATTATATAGTGATGTAAATATGTTTTTTTCAACAAATAGGAACAGCACAGGACTCCTACCACCCACATAAAACTCTAAATAGAATTCATCTTGTTTTCCCGTTCCCTGTAATCAGATAATATTTAACTATTTTAGTTGCTCAAGGTCTTTCCAAGTTTTTAGTTTCATTTTCATATTATTGAAAATATTTTATCATCCATTTAAATCTCAGATTCCCTGAAGCAGAGATATTTAGAATTAAAGATTGTGCATAACCAGCTTCATAGTTAATTCACCTGGGGATGCTATGGTCTAAAGTTTATTTTTATTTTAATACATTAATAAGACTGAGACTAGGAACAATTCAGGGAAGGAACATTTAAAGTACATACTTCATATACATACATATATACATTTATAGATATATCTATGCCCCCACCCACATATATATACATGTTCAAAACAAATTCAGGTTTGCCTTCAATACTGAAAGACAGGTAATTAACTGCACCTACCTAATGTCTTATTAATTTAATCTTTTCAGGATGAAATGCATTTAGGACAGAGCTCTCATGTTTAGTCAAACATCTTGTTAGAAGTACAATTAATTTTTGCCACTTTTTAAAACAAATTTTCTGAAGTTACAACAACACTAAACAGAGAGTGGGAGAATTACCTCTTTTGGCTAACTGGCTATAGTTTGTTTAACGCACCCCAAAATATGGTTTGCCCTTTTGGCTGCTGGAGCACACTACTGAGTCAAATCAAGCTTGCTGTCAAACAAGCATGTTGGTGAATTCAGACTTTGAGAAGAGGGAAATTCCACAGCAAGTGGAGCTGATATGAATCCCCACTAGCTTTCCCCGTTTGGGATAGTTAGGCAGATTTCAATTTGCCAACTCAAATTCTTACACAAAGGTAGGGTGGTCAGATTGAGTTTGAAACATGGTGAAGATGAAACCTTACAATATCTTTTAAGAACAAACCCAGCGTCTTCCCCCAATGGCAAAGTAAATTGGATGTTATTTTGGAGCTTTTGGAGGGAAAGAGTATGAGGTAGAGGCTGCACTATTGGCATTTATGCCCAAGATATCTGGTTCTGTTGACCATCCAATTTTTCTGGTTTCCAGTAGAATACAGACAAATCCTTCCAGGTCTAGAGTTGTCCCTCTTACTCTTTCTATCCATGGACTTTTACTGTACCAAGACCATTCACCTTTCAGAAGTCTTCTTTAGGATACCAATTAATCTTTCTTCTGAAAAAATCCTTCTTCTGTCCAAAACTGTATTCCGTCAAATCAGTTTCATTCTGTATACACTCTTGTGTTATCAGTTTCATTCTGTATACACTCTTGTTCTCGAGAAGACAGGGAACTGTACATTTTCTGAATGAGATTAGAAAGGAGAGGAGAGAGGATTTAAAGAAAAAGAAAAAAAGCAAAGGAGATCACAATAGACATTTTTTAATATATATTTTTGTCCTAGTTTTACAGAACACCTTTTCCTATCCCACTCTAAAAGAAAAGACCATGTGGAAAAGAAAGAAGGGGTTACTGATGGATTACCTCCCAAAGTGAACAGAGAATTCACCAAACAATTTGGAACATATTTATAGTACCTTTCAAAGAAGATCTCTGATTATATATAAAATATTATTCCTGTGTCTCACTTCACCTCAGAATACTCAGACAGCTTGTTGACTTTTCAAAATACTTGGAGATGCATCATTTTAATTTTTGGCTCTAATATGAAAAAGTAGAAAAACAAACCCAATTAAAAAAGTTTTCTCTCATTTGCTCATTATAAGGCTCATAAGTCACCTAAGCATTTCCTTGCAGCCAAGTATGGCCTAAGACCTTCAATAAATTTCTAATGATTTTTTTTTTTTTTTCCTTATCTTGAATATTAATGTAAGATGCATTGGGATTTTCCTTACAAAGTGCAGTGAGGAAATTTTCAAGGATAAAAGTTCCTCTGTTTTTTATCTTTTTTTTTTTTTTTTTTTTCCCCTGTTGATTTGTGTTAGCATGTCACATTATGTAGCACCCTCACAAATCTGTTACCTTGCTTAATGACCTTTATTCTTAATGAACTGTCTTAAGTTATCCTGCACGTTATCCTAAGTTCATCTGCAATGACTTAGCATTAGTTTTAGATATAGTTTTGTCTCAGAGTCAGTACTCACATGAACTTACTTTTTTAGTGTTCTGTTCTCTCTTTCAGTCTCTTGGCATTACTATAAATGGTGGGAAATGTATGGATATCAAAAAAGGAGTTATTCTTACAAACAGAAGTTTGTGCATTAATTTGTCTTAAAGAAGATTAATTAACACTTACAAAGTGTTTTAACAGTAAACTTTATATTCATGTTGTGAAGAAATTCTGTTTGCATACTGTGGCGGTTTTACTGTGCTAGGCAGTTGAACACCACAACCGCTCTCTCACTCCCCCTCCTCAGATGAGGAGGGGAAGAAGTAAAGGAAAGAACAACTCACGGGTTGAGATAAGGATGATTTAATTAAAGAGAGAAAATATATATATATATATGTTATTAAGGAAATATTATTATTAATTAATTCAACTAAAGGAGAAAAAGGGAAAGGGGAAGAGGGAGGGGGAAAGGGAGTAACTAAACAAAACAAGTAAAGGCTATGTGGAAGTGCAGAGGAAAGAAATTACTCTCTACTTCCCACAAATGAGCGATGCTTGACCACGTCCTTGAAGCAGGGCCTCAACGCATGTAGCCGGTGTTCAGGAGGAGGACAGACGTTCTCACAACGAGAGCCCACCCCTCCCCTCTTCTTCCTTTTTCCACCTTTTATTGCTGAGTGTGACATCATATGGTATGGAATATCCCTTTGGTTGATTTAGGTCAGCTGCCCTGGTGATGTTTCTTTCTCACTTTTTGCCCACCCCCTAGGAGGGTTAGAGAGAGTCCTAATTCCGTGCCAGCACTTCTCAGCAGCAGACACAACACCGGTGTGATACCACTGCTGTTCTAGCTCCAAGTGCAGAGCGCAGCACTGTATGGGCTGCTGCAGGGAAAGTTAACATCCCAGCCAGACCCAGTACACATACCCATAGGAATATTTTCCTATGATACACAAATACCCATGCACTTGCTCTTTTGGGTCTTAGGAAATCAAGGGAAATTGATGGCATTTTATCTTTGCAGTTTTATATATGTAAAAAAAATAATAATATTAAATGTTCCCAGACCATATAATAAGGTACACTATACTATTGTCTCTTACGCATTTGGATCTTGTCAGATCATGTCAGAACAGATGTAGTTGTTAACTCTCTGAGGAGCGATATAACAATTTTAAGACTGGCTTTGAATTTTCCCAGATATATATGCTCAACCTCTTACTACTTGTACAATTGTTTGAGCACATTTTTTTAAGAGAGTCTGCTATTAAATCCTTGTCTGGGTTTGATCAGATTCAAGCCATGAATCTTTTTTATGCATATATATGCTTCGTAAGAGATTTCTTTTCTTTCTGGAATAATTGGAGGGTTGATGTCAAGAAGAGTTGACGTGCCATATCTTTTTACTCATCAGATTCCTTTGGAAACTTTCAAAACCAACTTCTCTAACAAAGAACTCTTCTATGATCTAGACCTGACAGGCTGAACAGTCTTTTGATAAAAAATCGTATCAATAGATACTGTTCCCAGTGCTGATATTTTTGCAATGGTGAAAACAGTGGGAATATAAATAGAGAAAATAATGCTTGAAGCTATGTTTCTTTTAATTACCCAAAAGTGCCAAAGATTTGCTTTTATGGCAAAATTGTGGCGCATTACTTTGACTAATCTCTCTTAGCTTCTGAAGGATGCAAAATACCAAAAGATAATGATTCCTGGCCCAGGCTATTTTCTCAAACTTATCTGAAAGTATTGGTTGACCTGGAATCAAATCCTTCCAGTACAGATGGAACATTCAGTTATAGGTGATTGAGTTCCACTGTATGGGACTGCACTCTTGCACTGTTTCATTTGCTCTTCCAAGAGTTTGTGATAGACTGAAATTTTGTACTTGGCTGGAATAGGGACTAGGAAAAAAGAAAAGAAAAGAAAAGAAAAAGAAAAGAAAAGAAAAGAAAAGAAAAGAAAAGAAAAGAAAAGAA
>NC_048895.1:109537744-109562724 GCF_011077185.1 Oxyura jamaicensis
AAAAGAAAAGAAAAGAAAAGAAAAGAAAAGAAAAGAAAAGAAAAGAAGATATTTGGGTTTTGTTAACTTATTTAGTTGATAAATTCTTCTGACATGTTGATTTCCTGGTTTGGAATGTGCTTGTTTTGGGATGACACGTGCCGTCTGGGCTGTTTTCACACCACAGCTTTTAAGATGCTCTAAGATCCCTTAAATAGAATAAGATATCCCAACACTTTGTGAACTGTATGGCTGTATATAGATTTAAATGAATATGTAAATTTGATAGTTTGAATTGAATTATAGAAGGACATTTTTGAACGCTGGTTCCTTGTCATTTTATCAAAGATATAACTTTAACAACTGCTGATCATTTGCTCTGCCAGGCCAAGGACTTTGTGAACATGTAATGAGTAAAAAAGTGCTTCCTTTCTAGTATTGTCATCCTGTATTTCTACTGTTAAGAATTCCTATATTTTGGTAACAATCTTACTGTGATAATTAGAAATAACTAAATAAAAATAAAAGGTATTAGCCTGCCTTAATATAAACCCGTTATAATCTGAGATTTTCAACACTACCGTGTTCTGCTACCCTCTTCCAAAATACATTGAATTCCAAACTCTTGCCCTACTTTTTTATAATGCTATTATTTGCTGACACTAGATTGCAGATTTAGGAATATTCTCTAACAGGATTCGCAGCATACCCAAACTACTTTTAAAGTTGTTGTCTTTTACCTTCAAAAGGCTAGCTCTTTCAATGGCATTTGACGTAGCTAATATGTTTTAGTTAAAGGGTAAAAAGCTAAGAAAATATTTTTATTTAATGGAAATGCTCTTCCAGGTACTTTTAATGATGAAAGGCCTGCCAAGTTTTGCATTCTGTTTCTGTAGCAAATTCTATAGCTATACAGTTAAGCTCGTACTTGCCCTCTCTAAACACTTTTTTCCCGCAGGCTTGAAGATTCTGCTCTTCTCTCTTGTAATCATCAGAAGATAAAAAAGGTTTCTTATAACTTTCTACTTAAATTTCCTGTGAACTTTCAATATCAACTTTCAATATCAATATATTGTTCCTTTCTTTTTTGCCTATAACAAACTTTCTATCATAGTTACATTTCTTTCCAATGAAAATCCAGATGTATAGATGGGCCCAATTTATGACTTCAAAGTTTTGTAAGTACTGAGGAACCACAGATGAATGCTGAATATGGTTTAAACAGTGTTTATTAGTTCAGATTAGTGGGCTGATGCTATTCTCTGCTACCAGAACAGCAAGCACTGAGACTTACTGGGATGTCTTTTTTTAAAGTTCTCTTTGTTCTTTGAAAATGCAGCTCAAGCTACTACATTTCTCCTGACACATGTCATATTTTCCTAGGCTGTGTATTGGACTTAGACATCCTTCTGTGTATCTCCGTGCTCCCTCTTTACAACCTTCAGCCCGCCCCCCCCACCCTTCACCCAAGTTAACTGAAACATTTTGATTTAAAGCTGGTGAACCTTGGCCAAATTACTTTACTTTTGCTGGTGTACTTCACATATATGAAGTTAAACCGAGTGTGTTCTACACTTAAAGAGATATGTTTCTCCTGTTTCTTTCTGCAGTGTGCACATATTGCTATCAAACTTAATTTCACACCTTCAGAGTAGAGAAACCTTATTACCTTTCTGTTTGTCATTTGTGTGAAAATATTACATCAAACAGAAAGCTTCTCAAAAGCCTGGTGGAACACCTATACGCTCTACCTACCTGAAGAGTAGTTTGCTACTTGAGTGTGCTGTTTATTATTGTCTTAGACATATACACATTTCCTGAGATAGTAGCACTGCTCAGTTAAATCTTATACTGGAATGTCTGCAGCAGTCTATTATTAGTATTATTATTATTATATTTAAAAGGACAACAGAAATGCAATTTTCTAATTTTTGTGGCCCATCAACTAGTGAGATCAAGTAGAGAAGTAAAGAGCTTTCTGGTCCAACCCCTGTGCTGTACAATTTCACTTTAGAAATCTTTTCTGTTAAAAAATCAGAAACGGTTGGTCCTTCAGGGCCCATGAATTCTGTACTTTTGGACTTCATTTAACAAGTGAGGGGAAGGGTTTAATTGCCCAGAACAGCTGATGGTTTAAACACTATCCCAAGAATGGCTGGCTAAGCTCAGGTTCCCCAGTTCCTTGGCAAGTGTTCCTGCCATCCATGTAATGCTTTGGGGGTATATGGAAGCTTGATCACGAGCAGCCCTTTTAAGAAAAGTGTTCTTGCTCTCTGTGCATATAATGACAAGAAAATGCATTAAATATTTTCAGGTTTTGAATCTTCTTTTACAGATGTATGTGGGTATGAAATTCAGCGTTTAGCCACCTATAAATTAGGCATTAAGAGTAAGGAAGTCATCAGACTTCTCTTTATAGTGAGCAAAGACAGCTAAATACTTTCAGAACTCAGCCCATCCCATCTTAAAATAGGAGGTTAAAATAGATGGAACAAATGATCCACTGTAAATTTTTATCTCTCTCAAAGATATAACCTATACAATTAACTTTAATTTTACAACTAGCCTTCAGACACCCAAAGTTAAGAAAGATGAGTCTCACTTTACAGTGACTGAATGGATAATGTGACAATGTACTTTACTGGGTACTGTGGGGTTGAGGTGATATAAAATTAAATCATTTAAGAGGTTTTCATAACGTACAAGGTTTTTTTTTTTTTTTTTTTTTTTTAATTTTCCCTTTTCCTTATGATTTCAAGACATAGTACAGTCTAGAGCAGATGAGGTTTATAGTCACTTGGAAGCTACTGCAGACTGCATGAGACTACTGTCATGTATTCAATATTTTTCCTCTTAATTGGTGATCAAGGCAAATTGGATTCCCTGAATAATAAGAATTTGTTGTTTTCATAGAGGATATCTATATACACACATAATTGGCAGAAGGAGGTTTGTGTTCTGCCTCTCAAACAAGTGAGTCTTCAGGGGTCTCAATTCTCTCTGTTGATCTTGTGGCTTTTATCATATACTAGTCCTATGGTATGTTTTAAGTGTGATTTGGCACTGGGTTCACTGTGCTGGCTAAACAGTCCAGATGTTTCAGTTTACAAAACCTATGATTTTAATCTGCAATGTTGTATGATCAGCATTTCTAACATAGTAGCATAATAGTTGATAAGGAGTCATTTAGAAGGAAGTTTGTCTTCCATATCATCATAGTGTTTTGTTGTTGTTGTTGTTGTTGCTGTTGTTGTTGTTGTTGTTTGTTTTTAGGCTCCAAGTCACAAGGCAATGCTGTGTAAACTGTCAGTATTTGTTATATCAGGGAGACTGATTTTCCTGTGATATATGTCAGAGTCAATGGGCACCTGAAGTTGTTTTATGAACTCCTATTATTCCTTTGACGCTAATTGTTTAAGTGTAGACCTAGAAAAGGCAATTGTTATTCTTAGCCTCTTTTCGACTCAGAAAATCACAGAATGGCTGAGGTTAGAAGGGATCTCTGGACATCACTTGGCCCAACTCCCCACCCTGCTCAAGCAGAGACACCTAGAGCTTCTGAATATGTCCAAGGAAGGAGACTCCATAACCACTCTGTGCACCCACACAATAAAGAATTATTTCCTGATGTTCAAGAGGAATATCTGTTTCAGTTTCTGCCCACTATGTCTTGTCCTGCGTATCACTGAAAAGAGTTAGTTTCAGCTTCTTTTCACCCTCCCTTCAAGTATTTATTGACAAGGGAAGATTGATAAGTTCCCCCCAAGCCTCCTCTTCTCCAGTCTAAACAGCCCCAGGTCTCTCAGCCTTTCCTGATAGGAGAGATACTCCAGTCCCTTCATCATCTTAATGGCCCTTCTTTGGACTGTCTTTAACCTGCATAGCACAGATTACTAGTATAGATATGCCTAAGGGTTTGCTTTGGTTACCCACAGATAAAAGTTTATTGCCATCTGAGATGCCCTAGTGAGCCCTGGCATAGCCCCCAGTTGGCCTCTCTAAAAGTACATGGATCAGTTTTCTGTTGTATCTGTGAGTCTATAGATGTTTAAAATATCTTATACCACAAATGACGCTAGATCAACTGAGTCGAGCCCCATGTGTCTGTTTTGGGGTAAACTGAGATGCTGTCAGGGTTCTATGTCAGGGTTCTATGTCAGATTTGCATATAGCAGCAGGCTGCCATGTTTAGTCAACTGAATATGTTGTAGGAATCTTAAATATTTTCACCTCAGACTTTGATATAGTATATATCAGTTTATGAAGGTCCATATTTGAAGCCTCCTGTTCAGGAAAGGAATATATATTGAAAGGTACTATTAGGACCATTTTGAAATGTCTGTTTTGGGATGAGATGACTTACATTCTGTAGGTACTCTTCCTGTCCATTGAGTACAAATGAAATCTGTGCAAATAATTCAGACATAATTGTCCATATTATAGATTTATAGAATCATTTGAGTTGTAAGGGACCTTCAGGATCATTTAATTCCAACCCTCTGCCATGGGCAGGGACATCTTCCAATAGACCTGGTTGCTCAAAGCCCCATCCAGCCTGGCCTTGAACACTTCCAGAGCTGGGGCATCCACAGGTTCTCTGGGCAACCTGTTCTAGAGATATATTTAATATATTGTGGATATTCAAAGTTCTTCATAGTTCATCATAGTCTCCACTGATGCTTTGCATTATGAATGATTTCTCTTTCCTTTTCTCTTTCCATTTCTCTTTCTTTTCTCCTACAACATTATCTTCCAGTGTTGTAAAAACAACATTATTAAGCTGTTTTGGTGTATCATATCACCTTGAATCATATTTATGTAGCCAGATGCTATTGTTATATATGTAGATCTCCCCTTTGCTCTAAGAGTTCACCTGACCTAAAACAGTCCTCATGACTATCTCCAATGACAAAGTCAATAAGTCAATCCTTGTTTGCAAGTCTTACTTTTTCCTATTCTTCTCGTCGTCTTTTTTTTTTTTTTTCTCCTTTCTTTTTTAATATTTACCTGCAGCTTTCCACCCGTGTAACAGCATGTGAGCATTGTACTTGTACCTCTCTCCATCTCTCAATCCTGGACATTTTCCAGCTTCTCTTCTAACTCCAATGGCTATGTGGCCAGCTGCTCTAGCAGAGGTGTAATCATAAACTGGTTGTTATATTGTCTACTTGGGTTTGTCAATTTTTGCTAATGTCAGTGCGGGATTGAATTGGAAGATTTCTGGCAGTTTCTGGTGCTTTATATACACAATGTACCTGTCTCTTCTTATTTCTTCATGTAAGTGAGGAAATGTGTTAGGTTGCACTACGCTCTCTACAGCTGTTTTCAAAGTCCTATTTATTTTAAATTTAACTTGATTTCTTTACTATCTTATGGGGAAATTAATCTCAAACATATGGGGCTTTGACTTCTTTTTTTCTCTGTTCAGTTAACACTTCAAGGACTTCTTTGTCCATCCTTTCTGTTGTGTCAACCTAGCTTCCAGGATTCTTGTTCAGCCCATAACAAGCTCAAGTCTTAAGTAGCCAAGAGATGAATGGAAGACATTTTTATTTAAAGACATCTTCTTTAAATGTTCTCACTTTGGAGAAGTCTGTTAAGAACTTTTTCTTTCATGCTTTGGCCTCAGCCTCTCACACATCTCTAGCCTATATTTGAATGCTCCTTGGAAACTGGTATTAGTAACCTACCTTTCTTTTCTTTGTGTCTTTCTTTGTCTTTTTCCATCTGAATTCTCCACAAATTGACAAGTTCAGGAACCATAATGATCCAGTTCACTCCAGTTCCTTATCTCAGCTTTGTGGAGCAGACTAAAATCCTGTGCTACCTGTACTCTTTTTGCATTTTTACTCTGGGAAAAATAACTAACTAACTAAATAAAAAGTAGTACTTCTTTATGCTGTGTTCCTCTTCCCACCTTCACATTTTATAACGAGTAAAAATAGGCCTCCTCAAATCTCTTATGACAGCACTTTACCACCTCATATCTATTGAAATAACTCATGTTTGAAATATTTCATTTAATTCATCATTACCTAATATTTTGAAATTTCTATGACCGGCTATATTATTCTTTTGAATGTATTATATAAATATATATAGAGAGAGATTGGTACACATAAATATGAAATAATTTGTGACTGGAAACAGACGTGAATTTACTAAGGTAGACTGGAATTATAGCCTAGAATAACAACTCTGAATATATCATGCACATTCTCAGTCCCACTGTGTAATGCCTATTTCCATGTAAACTATCCTTTAACTTAATGTAATGTACTGTATTTTTTATTTTATTTTATTTTATTTTATTTTACTTTATTTTATTTTATTTATTTTATATCAATTTATTTTAGTTTTATCATTTCAATAAATAGTAAATTTGTATACAAAAAAATTGAATACAAAGTTAAATTTGTATACAAAAATGAGTTCTTACAAAATAATACAGTTTGTATTCTTAATTCCATTTGACAACAACTATAGCTATCACAAAGTTGTAAAACTTGATAAGGGGCCTTGGTGGTAGTGGATGTTGCTTGTTGTATGCCAGGCATATACCCCCAACATGTAAAACAGCATCCCTGGAGATCTATATGATTGTCTGAACAAGGGAAAAAAAATCAGTTGTGTCTCATATCTGGTTCTCCACATACCACTTTACATGTAAGAGACTATAGGATGCTAATGTCCTTTGCATTCTTATTCCCTGGTATTTCAAAACTATGTTTTGGTTGTTAAGATTCTACCCTATAAGCCTTACTTTTAGTTTGACCTTTTTCAGAGCCAAGACCATGCCATCTTCCACCTAATTAGCTATTTCTTCGGAGATATTTTGTAAGCGTGTCTCATTTCTCAGTTTTAGATTCTGAATCTGATTTGATGAGCTAATGATCCTATTAGTAGACTCAGCATGGTAGTGACATTTTCAGAAATAGTATATAGGAAGAGATTGGGAGTTAGGTTGTGTTTCTTACACATTACTCATATTCTTCCTGTTCCATCCTTCCAAAGAATCTGCATGGTGACATTTTGAGGATAAATAGAACAAAAATATTTTATAACTGGGTGGAAACATTCTGCTGATTCTGAATTTGGGTCAGAATATCTTGTTCCATTGCTAATTACCTAGGGTAGTTGTTGTTGCTGTTGCTGCTGTTGTTTTGTTTTGTACTGTCTGCAACATTTTGCTGTATTTGTTTTCATTTGAACTGTAATGTTGCTGGAAATATCCTTTCTATATCTTATTATGCCGATTTTCTACCACCCTTTTTATGAAAAAGTCAGACTCTGACTTTAGCAGCTAAGCTGTAGCTTGAGCAGCTAAGGACTCACTTGGTACTCAAGGATATGTTTCCAAATTTTAACTATTAGTTCTGCAATTAGAGGGAGACAGTTTTCTGCAGAAGGTGGGAGCCAGCAGCCCCAGGAAATGGAAAGATCTGGAGAATAGCTTTACAGCTTTGATAAGGTTTGTGATTTTAATCACTCTTCTACCAAACTGGACAAAACCACACCACTTCCTGACTGGCTCTGAGTACATAAAGAGTGGATAAAATACTCAGTGGGGTAGTGCATGTGAACAAAGCCGACAAAGAAAGCATTATGTGGCATTCTCATGATTAGCAGATACAAAAATCAGAAGCTGGATATTTACTGCTGAAAAACATTTGTGCACTATCTATGGTTATTTATTTGTGCTATCAGGAAACCTTACTAGGTTTTGCATAAATTTATATTAAGTCCTTGCACTCACTGTTACACCCAGCTAAGATTTTTCTTAATCACTACTGTGATTAGAAGCAGTAGGAGGACTACTGTTAGAGTTGGTATCTTCACCACACAGATTTTCATAAGAAAAAAGTATCTTAATGTGAATCCAACTTGGACCAAAGCATTGATGAATTTGGAAAATTAATTAATTCTTCAGTATTTTCAAGTGCCCAGTACTGCTGCTTGAGGAAAGGACACAAGGGTTATGACAGAGCTAGCTTTTCATGGTGCATAGTTCCAAAGCATTGTGAAGAATTAGTATTACACTTATACCCTTTCAATTTCAAATGATTTTTAAGTTCCTAGCTTAACTGATTATATTTTTTTAGTCTTGTGTTTTAAATTCAGTATTCTTATCAAACAGAAAAATTGAATTTAAAACATTCTTCCCTTCATTTTTTATTTATATATATATATATATGTATATTTCAAAGTAATGATTGAAAAATAGCATAATCTTTCAATGGTCTTGTTCTCCTAAGGCCTTATCTAGTCTAAAATTATATTTTTCTCCTTTCTGTAGTCTTTACACCTTGCACAGCATTTGCTCTTCAGAACATTACCCTAGATCCTCTCAGTTCATTTTCTATTTCCATATAATTTACTTCCATTATATGTTTCTCTTTCAGAACATCTAGAGTGCTCTCAGAACATTTCTTTCATTCTTCTTTTCAACCTGAAGCCTTTCACATAGAAACTTGTTATTATCTATCACAGTACTAATTTCTTCCAGCTTCTCCAATGTTAGTTGTTTCTTTGAACATTTTGTTACAGAAGAATGTCATATTTGAACAATAATTTTTATATTTATTGGTTTATTTCATTTCATTTTTATTTATTCATTTATTTATTTTATGCAGAGTTCAGTCTTCAGTATCACTATATTCTTAAAAGTTATGGAATAATTCAGAATGGAAGGTTTCTAGTCTGATCTTCTGCTCAGAGCAGGTTCAATCTTAAATACAGACTGGGTTGCATTGTACTTTGTCTTATCAGGTTTGAAAACCTCCAAATACTAAAAAATAACAGATTCTCTGTGTCAAGGCTTCATTATTCTCATAGGTAACATTCTTTACTTCATATCAAACCAGAACTTTATTTCAGTTCACGACTACTGTCTTTCGTTATTTCACTATGCAGCTGAGTAAAGAGCCTGGCTTCATTTTGGTAAGCTACCGGAAAGTACTGACAGGCTGAAGTTAGACCCCACCCGTGCTCTTGGTGCTGAAAAAGCCAAAGTCCCTCTGCCTCTCCTCACAGGGTAAGTGCTCAGGCCCTGACTATCCTGGGGCCACAAGGTAAACTCTCTTGTAACAGCACCCTTCTTATATTGGGAAGTTCAAATCTGGATACAATATTCCAGGTGTGGTCTAAAGACTGCTAAGAAGCTTCCTTGATCAGGCATTATTTCATTCATACATAATTTATTTTTTCTTATCTTGTAAGCCTGCTTCACTCCAGCAGTGCAATGTTGACTCATGTATAGCCTACTATCAGTTAGCACCCCCAACCCATTTTCTGCAGATCTATCCTTACTCAGTGTCCAGCCTGAATTAATGCAGACAATTATTCTTTCCGCATTGCAGGCCTTTGCATTTGTCCTTATTGAATTTCATAAATTCGTTCTAGGATCGTTTCTCCAGCCTGTCTATATGTCTGAATGGCAGCCCTGTCCTTTACTGTCCACCTAAAATTAGTATAATTTGAAAATTTGAAGAATGGCCTTCTGCCTCTTTCTGTACATCACTCATAAAAGCATTAAATGAGCCCCAGGGTAGATCCCTGAGAAACTCTGTGTGACCTGGCACTAGGTAGAATATGAACCATTATCTGCTATCTTTGTGCCCAAGTATTTGTTATTTAAGCAGTATTACACCCATCTAGTAGTTTATGTATCTAGATCATAACATGTCAACTTAAATACATGGATTATGTTGAGGAAGCAACAAAAAGCTTTGTCAAAAACAACTTTGCTAAAGTCAAGATACACAACAGTTACTGTTCTACTCTCAGCCATAGGCCTTTAATTTGTTTGTTTGTTTGTTTTTGTTTCTTCCTCACAGGAGGCAATCAATTAGGTCTAAGTAGGTAACAAGCAGGTATTTAGTCCTTTGTGAATCCATTCTGTCTCTTCCTAGTCACCTTCTGCTTCACATGTTCAGAAATGGCTTCCTAGAGGACACATTCCATGATTTTCCCTAAGTTTGGACTGACTGGCTTTCAGCTTTCTGGACTGTTTTTCTTGACCTTTTTGAAAATGGATGCAACATTTGCCTTTCTCCTAGTAACTGAGGGTCTTTTGAAGTCGACAGACAGGATCCTTGCAGTGAAATCAGCCAGCTATCTCTACCCTTGGATGCATTCTTGTGAATTCTATGGACTTGAGAAGGGTTTGGTTTCTCAAGAGATACATGGCTTGATCTTCTTCCGGTACTGATAGTTACCTTCTTCCTGGAACCTAGTTTCTAGACACAAAAAACCTGAGACCATGTCTGTGAAGCTGAAGCAAAGTAGATATTGACTACCCAGCCTTCTTGGCATCCTCTGTCATTGAATCCCCTGCTCTATAGTTTTACTTTCTTTTAGCATTATATAGCAGTAGAAGCTCTTCTTGCTCTCCAATTCCCTTGTCAGATTCAACATGAGTTAGGTTTTGGCATTCCTAACAACATCCCTCATGATCATTTGGCATTCCTAACAACATCCCTGGCAAGATTTCTGTATTCCTCCTCTACAGCTTATACTGACTTCCACCTTCTGATACATCATTTTTGCACTGAGACTTAATCCTGAATTCCCTATATAGTCAAACCAGTCTCCTGATCTATCTAGTTGCACTTCAAGATTATTCATTCTAAGCTTCCTTAATTTATTTATCAAAATAATATGTTTGCAAGGAATTTCAAAAGCTTTTAATATTCAATATTCTGGTGATCTGATATCATATCAATATTCATTTTTATCTTACATGTTTACACAGTTTTTAAATACCTTATGATTTTAAACATATATTTAATCCGTAACACATTAATAAAAATGTCATGTCTCTCTCTCTCTCAAAAAAAAAAAAAAAAAAAAAAAGTTAAATAAGTCTCCTTTCTTTAGTCATTAAAGAGTCTTTCCGCTGTATGTATGCTCTTCACTCAGTGGAAAAGGGGATATAAGAAAGAGGAAGGATAACAAGGAGTGGTTGAAAAGTTGCTGTTGAAAAGCTCTATACCTAGCTTGTCCAATATTTTATTTAGTATTTTAGATACAGTAGATACTAGTCCATGAAAATTTGCATTAATTTTGCCAAAGCATAATTCAAAATAATCTTATAATTTACTTGGGTAGCATATTATCATATAGTCTTTGCATGGCCTACTGAAAACATGCAGGGCTGGATGTTCTTTTTTTCTCACTTCCTTTTTATTCTTGAAGGATTCCAATTATTTTTAACATTTTTACGACATAAAGGCTAGCAGCATAATTTATTAATGTCTATTTCTTCTATTTTTAGTTCTGCCACACCTGATCACAGTTTTTAATCTTAGAGTGTAACTGAAAAAAATTGAAGAACATAGTCCTTACTTTCACTATTCCTCTAGCTACACCTTAACTTAGAATGTTTTGTGGATGTAAACTGAGCCAAGGTTGCTAATTTGTCAAGCTCATTAACCAATAATTGTAAATTCCATCCATCCCTGGTGCTTTCCAATTATGTAATTTTCTTTTGCATTATGAGCTCACTTCATTTCCATAAATGATACCTCTCCCTGTATTATTATACATGTATCTGTCTAACCACAGTGCCTCAAAATTTTGATTGTTGACTGGAACCCCATTGTGCTTGGTGCTGAGTAAATACAGATCAATAATGAAGCAAACCTGTCTCTACTATAAAAAGTATAACAATAAGATGAGAGACAACAGATGGATGCAGACAGATGGGACAAAAATGAGACAAGACTTATTTTCACTGTCTTAGGAGTATGCCCCACCTGTGTGCATATTTTCATTTGACCTCACTTGGGTCTGACAAATAAATATATATTTTTAAAACTAAATTGGTTTTACATTAAAAACAACAACAACAAACAAACAAACAACAAACTAAAAAAAACAACTTTGTGCCTGTGGTTTTGTGTTTTGTTGCTTGTGTCCTGTTTTATGACTTGGTGCTCGTGTCTTGTTGATTGAGATTTTCAGTCTGCAGGTATAACAACTGAAGTACCAAAAGAATAGCTTTTGGCATTAAGAGGACATTGTCATTGCTGAAACTTGATAGGAGAGGCTGAACAGCATTGGTGTTAGCTGAATTTTACTACAACTAATGACTTGAGGGTCTTTACCATTCTGTGAGGCCAGGAATAACCCAAATTTTGGTCTATAATCCATACCAAATTAATGCACTGCATTTTGAACTGGCTTATTTGCAAAGTTATCATAATTTTAATTTTACTTTATTTCACAGAATCACAAAATCACAGAATCACAGAATTTCTAGGTTGGAAGAGACCTCAAGATCATCAAGTCCAACCTCTAACCTAACACTAACAGTCCCCACTAAACCATATCCCTAAGCTCTACATCTAAACGTCTTTTAAAGACTTCCAGGGATGGTGACTCCACCACTTCCCTGGGCAGCCCGTTCCAATGTCTAACAACCCTTTCGGTAAAGAAGTTCTTCCTAACATCCAACCTAAAACTCCCCTGGCGCAACTTTAGCCCATTCCCCCTCATCCTGTCACCAGGCACGTGGGAGAACAGACCAACCCCCACCTCGCTACAGCCTCCCTTGAGGTACCTGTAGAGGATACAGTATTCACATTATTATTTTAGTTGGAGATCCCTTAGGCCTCTTTTATCATAAGATTATCTTAATTTGAAGGAACAATATATTTCACTTCTAGAATGCTAATTCCAGTTCTGCATATGCTCTCTAGATTTGTACTCTTGGACCCATTATTATTAAAGGCTAGATTTGTAAAATGTCCTTTGAGAACAGATAGCTCTGACAGCTCATGAATTTTGAATTTGTGTTCGTATTTCATCTGACAGTGTAGCTGAGTCATCAGCAGCAATAATACAGTTTACCACTTGTACAAGCTACCATTTTATAGAGGAAGGATAAACAGATAAGCAACAATTATTCTGGGACTATACCTGTGTTTGTAAAACTTAGCCGTGATGTTTTGCTCAGATCTGTGATAGAATTCACAAATGCCATTATCTGGTATTTCAGCAGATTTCAGTGCTCTGAATTCTGTACAGAGCACACTTTGTAAACTGTCATGAGGATGGACTCTGTGATCCTCAGTATGCTTCTGCTCAAAGGGAGGAAGGACAAGGAACCAGTAAGTTAGCTTGAAGGAAAGACTATCTATCTTAAGAAGTGATCATTACAGAATGCAACTTAGTTCACTGGCTCGGTTGGACATCCCTGCAAGAATACTTTATGTGGATGGTTTTCTCAGGCATGGTTAAGGGCAGGGAACAGAATGAGTTAAAGTCTATGTACAGAACTTGCTGAAAAGTAGGGCTTTACATTTGCAGGAATTTAGGGTAATTAGTGTTCTTATCAGTTTCTCAAATAATCCTAGCTATTAGACTGATGTTACTGTCATTTCCAGTGGGTGGTTGCAGAGGTCCTGGCTCTTGATCCACTGTATGAATCTGGTTTGGATATTTCACAGTTTGTGGAATCTTTGTCCTTATGGCTGATCTGCCAGGAGTTAAAGAAAGGCTCCCTGGGAACCCAACCTTGGAGTCACCCAAAACTTGTTTAAACCCATGATATTTGAAATGAGACAGTTAGACTCAATAAACTACATGTATAACTTTTTTTTGTTTTGTTTTTCTTTTTTTTTTTTTTTTGGTCAGGGCTTAATTTGATTAGCTGTATAAGTTGGCAGCTGCCTACATACAAATACCTTATCAGTAGTCTAAACAACGTGATTGTTCTAACTGAGAAAAATAAATTGTACTTGACGTACTTATGAAGTGTTTCCAACTAAACTTTCTACCACTACAGAAATGCATCTGATTCTTTCACAAAACTTACAGGTGGTAACTGGAAATATTCATCAGCATTCTCTGTTTCCTTCCTCATCTCATTTCTCTTTTGGCCTGTGAAGCTTTTAAGATCAGAGGTGAAGATCAGCTATAATATGGAGTTTTGGATACTGCTAAGGAAAAGAAGAATCATACCGAAAACTCTTTTCAACCTCACTTGCAATCATCAAAGAAAAGAATACCAAAAGAATATCGCTTTATCACAGTAAGCATAAATTTGAGCATAGGTCTCCTGTAAGTGAAGCGAGGTTAAACAGGTTCCAAACAAGGTTAAGGAGCACACCCATAGTCATTTCCATAACACTGTGTTTCCAAACAAATGGTTTAAAGATTTAGATTTTCTTACAGTGAAGAATGAAAAATAAATAACTTTAAAAAAATTACTAGGACATACAGTTTTCCTCTAGTTTGCTTTGCTTTATTCAGAGAGCAGCATAGTACAGAAATGCCAAAGCCTCCCAAAACTTGTTGTATCTTCATCCACAAGGGCTTTGATACTTTTGCCTCCTCAGCAACATCAGCAATTTACTAGGAAAGTTGTTGTCCACCAGGTCAAATTATGAATAGGAAATCCCTTTTGCCACAACTTCACACTCACAACAGAGTTGGCGGGATAGACCGATGAACAGAGAAGTATCTGTAAAAGTGTTAGAACACAGACTTTAGGACAGATTTCCATCAACCCAGGAAAAATTACTTGCTCATCCCTTCAAACTGAACTCTAAGTAGTTGATCCCTGTAGTGTATTCCTGACATCTATTCTGCAAAGTCATCAAATGTGAGCCTGTTGCTTTCTGGTATGAATGAACATAAACAAGAGTTTGTATTTATGACATTTGTTTAGAATTGCTCAAAGTATTAGTCCTTCGATATATTTTTGTTTGGAAGTGTTTTCACTGTTTCCCAGACAATATCTCCAGCAAGATAACTGTTTCTTTCATTTGTTTTGTTCTGATTTGTTTTGTTTTGTTTTTTTGTTTTGTCAATAAGTTTTCTTGGAGAAATAAGATTTAAGTGATCATATTGTAAGTTCATCCATCCCTCCCCTTTGCTTGTCCATAGCTTTTACCTTGTCCACCAGGTTGAATGAACTTTGTCATAGGCACAGCTGTTTCAAAGACATTCTGTTCCTAGACAGGTTGTGAAAACAGACAGGTAAGTATTTGGGAGAGAACATGCTGCTGTCTGCACTATGACCTCAGCCCTTACTGAACAGTAGGGAATACATAGAAGTGCATTGTGAAAACTTCAAGCACCAGATAAATTTTATGTGGAAATCATATCTAGCAAGATAACACTGGACACAACTCCGTAATCAAAATTTACTAATTTCTTGGTTCATTAAACTATTAGATTTTAGTTTTAAGAAGTTTCTGTTTTTTGTTTAAAACACTCTTCCAATCTATATTCCCAGTTAGTATTATTTCCTGAAATATCTAATTCTACTTTTTTATTTTTACAGTCTCACAGTCTGTTTTTTCTCTCCCCAAGAAACTTAGAACTACTCTCTTCATACTTGACATCTAGATATGGAGCCGTATGAAGCAGAAGGAAGTTTCCTTTACAGTTTCTGCTTTATACAATATCTGGACTCTTACCTTTACTCTTGCCTGCCTTTCCTACATTAGCGCAAAGAAAGCTGTTTTGGAGATTAACTTTACCATCTGATGTCTTGTTTTCCATAAACTACCCCGAATCACCTTTACAAGAGCTGTGCCACACTGTGAGCATCAGTGTTGCAATCCAGCCAGATATTTGGCATCTAAGTCAATAACAAAATTTTTCAAGTTAATTAATGAAAAGGAAATTCCACTATTTTAATCTGAGTTCATTTTTTTTTTTTTTTAATTTATTTTTTATTTTTATTTTTTTAGACCAAGAATGAATCATGGAGAACCAGCAAAACTCAGGTGAAAAATGAAATGAAAAATGTTAAGGTCAGGCAGCTTGATCACTGTAAATGCTTATCTGAAAGCAGATGGAGTGCATCTTTATACACAACATCCTGAGACACTCTCCTCAACAGGCCAGCCCATCTGATGAAGTACATTGCTCATTGCTGTCCTGAATTTTAATGTGACAGGTGTACTTTTAAGTCTCTTGTTTATACTTTAGTACTTGAGGACTATGGCAGGACCACAGCACACTCTTATTTATCTACCCTTATTTGTTGATCATGTGTAGGAAAAAGAAAACATGCAGAGGCCCTCACCCATACATTGGATCTGTTACTCTGTGCAGCCACATCATTGAACAAAGTACCAAACTTGATGCTTGTGAAAGGACTTTATAGAAACTACAGAATACTGAAACCAAACATTCACAATACAAACACATTTTTTTCCTCAGCCAAGCATTAAAACACTTACAGAAGGGCATGGGCTCTCTCTGTGCACCTAAAGGTGGGATCCACAAATCCTCACATGGTTTCATCATATCCAGCACACTTCTCTGTCCCTCCTAACTAAACTTGCACAGAGGCAGCTGTGCCCAAATTGCCATTGTGACTTAATTCAATTCTATTTCTGAAGTCATTACCATAGGCCCATTGCTATGACAACACAACACTCTCTGTTGCTAATGTGTATGTCTCAAAAACAATTAGAGAAGTACCACTATCCCCAAATTGACTTTAATTAGATTAGTTAAAAAAAATTATTCTCTACTACCATATATCTGTGGAAGGTGTGTGATAAATCTTTTCCTTAATAAATGATTACAGACAAAAGTAGCTTGATTCTGATACATTCCCCTTACTTTTATAGCTGTTGACCTTTTATTTCCATGTAAGGAAAAAGAAGGTGAAATCAACAATTCTCTTCCTCCGAGTTGGGAATATAGAATAACCACAATTAACCAGAAAGCCTTAAAAGGAAACAATGTATTTCCTTCTTAAACACCTTGTTTCTTCTGAAAAAAATTAAATGTTCAGATAGATCTAGAGGCTTTTAGGTTCTTACTGTAATTATTACATTTTTTTTTCTCCTTGTATTCTAGTACTTATTACTAAAATGGGAATACACTATAGGATGTATGTGATTATATAAACTTGTCCTTCTATAAAAATACATGTAATTTGCCACTAAGATAAGTTTTCAAGTCTCATCCAAATGATTTTTATCCCACTTAATGTTTAATTATATATATATATATATTAAATATCTATATAACATATATAGATATATTTTTCTGGTAGACCTTTATCCTAATTTTCTGTTTGACAGGGATAATAGAGAATATACAACAAAATACTGGTAAGACTGGTGGGACTGATCTCACCCTTCCAGTGGGGTTCTGCCAAGCCAACAGTCTTGAACTCATTGTTTTGGCAATGTTTTTGCCTGTCATGGTGTGGAAACAGAAAAGGTCAGATTTTCAGTATTGTAGATGCAGCCAGAGATTTATCTTCACATATTGACAAATAAATAAATAAATCTTTCTTTCAAGACAAATTTATTGTAAGCTTGGTTCTCCAAAATTGGCAGATTATTCTATTACATTTCTGAACTCATTATTTGATTGATATACATCGCTATAACAACATGCTGTTGTGATGTTATACAGTAACTTATTGCAACAAACTTAAAAATATTTTATTGTTTATTTATAAAACAGAGAATCAAAGAATCCTGTAGGTAGAAAAACACCTGTAAGATCATCTAGTCCAACCTTTCACCTAGCCCTGTGTGTTGGGTCTGTCTGGGATGGAGTCACCTTTCCCTGCAGCAGCCCACACAGTGCTGTGCTCTGCACTCATAGCTGGAACAGCACTGGTATCACTCCAGTGTTATGTCTATTGCTGCATAGTGCTGGCACAACATCAGAACTCCTTCCAGGCCCCCAAGAGCCAGCAGGCTGGGGGTGGGCAATTGATGGGGAGGGGACATCACCAGGGCAGCTGACCTAAACCAACCAAAGGGATATTCCATAACACCTGATGTCACACTGAGCAATAAAAGGGGGGCTCTCCTGGGGGAGGGTCTCTCCTGAACAACCGGTACGCGTTTTGAGGCCCTGCTTCCCGGGACGTGGCCGAACATCGCTCGTTGATGGGAAGTAGAGAATAACTTTTTTTTCTTTCTCTCTGTGCTTCCGCGCGGCCTTGTTGTTTCTTTTGTTTCTCTTTCTCCCCATTCCCCTTTCCTTAATTAAATCATTCTCATCTCAAACCTCGAGCTCTTTGTGTTGTCTTTTCTCCCCCTTCCTCTTTGAGGAGGGGAGGAGTGAGAGAGCGGTTGTGGTGGAGCTCGGCTGCCCACTCGAGTAAAACCATCACAGTCCTTTTTGGCGCCCAACGTGGGGCTCGAGGGTTGAGATAACCGTAGAATTGATTAAAGTAACTCCACCTAACGTACTTGCTAGTCACAATGTTTGGCTTGCTGTTAATATTCTCCTGTATGACTATGTTGTACGTAATCCGTTCTCTTTTCTCTTTCTTCCTCTATATCCGATCGGAGAACGTGTTGAAATCTGTGTTTTGTTTCTTTATCACACTGTGTGGTAACATGCTGGCCTCCAGTTTTGTCTGGTACTCAGGCCCTGCATTGCTATCCTTCTGGTCTCCTGGAGATTATCTTTCTGGAAATATGAAGAATTACACTGCCTTCTTTTTCTTCCCTGGCAGTCAATTTATGAATAATATCAGGGCTGGTGCTTTTTTCTTCTCTCCCTGTGGGCTAATCACAGCAGCTTTTGAGTTTTTTGGATACCCTTGGTCAGATGTCATCCTCCTATTACTAGTTCTATTCTTTTTCTTCCTTCCCAAAATCAAACAATTTATTAAGAATAGCATCCAAAGACCTGCCCCGAGGCAAAGTAGTTGTGGGTGGCAGGGTGTGTGGGGGGATATGGGCAGGTACCTGTCACGGTTTTCTCCTCCAATGGTTTTTAACTTCACCCCTGAACAAGTGAAAAATCCACAAAAACTGGTAGAATGTTTGAAAGACGTATGCCCTGACCCTGGCAATACCAGAGAACTCCACCAGCTTGCTGCACTCTGCTGGGGTCTGGCTCACGCCTATCAAATGTCAATTAACACTGCCCAGCACCCTCAAGGGGATAAGAAAGTTTCTGAACTTGATAATGAGATAACACACACTGTGACCACCCCAAACGACCAACCATCTATGGTATCAGTAGCCCCTATAGTCAAGACAAAACAATGGAAACGGAAGTCAGCTCGTTTAGTAAGGGAAGAAGCTTATCCTGAGGAGGAGGGAGAGGAGGAAAAGGCAGGCACCTCTAAAGCAGCGTCATCACAACATCAGGGAGAAGAGACTGAAATAATAAATGAATCAGAAACCACTCGATCTCTATCCTTGAGTGAGTTGCGAGAAATACGAAAGGATTTCAGTCGTCATCCAGGTGAGCACATCCTCACCTGGTTGCTTCGATGCTGGGATGCTGGGGCCAATAGCCAACAACTAGAAGGCAGTGAAGCCAAGCAGCTGGGATCCCTCTCTAGAGAAAGGCTCATTGACAGAGTAATTGGGAGAGAGGCACAGGTCCTCAGCCTCTGGAGGCGACTCCTGGCAGCCGTGAAAGAAAGGTATCCCCACAAGGAAGATATTGTATACCAAGTAGGCAAGTGGGCCACCATGGAGAAAGGTCTCCAGCAACTGAGGGAATTAGCTGTGCTGGAGATGATTTATAGTGATTTAAACAATGCTCAGACACCTCAAGATCCCGACGAAGTCCAATGCACGACATCCATGTGGCGGAAGTTTGTACGGGCTGCACCCTCATCACATGCCAGCACACTGGCAGCAATGAATTGGAATGAGGGGATGGGGCCAACAGTGGACAATGTGTCCATTCAGCTTCATAGATATGAAGAAAACCTCACTGCCCCAATACGGGCCTGCATTTCAGCCGTGGAGAGACTGTCCCAGCGGTTAGAGGAACATATCACTTCCTCCCCACCTAGATGGAAGAATCTTTCAGCTATTAAGTGCCAGCATTCTCCGGCTCAAGCAAGAGAGAATCGAGGACGCACACCACGGGGTACCTTGTGGTTTTATTTACGTGACCATGGGGAAGATATGAGGAAGTGGGACGGTGAACCGACCTCGGTCCTAGCTGCTCGGGTACGTGAACTACGGAAAGACATGGCAACAAGAAAAGAGGCCCCTAGGAGGATTGCTGCCCCAGTTTCTGTTGGGCAAACCCCCAGAGGCAGTAGAAAAGCTAGCATTACTCCTGACCCTGACGAAGAGACCTCTAATTCACATTTGGAAGAATTAATTGACAGATGCTCCAACCAGGACTAGTGGGGCCCTGCCTCTGGCCAGGTAGAGGAGAGGGACAACCGGATTTACTGGACTGTGTGGATTCGATGGCCTGGCACACCGGAACCGCAGAAATATAAAGCTTTAGTGGACACAGGTGCACAGTGTACCCTAATGCCATCAGGCCACCAAGGGGCACAACTTATCTCTATCTCTGGAGTGACAGGGGGATCCCAAGAGCTAACTGTATTGGAAGCTGAAGTGAGTCTAACTGGGAATGAGTGGCAAAAACACCCCATCGTGACTGGCCCAGAGGCTCCGTGCATCCTCGGCATAGACTACCTCAAGAAAGGGTACTTCAAGGATCCAAAAGGGTACCGGTGGGCTTTTGGCATAGCTGCTTTGAGCGCAGAGAAGGTTAAGCAGCTGTCTACCCTGCCTGGTCTCTCAGAAGACCCTTCTGCCGTAGGATTGCTGAGGATTGAAGAACAACAAGTGCCGATTGCGACTACAACTGTGCACCGGCGGCAATATCGCACCAATCGAGACTCCCTGATCCCTATCCACGAGTTAGTTCATCATCTGGAGAGACAAGGAGTGATCAGCAAAACTCACTCACCCTTCAATAGTCCTATATGGCCAGTGCGAAAGTCTAATGGCGAGTGGAGGCTAACAGTGGACTATCGGGGCCTGAATGAAGTCACACCACCACTGAGTGCTGCAGTGCCAGATATGCTAGAACTCCAGTACGAACTGGAATCAAAGGCAGCCAAGTGGTATGCAACAATTGATATCGCTAATGCATTTTTCTCCATCCCTCTGGCAGCAGCATGCAGGCCACAGTTTGCTTTCACTTGGAGAGGCATTCAGTACACTTGGAATCGACTGCCCCAGGGGTGGAAACACAGCCCTACCATTTGCCATGGACTGATCCAGACGACACTGGAACAGGGGGATGCTCCTGAACACTTGCAGTACATTGATGATATCATCGTATGGGGGGACACAGCAGAGGAAGTTTTTGAGAAAGGGAAGAAAATAATCCAAATTCTCTTGAAAGCTGGCTTTGCTATCAAACAGAATAAGGTCAAGGGACCCGCACAGGAAATCCAGTTCTTGGGGGTAAAATGGCAGGATGGACGTCGCCACATTCCAACGGACGTGATCAACAAAATTACGGTTATGTCTCCACCATCTAACAAAAAAGAAACACAAGCTTTTCTAGGCCTCGTTGGATTTTGGAGAATGCATATTCCAGGCTATAGCCAGCTTGTGAGTCCTCTATATCGAGTGACTCGAAAGAGGAATTCTTTCGAGTGGGGCCCCGAGCAACAACAGGCCTTTGAACAAATCAAACAAGAAATAGCTCGTGCAGTAGCCCTTGGGCCTGTCCGTACCGGACCAGCTGTACAAAACATACTTTACACTGCAGCTGGGGAGCATGGCCTCACCTGGAGCCTCTGGCAGAAGACCCCAGGAGAAACTCGAGGTCGACCTTTGGGGTTCTGGAGCCGGGGCTTTCGAGGATCAGAAGCCAATTACACCCCAACTGAAAAAGAAATATTAACAGCATATGAGGGGATTCGAGCTGCTTCAGAGGTTGTTGGTACAGAAGCACAACTCCTCTTGGCCCCACGGCTACCTGTGTTACATTGGATGTTCAAAGGAAAAATCCCCACTACACATCATGCAACTGACGCTACATGGAGTAAGTGGATAGCGTTAGTTACGCAGCGGGCTCGAATGGGGAAACCCAACCGCCCAGGAATCCTGGAAGAGATTATGGACTGGCCAGAGGGTAAGGATTTTGGAATACCGACAGAAGAGATAACTCGTGCTGAAGAGGCACCACCATACAACGAGTTGCCAGAAGACAGAAAGCAGTATGTGTTATTCACTGACGGATCCTGCCGTGTGGTAGGGAGCCATCGGAAATGGAAAGCTGCTGTGTGGAGTCCCACCCGACAAGTTGTGGAGGCCATGGAAGGGGAAGGTGAGTCGAGTCAATATGCAGAAGTGAAAGCCATACAACTGGCCCTAGAAATTGCTGAAAGAGAAAAATGGCCAGTACTGTATCTTTACACTGACTCATGGATGGTGGCAAATGCTCTTTGGGGGTGGTTACAGCAATGGAAACAGAACAACTGGCAGCGCAGAGGTAAACTTATCTGGGCTGCTACTCTGTGGCAAGATATTGCTGCCCGGGTAGAAAACCTGGATGTAAAGGTACGTCATGTAGATGCCCACATGCCTAAGAATCGTGCCACCGAAGAACATCAGAACAACAAAGAAGTGGATCGAGCTTCAAAAATTGAAGTAGCTCAGGTGGACCTGGACTGGGGACGTAAGGGTGAGCTGTTTGTAGCTCGATGGGCCCATGAAACATCAGGGCATCTGGGGAGGGATGCCACATACAGATGGGCTCGTGATCGAGGGGTGGACCTGACCATGGAGGCCATCACGCAGGTTACCCATGAGTGTGAGACATGTGCTGCAATCAAACGAGCCATGAGGATAAAGTCTCCCTGGAACAGGGGGAGATGGCTTGGATTTCGATATGGTGAAGCCTGGCAGATTGACTACATCGGACCACTCCCACAAACCCGCCAAGGCAAACGTTACATACTAACCATGGTAGAAGCAACAACTGGGTGGCTCGAAACATACCCAGTAAACCATGCCACCGCCCGAAACACTATCTTGGGCCTGGAAAGACAAGTGCTGTGGCGACATGGTACACCAGAAAGAATTGAATCCGACAATGGGAGTCACTTTCGAAACAATTTAGTCACCTCCTGGGCCAAGAGACATGGCATTGAGTGGGTGTATCACATCCCTTATCACCCACAAGCTTCTGGGAAGGTTGAGAGATACAATGGATTGTTAAAAACTATGTTACGAGCATTGGGTGCTGGGATGTGGAAACATTGGGACATGAATCTACCAGAGGCCACTTGGCTAGTTAACAACAGGGGGTCTGAAAGCCGTCCTGGTCCTGCTGAAACAAAACCCCTACACACTGTGGGAGAAGCTAAAGTCCCCGTAGTGCATGTAGGGAAGTGGATGGGGAAGGCGGTGTGGGTTACTCCTGTCATGGGAAAAGGCAAACCCACTTGTGGGATTGTCTTTGCCCAAGGACCAGGGTATACCTGGTGGGTAATGCAGAAGGATGGGGATATCAGGTGTGTGCCTCAAGGAGATTTAACCTTGAGAGAAAATTAATCTGTAATCCAAGTTATGTGTTGCAGGAGGACATTGCAGAACCAATGACAGGTCAACTTCGCAAGGAAGAAAAAAGAAAACATGCAGAGGCCCTCACCCATACATTGGATCTGTTACTCTGTGCAGCCACATCATTGAACAAAGTACCAAACTTGATGCTTGTGAAAGGACTTTATAGAAACTACAGAATACTGAAACCAAACATTCACAATACAAACACATTTTTTTCCTCAGCCAAGCATTAAAACACTTACAGAAGGGCATGGGCTCTCTCTGTGCACCTAAAGGTGGGATCCACAAATCCTCACATGGTTTCATCATATCCAGCACACTTCTCTGTCCCTCCTAACTAAACTTGCACAGAGGCAGCTGTGCCCAAATTGCCATTGTGACTTAATTCAATTCTATTTCTGAAGTCATTACCATAGGCCCATTGCTATGACAACACAACACTCTCTGTTGCTAATGTGTATGTCTCAAAAACAATTAGAGAAGTACCACTATCCCCAAATTGACTTTAATTAGATTAGTTAAAAAAAATTATTCTCTACTACCATATATCTGTGGAAGGTGTGTGATAAATCTTTTCCTTAATAAATGATTACAGACAAAAGTAGCTTGATTCTGATACATTCCCCTTACTTTTATAGCTGTTGACCTTTTATTTCCATGTAAGGAAAAAGAAGGTGAAATCAACAATTCTCTTCCTCCGAGTTGGGAATATAGAATAACCACAATTAACCAGAAAGCCTTAAAAGGAAACAATGTATTTCCTTCTTAAACACCTTGTTTCTTCTGAAAAAAATTAAATGTTCAGATAGATCTAGAGGCTTTTAGGTTCTTACTGTAATTATTACATTTTTTTTTCTCCTTGTATTCTAGTACTTATTACTAAAATGGGAATACACTATAGGATGTATGTGATTATATAAACTTGTCCTTCTATAAAAATACATGTAATTTGCCACTAAGATAAGTTTTCAAGTCTCATCCAAATGATTTTTATCCCACTTAATGTTTAATTATATATATATATATATTAAATATCTATATAACATATATAGATATATTTTTCTGGTAGACCTTTATCCTAATTTTCTGTTTGACAGGGATAATAGAGAATATACAACAAAATACTGGTAAGACTGGTGGGACTGATCTCACCCTTCCAGTGGGGTTCTGCCAAGCCAACAGTCTTGAACTCATTGTTTTGGCAATGTTTTTGCCTGTCATGGTGTGGAAACAGAAAAGGTCAGATTTTCAGTATTGTAGATGCAGCCAGAGATTTATCTTCACATATTGACAAATAAATAAATAAATCTTTCTTTCAAGACAAATTTATTGTAAGCTTGGTTCTCCAAAATTGGCAGATTATTCTATTACATTTCTGAACTCATTATTTGATTGATATACATCGCTATAACAACATGCTGTTGTGATGTTATACAGTAACTTATTGCAACAAACTTAAAAATATTTTATTGTTTATTTATAAAACAGAGAATCAAAGAATCCTGTAGGTAGAAAAACACCTGTAAGATCATCTAGTCCAACCTTTCACCTAGCCCTGTGTGTTGGGTCTGTCTGGGATGGAGTCACCTTTCCCTGCAGCAGCCCACACAGTGCTGTGCTCTGCACTCATAGCTGGAACAGCACTGGTATCACTCCAGTGTTATGTCTATTGCTGCATAGTGCTGGCACAACATCAGAACTCCTTCCAGG
>NC_048895.1:109612724-109618811 GCF_011077185.1 Oxyura jamaicensis
ATCTTGAGGTCTCTTCCAACCTAGAAATTCTGTGATTCTGTGATTATATTTAGCACCACACTGAGCTAGTATTTTTTTTTTTTTTTGTTCTATGTTGTGAAATGTGTGGATACCATAAATTCAGAGACAAAAACTTAGCTTTCATTTTAAGACATGAAAGTCAATAATACCTTTTTCTCATTACAGCTCTTCAACTCACAGACAACACTGATTAAAACAGGGTTATACTGCTTCTGGTTTCCAGTCTATTGTTATCTCCATTACTTTGAGTGATCTTCTTTTATCCCTGTTTACATCATTAAGATATGATGATTTAATCATCATTAAGATTTCCTTTAGATAGCCACACAGCTACATCATGTAATGTAACACTGAAAAATTCAAAGCATCCACACCAGACTGACAGTTATGACAAGGCAATTAGGGGAAATGTCCCCTTCTCGAGTAACAGCTAGATGTAGGTGGGCTCTCCTAGAATATCTCTGTAGAAAACTGTGTTTAAACTCTCAAATTTAACCTCAGTGCACAATTTAGACTGCTCCATGTGGACTTTAATTTAGCCTTTTGAAGTTTATAGAGGACCCTTATCCGTGACTTCTCGTATGAATCCCATACGAGAGATCTGTAGACACATGTCAGTTCTGCAATGGGATATGCCATCTTCACAGGTATCCCCAGTGTTTTTGTCCTTTTAATTTCTTCTTCTCTAACATCAATGTAGAGATACAGAAATACTGGATAGAGTCCAACAAAGGACCATGAAAATGATTAAGGGCCTAGAGCACCTCTCAAAGGGAGAAAGGCTGAGTGATATGCAACTGTTTAGCCTAGATATGAGAAATGATAAACCTACATCATTTCTCACTATTTAAATTACTTGCATGTATTTTAGTGCAAATGCCACATTTTGCAGTGGGCACTTTTAATCCCTATCTATTTCTAAACACAGATTAACTTGGCTGTGTTTGTGTGTCTATGTGTTTACCTATCTGTCTGTTTACACCATCTTTCAAAATATCATATTCTTGAGGAAGAAAACATGCTAATCAGATTAGATGAACTAAAGAAAAGGAAAAAAAAAAAAAAAAAGGTTTTAACCAAAATTCAGGAATGTCCTGTACACCAGGCTGTTTGTGCTGCAGAAGTGCTAGAAGCTATCATCAAATTGTATAATATCAGTGCACTGAGATAGTTTGGACCATATTTGCTCCACAGATAGGACAGCATAGCCTAACATTTGGCCAAATCGGCTCATAACAAATTCAGATTTGATTTTTTCCATTTGCCCATTTGTTCTGGATAAATTGAAGCCAAAGATCCTCCCTTCTTAACATTTTCTGTAACAAATTCAATTTGTAGTTGCTGTGTAATAATGGACTGACCACAAATGGTGCAAATCTGCCAGTAATAGGCAAGCAAATGTCTGAATTTGATTGTGTTTATCCTTACAGACAACAGGTCTTGCAAAGACACACATTATGTACATGAGTGTTCAGAGCATTCAAACATCTTTAGACTTGTGGTCTAGTAATGTCACTAAAGCATATATGTTCCTTGACTGACTGCTTTACAAAGCAAAGGTGTGTGCTCACAGCCAGTTCAAGGCAGTGTAGGGAAAATTGATTTTTGCTGCTATCAGGACAAAGAGATGAGTCATATTCCTGCTATGGCATAGGTGAAGCAGAAATAGTGGAAGAAAGACCTGGGGAAGAATCCTCCAAAATCATTACTTCTCGTTCCACTGCCACCATGGGGAAGGTAGAACTATGACTTTTGTGTTGAGGAGTCACCTATGCAACTTCTTTAAACACTTTGCTTACTGGAAGCATTTACCTCCTCTCACAGGTCCAAACTTTCTTTGGTGGCATAAATGATTGTACTGGGTCTGGCTGGGATGTTAACTTTCCCTGCAGCAGCCCATACAGTGCTGCGCTCTGCACTTGGAGCTAGAACAGCAGTGGTATCACACCAGTGTTGTGTCTGCTGCTGAGAAGTGCTGGCACAGCATCAGGACTCTCTCTGACCCTCCTAGGGGGTGGACAAAAAGTGAGAAAGAAACATCAGAAGGGCAGCTGACCTAAACCAACCAAAGGGATATTCCATACCATATGATGTCACACTCAGCAATAAAAGGTGGAAAAAGGAAGAAGAGGGGAGGGGTGGGCTCTCGTTGTGAAGACGTCTGTCCTCCTCCCGAACACTGGCAACGTGCGTTGAGACCCTGCTTCAAGGATGTGGTCAAGCATCGCTCATTGGTGGGAAGTAGAGAGTAATTTCTTTCCTCTGCACTTCCACATAGCCTTTACTTGTTTTGTTTAGTTATTCCCTTTCCCCCTCCCTCTTCCCCTTTCCTTTTTTTCCCCTTTAGTTGAATTGTTTAATTAATAATATTTCCTTAATAATAAATATATATATTATTTTTTTTTTTTCTCTTTAATTAAATCATCCTTATCTCAACCCGTGAATTGTTCTTTCCTTTACTTCTTCCCCTCCTCATCTGAGGAGGGGGAGTGAGAGAGCAGTTGTGGTGTTCAACTGCCTAGCACGGTAAAACCACCACAATGATGAAAAAAAAATGTGGTTTCTTAGGACTTTAGAAAAAATGCATTAGGACTATACTGTGATTTTTTAAAGTTATTTCTTTATTTATTTTGCCTATCTGCTAACCAAGGAAATTACTTACCTTACTCATGTAGATTAGATATCTTTACATGACCAAGAACCACATACACACAAAGCAACCTGTATTCTGCATGGCCAGATTAATTCAAATAGCAAGGGTGTCCTACAACTCAAAAAAAAATGAAAGCCTTTGTTTTTACAGCAGAGGACTGTGCAGGCAGAGAAAGAAGTTAAGCAGCTTGCTAACAGCATCCCAGGAATTAACCCTGGGTAATGAACTAACTCAATATGCACAAGCAAGTGCTTGCCTAACTAAATTACCTGATAATCCTGATATTGATTGCTGGGATTGTATAAAAATATGCATTTGTACATTTTAACACAGAACTCCCAGCTGATTTTAGTAGCGAGCTCTATAGAGAGAGCATTGACAGGCTACCACTCTGACTGAGAAGGGCTGTGGGAGGCTTAAGTGAGTTCTGGGTAATGTAGTCTGATTTCTGTTTTAATGGACTGAATAACTAGAACAGGCACTTATGCTAAATGGTCCAACTGAGAACTCAGCAGCTAGTCAGGGTAAGAGAGAGTTTAAGACAAAACTAATAATCTGTAAGAATATAAAGTTATTATTCCAAAATAGAAAATAATGTCTAGTACCAGAGCCCAAGTAGAGCAGCTGGGACAGTATTATACCTGGCCCTGCTGGTGATTTGTTGTGTGATCTTGCACAAATCTGGGGAACTTTTCTGGGTATTGATTTAAATGCCCATAAATTTATCATTTTATTTTCCACTTGGGAAACCATGGGAGGAGAGATTCTGAAGCTTAACTGATGTTGTTAAAGTACATTGAGTTTGCTGGATGGGTGGCATTAGGAAAATAGTACATTTACAGACTGGATTTTAATTTATCTGAAGTAATTTAGGAGGATCTCCACTAACGTCCACTGAGTTCTAAAGACACAATGCTAACATGAGTAAGATCACTCTCTGCTGCATTGTTAGAAAGACGACAATGCCTCTTCCTGGCTTTACATTTTGGGTTGTGTTAATGCCATTTCACCTTGTGTGTAAAAAAATTCAGGTGGTCAGTGTTCCATATGCACATTACAGAGGCAAATGTCTACACATGATGTTTTAACTGCTTACAAAACTGTGAAGAAAGTTTGACCAATAATGACATGCCTGAGCATGTCTGCAGTTTATAATCAATCAGGTTGTCATTTAAAAGACAAAAGCCCAGTAATTTGTAAACATGAAGTTCTATGTCAATGTTATATTAAGGTAATACTTTTTTTAAACAAACAAACAAACAAACAACAACAAAAAAAAACACTCTGCTGATGCTTAAAGGATTAAGGATGGAGGAAAAGATGCCAAAACAGATCCTGAACTTACAGGAAATGAGATAAACATTTGTTTAATACTATTTTAGACATTTTCCTCCAAAACTTTCAGATTTCAGTCACTAATCCACTGAGTCCAGGGAGAAATTGATTTTAAAAAATAGTACTATAACATCCCAGTCATAAGTGAATTGAATTCAAGAATGAGCTTCAAGAATGAAGCTTTTAAAAGCATTTTAGAAAAATGCTGAAGGGAGTTCCTAGCTTTTCTCCTTTTTGGTGCATGAAGCTTATGTGCTTCTGACAGACAGAAACTAAAACAGACTAAAGGAATTTAGTGAAAAGGTGACCTCATGAAGTACTTTTTTTTTTTTTTTTTTTTTTTTCTGTTCTTTTGGGAGAAAAGGGGGAGGGTTAGCTTTCAAGATAAAATCATAACATCAGTGGGTTTAAGAGCAGAGCTAGTTGAAAGTAACACATTTCCAAAGAAATTGAATTTTGCCATATAGTCTGCAGTGAATGGAGAGCCTTGTTGTGTATGTAACCTAGGCATCTAGGTAAGGTGGTGGGTGCTTCATCTTCAGCAATCAGTGGGAATTTACATTCCCATCAAGGTGAAGAAAGCTACAGGATGATCCAGTCTGTGTAAAATAAACTCAAGTTTTCTTTTCACTGTGCAGGGAAACAATAAGAAATGTGAGATACCTTTTATTGATAGCCCCTAACAGGAAGGTTCTCCTAAAATATGAAAGCAGTGCTGTTCACCAGCCCAGTCACAGCGTTTTGCCTGAGGAGTGTTAGTCTTTTCAGTCCCTTGAGCTCAGCCATATCTCCCACACCTGGAAGAGTGCTTAGACCATCAAGCTAGAGTTGAGAGAAGGAACAAGGAAGGCTTTAAATTAGAATGACAAGGGAGAATAGAGTTACCACATGCCCTATGGGGAGTGCAGAGTTGCTGAACAAAGTCCATGGGTTGATGTGATAGGAATCACAAAATCAACAAAATGGGGCTTAAGTGGGATCACCTCCAGCACATGCACTTAAGCTAGAAAGTGCCTATAAAACACCATTGTGGAGAAATCTTCCAAACTCTTTCTAGAAACTCAGCATGCTGGGGTGCCTCTCCAAAGTGCCTGCATACTAATGCACCCAGTATGGGGATTAAACATGATATTAGAGAGCTGTGTGCAGTTACAGGGCTATGTTGGGACCACAGAGACATAGAGGGATCGCTTACATGACTGGAGTGTTGCAGTAAAGCGATACAGGCTCTTTAGGAAAGACAGTCTGGGAAGAACATGAGGGTGAGCTGCCCTTTATGTGAGAAAGTAGATGGAGTGCTTAGAGCTGTGCCTGGGAATAGACGAGGAACAAACAGAGTTTATGGGATACGTTTAAAGAGAGGACAGGTAAAGGTGAGATTACAGTGGGGGTCTTCTACAGGCTACCTGATCAGGAAGAGCATGTAGATGATTTATCTGCAGACAAGTGAGAGCAGCCTTGCGTTCACAGGCACTGGTCAACCTAAGTGACTGCTTAAGCAGGGATGTTGGATGAGGTGACCTCCAGAAGTCCCTACCAATCTTAACCATTCTGTGTAATTCATTGATTGCGTGACATGACTTTCCACAGAAAGCGGTAGATATATGCTCCAAGGTCTTCTCTCAGATGTATTATTTGGAGCAAAACTGCCGGATTCCTTGTTATGGATGACCACAAGCAAGGGCTCAGCCCTGTACCTTGGTTCTGTTTAACTTTCCAGGTTTTCTGAGGCAGATCCAGCCTGAGATCCACTTTAAGAGTTAACATCCAGCCTCAGATCCACTGTAAGAGTTAAATGGGTTAATTTCCTAAAATGGTATTTCTGTACTTGCGTGTATGCAAGCACATTTCAGAGCATGGCTAATAGGTGGTGAGTTTTAAGTGCTTGGAGAGGCAGGTGGACAGGTTTCCTGTTAGAGGATTGCTGAGAATCTAATTTCCTAAAAGCAACTTAACAAGTTTAAATGAATGGAGTTCTTTCTTTTTCTTCCTCCTTTTCTTTTCTTTTCTTTTCTTTTCTTTTCTTTTCTTTTCTTTTCTTTTCTTTTCTTTTCTTTTCTTTTCTTTTCTTTTCTTTT
>NC_048895.1:109618821-109710769 GCF_011077185.1 Oxyura jamaicensis
TTCTTTTCTTTTCTTTTCTTTTCTTTTCTTTTCTTTTCTTTTCTTTTTTCTTTTCTCTTCTCTTCTCTTCTCTTCTCTTCTCTTCTCTTCTCTTCTCTTCTCTTCTCTTCTCTTCTCTTCTCTTCTCTTCTCTTCTTTCTTTTCGTTTCTTTTCGTTTCTTTTCGTTTCTTTTCGTTTCTTTCGTTTCTTTCTTTTTTCCCCTTTCCCCTTTCTTTTTTCTTCCTTTTTTTTTTTCATTTCTTTTTTCTTTTCTTTTCTTTCTTTCTTTCTTTTCTTTTTTTTTTTTATTTTTATCTATTCTTAACTAAATTAAAAAAAAAGTTTTTATTGTTTGGAATCTTTGCATCAGTTTTGGACTTTTATAGAGTGAACAATCAAGTCTGTCAGAGCAATTATAGCCTTTAATGGGGAAAAAGAGGGAGGAGAAAAAAGCTGTGTGCATAAGCACAGAGGGTATTCATAACACAGCATAGGAGCAGAGGGAGAGTTCCTCCCTTCTGCACTTTGAATTAGGTACCTACTCTTTTAATGTGTGGGATTTATGTGTTAACCTTCTCTTGAACATTTCTTCCTCAACTCCATGTTTTGATATGTATAGATTTTCAGGCCTTTCTCACTCTCACTCCATGAAAGTACCTGAAGAATCTTGTAGCTGTATTATGATGTCTCTATGTAGGTTTTGTATTATTGACAGTACTATTTATTTTATCTTTTGTGGTGCCAACACAGAGGGCTGCCATAACATTGATTCCATTGCAACTAATGGACACAGACAGCCACAGCATCAAGGTCTGGAGAAAGCACAAGCATCTGTTATCTGTACTGCAACATGGAGTGAATACTCCTGGGAGGGACATGGGATAGAAGAAAAGCACTTTGTATTTATTGCTCTAAACATGACAGTTCTTTCTGCATGGAGCTCAAAATGGGTAGACATGGAGGTCTGCAATGGGTAGACAAGCTGCTATAAAACTGCTTTCAAAAGTTCTTTATTCACAGTGTAATTTTTCACAGCTGTTCAAGTGATGGAGCCTGGATGATACCTTCTGTTGTTTTCCTATTTGTTTACATCATGCCAATTTCACATATAACACGTGTCATCATCAGCAACGTTGTGTCCTTATGAGACGGAAAAGACAAACCTGTATAGAATTTACTTTTGTTTCTGGAAAAAGGCAGTAGTCTGAGAGAGCATCTATACCAATAAATTTAATAGTGGGTTAATGCTTTTTTGGCTCTGAGGACAGCTGGACCATCTAGCCACATTCATCCTACTAAACACTCACATTCCAAAACTAGGAGGCTGTGTCTGAACTGCCTAACAGGAATTGTCCTTCCTTGATTCTGGCCCCCTGAACATCCCTGGGAATTGCTGGGCGAATGCTAATTTGGTCCAGGAAAAAGTGCACCAAGAAATGTTCAAAAATTTAACAAATTTAATGGATGATGTATCACTGGTGTCAGGCCCATGACGCTGTTTTGTTCATTAACATAGGCTTACCTTGACGCTCTTTTGTAGGTTTAAAATGTTACTATATGTTGTCTTTGTATCTCACTACCCAGTTCAAGTTCTGCAGTGAAGGGTTTAAAATTGGGTGGGGGCAGGAAATAGCTGCAAAGTCAGAGATCAGGAGTCATAAAACTCTATGAATAACATGAAAGATGTAAAAGAAGATGCACATTAGGCTTGCTCTGCCCAAAGGATATAACATATTAATGTTTGGGCTAGAGCATCTGTTACAAAATCTAGTTTTCAACATGGAGGACAGAAGAATGAAGAAAAGGAGCACCCCAAAACTCTTCAAACATACTGTTTCTGTAAAAATGTGCAAACAAACAAATATTCCATTTATATTCACTTTTCTTGAATGAACTAATAATTTCATAAGTAGAGAAATCTATGTTATAACTTGCTTTTTGCTTGTGTGAATTTGCAATGCTACAGCATTACTTTGGAAGGAAAGAAGTTGCTTTTTTTTTTTTTTTGATTTTTTTTTCCCTAAAGAAAGTCCATTGTGACCATGAACCATGAAATTGTTTGGAACAGAAGCTAAAATGAAGGAAAATTCTTCAGCATAGTATAATGTTCTATTCACTGATAATAGGTGACTTATACTTGATCATTGCCTTGGATTTCTATTCACAGTATGGCAATACAGAATTAAAAGAACTGGAAAGTTGTAGATAATTTGGGTTCAATTATATGGTAGAGATTTAATTTCTGAAGCTAAATTGAAAATAAAATATAAGAGTAGAGTTGGCTTTATTTCTTCTACTGAAAAAACAAAACAAAACAAAACAAACAAACAAAAAATCAAAAAAACACACACACACACAAAAAAAACACCCTCTAAAAATCCATCCGTCCAAATGCTAGAATGGATATTAGACCTTTTAGCTATTAGAACTGAATTGAATTATTATATATATATATACTACATATATATATATTAGAATAGAATTGAATATCTCAATGAGATATTTAGAGAGAGAGTAGAAATATGCACTGGGCAATGTTAATAGCTTTCACATGTAGTTTGTTCAAGAGAGCAATGCTTCCACTTAACTGGCTTAGAAGGACAGGCAAAGTGGCCAGCAGTTAGCTTTCAAAGAATGAGAAACTAGCTTTTTTCACGTTTGACTTCCTTTTTTCATGTTGTTAATATTATGTAGATTTTTATAGTCAATCAAAAGGTCTCTTGAAAGCACTGAATCCTATATAAAGATCACAACAGAAATGCCATCTCAGATAGTATACAATACAAAGGCAAGTCCATTCTGCATAATACATGTTAGTGAGGTACCCTCAGATGTGTTTATGCAGAGCTAACTCCAAAGCCAGGAACAGGATCTGCTTGAACCAAAAAGGAGCAGGCCTTGTCCCCTCAGGCATGACCTTATGATGGCATCACTTTCATTCCCTGTGCTGGTACTTCTGAGGAAAGCTGCACTGCATGCCACAGGCACATCAGTGCATGAAGGACTTTGAGCATCAGGTTCCACTGTTATTGCCTGAAGCACCGATGATGCCATGCTGTGAGCTTAATAGTTAGACTGTTCCTCCAGAACATGAGCAGAGCTAGAACTGAAGAGGAAGATATGAGACAGTAGATGATTTCGAAACAAACAAACAAAAACTCCCAAACAAGCAGCCAGGAGAAACCTAAGTAGGATGAGTATGAGTAGGACAATGCCTAACATCCTAGAGGAGCATTTTCACTTTGAGTGTTCATAGGCAGTGTAACTGAGGCATCACAGAAAGGAAAGGGGTGGAAGAAGTTACTGTCTCTTTTGGGGATTTGGAAGGAACTACTGCATCAAACCTGCTAAGCTGGACAACAGTAGATGTGCTTTTTATCAATCATCTCTGAAACTGACCTCCTGATAAATGGAAATGATTTTCTACTATTCCAAAACTACACTGAATGGGAAGAGACTATTCCCATTCTGATCTTTCTGGTTTTGTCATTTGGCTCTACGATCTCTCAGCTGAGTAGATCCATAACCACATGACTTTATGACAACAGAAGAGTCTGGCATATGAAGAGCAGAATGACCTTCTGGGTTCAAAATTCAGTCTAGATTTAATATTGAAAATCTTCATCTTCCTTTTTTTCTAAAAGTCCATGGGGAGACAAACTACTTGTACACTGAATGACGGTTTTGTAGAATAAAAGACAGCTTAGTTCTGAATTGCCTACTTTCCTTTGGGTTTTGTAAAATAAAACATTTATTATTATTATTATTATTATTTAACCCATCTCAATTTATAAATGCAAATGTGCTTTAATAAAGGACAGTGGGTGTCTGTGCCATGTAGTTGCACGAAGCAAAGAGATGGTGGTGGAGGGTGGATTATTCTAATCAAACTACTCGCACCTTGCCCTCCTTGACATGCAATACCACTTTAAACAGCAGTGCTCTAATAGAGAAAAGAGCTACTGTACTTACCCACTCAATAATTTGCATAACTTTGAAGAGCTGAAAATGTCACTGCTGTTTTATGATAATTGTTGGGAAATGATTAGCTATAGCATTTATGCATTCCAGAAAAAAAAAAAATGTATTTTACTATTCTCTCTTTAATATTAATAAGGATTAATAAAAGTAAAAAAATAAAATCACCTTGGAGGACAAACATTATATGTAAAATAATAGGTGTCATATGAAAGCACGAGTTATCTATTGTTTTGCTGTAGCTTGTCACATCTGGAAAAGATTTCAAAAGACAAACTCTTGACTGCTCGTCAAGCAATTTCAAATGCAAATTTTAACAACAGTAAATGCAAATGCAAAATGCAAAAATAAACAGTAATCCATTATTTTATTCCTCCTCTACCTTTTAGTTGTGATTAGAATACTCCAAATTTATATTTCCTGTAATTCAAATATTTTTAATTGTGATGTATGTACATGAGCTGCTCATCTCTTGTTCATAGTTCTTGTCCCAGCTGAGCACTTTGACAAGCTGACTGAGGTATTGGTTCACGTTAACAGAAAATAGTCCTTACATCTCTCAGAACTCAAGAAGGTCTGTTGCAGAAATACATTAAGTAACGGGTCACTCCAATACAAAACGTGTCTTTTATTATATATTGAAGGGAACATCAGAACTCTGTCCGACATCCTTCTACTTTCTGCCTTTCTCAGACTAATCTTTTTCTTGTAATAACAGTACAGTTGAGATTTAGAAAGGCCATTTTTAAAATACCGTTTAAGGGCTAAACTGCAGCTCCTTTGCCCAGTCCTATCTGGGATCCTGGCCGTGAATTCCAGTCTCTCATGGTTTTCAGTCTCTGTGTGATATAAACAATGTGTTCCTCCTGATGCACAACAAAATTCATTTTGACAGTCTGTGGAATGGAGAGCTTACTGACCAGTTTCTTTCCAGTTTAATGTAAGCTCTTCAGTGTTTTGATCTCTAGAAAGGTAAAAACAAAGAGATGGCAATTACTTTTACAAAGATGAAGATGAAAGTTTTAATAATGTCATATTTATCCAGCACAATTTTAAAGAGGTTGAGGTATCACATTTGTATTATGCATGACACAAACTCATTTGAAGAAATGTGGCAGTAAGCTTTACAAAATGTGACATACATTCTCTAGAAACCTTGAGATTTATTTATTTATTTATTTATTTATTTTTGCTTAATCAGGAAAATATTGTCAGAAATAACTAGATCATCTCTCTTGAAAAAGAGAGTTTAATTTTACCTATATTACAGTGTAAGTCTAAGTAAGCCTTTTTAGAAACTTTGATGGGAGAATGAAGATTAAACTGGACTGAAATGAAAAAAATAAAAATAAAAGAATGGTCAGTCCATCCACTGTACGCAAGTGTGGTTGTGTGCAGCATCCCAGATGACTGACAATCATTTCATGTAAAAGGGCAAGAATTTCAATAACTGCTCTGCAAGTGACAGAGGCAGGGCTTTCTGGAAGTAAAGCTGATGATGCCATCAGCACATGGCATATTGAAGGACCTTTACCTTCACCAGAAAAAAATTGAAAAGACTTTTAATGATACAGAAATCCATATGGTTGTATGCACAGTGTAGCACTGTATAATGTGTAAATATGTAGCACATATTTATCTGAACTATTTCTATGGTAGTGTAACTATCCTAATGTGGATATCAACCCACGTGAATTGACCCTACTTCTCATAATTTACTTCTACTATATTTGTTGTCACTAGAAGACATTGCATACTCTAGCATATATAGACCTCTCACTAACTATGACCTTTTGTTTGATTTCATATTCAGACCATATATATATATATATATATATATATATATTTTTTTTTCCCCAGAAATCAGATGACAGCATCCCTTTCAGAAAGAAAACTATTCTTGTTTTAGGGACTCCAAGATCTGCTGAGGTGCTCTAATGTTTAATTGCCTTTACTGCTAGGAAAATGCAGTTATTTTGTTATTTCAAGGCTGAATTTGTCTACCTTTAATTTCCAGACATTCGATCTTGTTAGGTCTTTGTCTGCCAACATTCGATCTTGTTAGGTCTTTGTCTGCCATACTGAAAGACATCCACTATCAAGTATTTATTTTTTTGTGTGTCAGTACCTATTCACAACAATCAAGACACACCTCTCAACCTTTCTATTCAATAAATTGAGCTCTTTAAGTTTCACATCATAAGACTTGTTTTCCAGCATCTGAATATATATGTATACACACATATATATTTCAGTTGGCTCGTTTAATTGTTTCTGCTAATCTTTCTCTAGGGAACCTGCTTTGACAGGGGGGTTGGACCCAATGATTGGACCCAATGATCTCTTGAGGTCCCTTCCAACCCCTACAATTCTGTAATTCTGTGATTCTGTGATTATCGGTGTGGAGAGATAGCCACTAAGGTTTAGAGGCTATAGCCACTCTTCACCCCCCAGTTTTGCATATATTGCCATTTCTTATGATTGTTAAAAAATGATTCTCCAATATCAACCCTTTAAAATACTATCTAGTGGAAAAGTTCTCATATCAAATGAATATATCCATTTGACATTCAGTAGTGAACTGCACTGAAAAGCAGCAGGTACAAACTCTTACATCACTGAGATATCTTCAGCCCATCAGTTCCACCAAATATCTGTTTTGCCCTCCAGTAATTGTGACAGTGTTTAATTTCAAAGTTAGATTTTGTACGTATTTTCAATATGACTCATATACACTTTATTTTTAATGTTAAATATTTTTGAGACAATGTTTTTGTCAGTCTTTCTCCTTCAGGATTTTTACTCTGTTCATGCTACATCTTATTTATCACAAAACATTTGCAAATACTGGAGGCCCTGGGTTTCTCAAAGTATATGTCCATTTTATTTTGTTTATATTTTCTGTCCCCAAGTACTCAGTTCAGATTTTTTACATCTCATCTGAATGAGTAGTTCAGAACAAAAAGAAATAATGTATATTGATAACAGTTATGTGCTAATTCATTAAGGTCTGCAGTTACCTCAGTGCTAATTAGAAGGATAGATAGTTGAAGGATAAAGTAAGGCTCACAAGCATATCACACACAGGTTGTTTCGTAATATATTTCCCGTCTATCACACTTATTACTGCGGGGTGGGCTGACAGGTTAATTATGTACTTGCAGGCAAACTGATACAGAGGATATTACAGTCTCGAAAGCAAACACTTATAATCATTTTATCTAAACAGAAGACAGCCTCACCTTGATGAAGGTCTACATTTAGTGAACATTTTAAAACAACAGTCACTGCACTTTCAAGGAAGATATCTGATAAACTATCCATCAGAAGATACCAAGGCAGTAGTATATAGTAGGCGCTGCAAGGACTGAAACAATGCATATACTACTACATGGAGAAAAAGACTGATTTTGTGATGAAGCCATAGGAGTGGAATTCACAAATATCTGTGGTGAAAATTCATTTTCAGATTTTCTGTGTGCAGGCCCTTTCCTGTCATAAAGACCCCGTGTGCGTGACTCTAGCTAGTGGGTATTTCAACACTGGGAAATGCTGTTGACAGGCATCTGATGTGTCAGATTACGATTGCTGTATGTATATATGCCTTGGCATCTGGGAGGCATGATCCCAGACATATCAGACCCTAATAGCTGGGAATACATTTCCAGTGAGGTTACATTCTGTGCTCCCACTGCTGTGTAACCCAATTTTTTGCTTGCCCTGAACAATGTTTTTTACCTGGGACTGGCAAAATGCAACTGATCAGCAGATGATGCCATTCACCTATAACTGGCAAATGTTTTTTGAGATGCGGAGACTTCTGTATTGAGTAAGTATGAATCACCTGATGCCTGCAAGGGTCTGTCTAGGGAAAGGCAAGAAGACCTAGTCTCACACAGAGTATTTTGATTTGAGAGATGAAGCTGTGACTGCAATCATGTCATATGTTGTGTATTTTAATTGATGAACAAATCCCCAAACTTAAGTCAATTTGACATTTTCAGATTTACGGATTGTTGATTCAGTTCTGTATTCCTCAGTTCATCTGTTTTTCATTTCCAAATAGGCTAAAATTTTATTCCGGTTTCTCCCTCAGTTATCTGCCATATATAACAGCCATTTGATGTAAGTCATTCTGTACTTTGTGTTTTTTCATTACCTACTACAATCAAACATAGGCAGTAATTAAAAAATAAAATAAAAATCTAGGGATACAATCACTTATTTTTCTACAAGATACACTAACTACCCTAAAGTATCTTACCTCGCTCTTAACCCCAGCACTACAAAAGAAGTTCTATATCAACTGTTGCATTTACTTAAACTTTTGAAAAAGGTCCAGCAGAAAAAAAGTCTGTGGCACAAGTATTAGATCCCTCACATGGAGCTGGTCTTAACATAGGAATAAAATATTAATCAACTAAATTATTCAAAGAGTAATTGTTGGTATTTGTTGAATAATGTATTATGTTCATGGTGTCTGAATACTACAAGAATGAGAAGAATAAATTATATTACAAAGCAGCAAAATCAATGACTTGCATTTGCTGAATAGCATTTGACCTAAACTAACTGTATTTTAATAAAAACAGAGCATTAGAGAACAAAAAACTTACTTTGTTTTCTGACAAAGAGTATGTCTTTAGGTCTGTATTGTGCTTAAGCTGTACAACAGGTTTTGAGAATAATACATTGACAACTAAAACAATCATATGCTACATAGTGATTTCCAGACACCAAAAAATACAGTATTTCTTCCCTGCAGAAAACTTATTTTATTGCTATGTGGAAACATTCTAGTAAACAGTCTCTAGTGTTTGTACAAGTAGCTTAAGTTCTGCTTATTCAGTATGAGTTTGTATGTTCTACATATTTGACTATTTCACTCACTTTGCATACTTGCTGGAATCACATTCTTCACTGAGGGAACAAAACACTGCACTACTGAATGCATACTTGCTGGAACCACATTCTTCACTGAGGGAACAAAACACTGCACTACTGAAAAATACACATTCTTATTTAAAGGTAGCACAGAATCATTTCACCTGAACAGCAAAGCCCAACTTTCAGCACTAAGCAGTTTCACTGAAGAAATCTATGAACCAGGAATTCTGGCCTGAATAAAAAATGTGGACACACAATATATTAATGTTGAGTAGAGCTAAGAGATGGCAGCCCTTTAATACCAACTTGCATAATGACAAATATGATCCTAATAGAAAAGCTCTAGCAATTCAGTTCAAGCTTCTTTCATGAGGAGGGGAGGTATGTTAAAACTGAACAACTATATGTGGAAAAGGTATAAAATTGCCTCATAGCTAACATTCATTGAGGCAACAAAGGAGTGACATCCTAATGGCAGAAGGATACTTAACCCCTCAATTTATGCAAAGGAATCTCTGGATGTTCTGATATACAGATATGTTCTCTTCCTCTCTTGAATAAAGTACAAGCAAACATCTACATGAACAAAGCATTGGGCCAATCAAATATGGTCAATAAAAGTGCCAGATGCCCCACCTTTAACAGTTACCTAGAAACTACAGCAAAGTGAAGATGGAAAGGATTCTGTGGATCCTTCATGGACCATTCAGGATTTATTGATACTTACACAAAGTTTTAAACAATATTTCTATAGTCATGCAATAATTTACATCTCATTGAGGCTCTCCTGCCACCATACACTACAGATTATTTTAATACATGGAGCTCAAGCTGTGAAATGTGTTAAAACGTGCTCAGCGGGTGCATGCGTTTGTGGATACCCAGCACAAAAAAATTATTCCCTTTGATTATTTCTTCAGTCAGAAATACAGCTACCCCCCATATCATTTTCCTTTGGTGTCAGTGAAAGGTGCTCACCACCTTATTAAAGATGGTCTAAAATCAGTCAAGCTAACATAAATGTGCTTAAATTAACATTTCCTTAAAAAGAGCATGTGATCAAAAAATGTGCTCAGTTTGGGTTGGATTTAAACACTCGCTTTACTAAAAGTAGAGTCCTAAAAAATCAACTGTAATTTTATAGAAATTACAGTTTATAAATTTATATTCTCATTTGTAAAACTATTTCTGTATACTTGTAGTGGGTTTACATGGCAAGGCTTTGGTAGCGGGGGGCTGCAGGGGTGGCTTCTGTGAGAAGAGTCCAGAACCTGCCCCATGTTAGATAAGGGCTATTTTCAGCCAGCTCCAAAAGGGACCCACCTGGCCAAGAGCTGAGCCAATAATCAATGTTGGCTGCACCTCTGTGAGAGCAGATTTAAGAAAGGAGAATAATAATAATAATAATAATAATAATAATAATAATAATAATAATGCTGTACAACTGGAGCTGGAAGAGAGGAGTGAGAAAGTGTGAGAGACCCAACCCTGCAGCCCCCCAGGTCAGTGCAGCAGGAGGGCAGGAGGTGCTCCAGGCAGGCAGCACAACTTCCCCTGCGGCCTGTGGAGAGGCCCCTAGTGGAGCAGGCTGTCCCCCGGCAGCCCATGGGTCCCACATGGAGCAGATCTCCACGCTGCAGCCCTTGGAGGAGCCCCCAGTGGAGCAGGTGGATGTGGCCTGGAGGAGGCTGCGGCCCATGGAGAGCCCCCGCAGGAGCAGGCCCCGGGCCGGAGCTGCAGCCTGTGGAGAGGAGCCCACGCAGGAGCAGGGGACTTGGGGGGAGCTGCCGCCCGTGGGGGACCTGTGCTGGAGCAGTTTGCTCCTGGGGGATGGACCCCGTGGTACGGAGCCATGTGGGAGCGGGTCTTGAAGAGCTGCTGCCTGTGGGCAGCCCCCACAGGCTCAGTTGGGGAAGGACAGCATCCCGTGGGAGGGACCCCATGTGGAGAGGGACTGTGAGGGAGAGGCAGAGACAAAGTGCTACAGACTGACTGCAGCCCCCATTCCTCATTCCCCTGTGCTGCTTGGGGGTAGGAGGTAAAGGGGGTAATGAGGGGAAGCTGCCTCCCTTATTTGGCACCTGCATAGACTTATGACATCAGACCTTTTTTTTTTTTTTTTTTTTTTTTTTTTTTTTTTTTTTTTTTCTGAAACAGGAGTAGCCATGTGTAACATACTGCCACATTAGTGTAAAATGGGCTTCCTGAATACAGAGACCATTTTTCCTTACTTGAACCATTACACTGGAAGAGAAATTTTTGTTTCAGGAAGATAAATTTTTGTTTCATCTTCTTACATGTGTAATAATTCCAAATCTTAAGATCCTTCTCTTTCAGACTTAGACTAGAATTTAAGTATCTTTTCCTAGAATAAAATAACCTGTGAGAAAGTTTCTGAGAAACTTGGGAAACACTTAGCTTTTTAATCCGAGAGAAGAGCACGGTAAAGACTCATGTGCTCTTGATTTAAATTGCTGAAATACGACGGATCATCTTGTATTTTGTGGTTGGAAAAAAAAAATAAAATAAAATACTGAATACATTCTTAGAAAGAGAATGCGAGTCAGTCATATTTGAAAAGAAAACATAATAAAGAATTACAAATCAGATGAGATTATAATGAGTGGAAGGAAGAGTCAAAGGAAACCAATAGCAGTAAATAATATGAAATTATATAGAATGGTACTGCGGAAAAAAATAATTAATAAATATATTTTCTGTCTGTCACATAACAATTGGTAGCCATATACTTGGAAGAGGAAAACTTATTGAGTTCAACTGCCACCCTGTCTTTTAAAATCACCACAAGAGATTTACATATGCTAAGTCCCATAATGTGAAAGCAGTCTTTTAACTGTATATTCTTTCTCTCAACTTTGCAGATGCACCTGGTTCTTTAGAAATCTGTGTAATATATACATAATTAGTCTCAGACCCTAATATGCAGTGACCCTAATATGACAGTACTTCAGCCAGCCTTCCCTCTAAGCAGCTATTATAGGCAAATTGCAGGAGGAAAAAAGATAACAGAGAAGCCATTTCTTTATACTTTGATAATACTTCTAAATGGTCAAACCTTTCTCCTGCCTTTTAGTCTGTGCCTTTTCTGTGATACCTGCTGTTGTCCTATGTATCAATAGTTCTTTCAATCTCTATTATGTTAAATTTCTTTTGATAAAATTGCAATTAATATTTTTTCAAGATCACATATACAAAACTATGCTAGCATAAGTATGATGCTAGTTAGCTTTATTTTCTACAAAAGTAGTGTTCAGTATCTGTCCTCTGACTTTAGAAGTGGAAAAGGAAAAGTATGGAAAACTAACAAAAATTACAGGGATTCACATTGGGTCTCTTTCTAAAGTTTGTATAGGGCTACAAAACCCTACGGAGAAACTCACCTACAACTGCTGGATCTTACACAGCTGTAGAGAAGAAATGAAAATCTCTTACACTTTTTTTTTTTTTTTTTTTTTTTTTTTTTTTTTTTTTTCCTATTTGCCTTCTGCTGATCTGAATTTTTTCCGGTCATTTCCTGTAAGACACTGTATTTGAAACAGATATTTTGTATGCCATAAACATCATTTTTTCTGCTACATTCCTCTTTGCAACCTTATGAAAACCTGGAAAAGGATAGAGGGATCAGTTTTTAAAAGGAGTTTGATTTATGACATTTTGCTACAGATTTGGTTCTCAGGGAAAAAAAAAAAAAAAAAAAAAGGAAAAATCTGAAGTGCTACAGGTTTGAAATATCTGAGCTGCTGTACAGGCAAATTATGTTCCTCTTGAGCTTTGTCTGAGTACCATACATCCTTAGTAGCCTTTTCTAAGAATGTCTGGCTGGTGTATATGCTGGCATTGCTTCATGGATTTAATTTTCTCATTGCCTTCAGTTTTCACCACATGACAAATTCATACATAGTGATTGCTGCCCAGCAAAATGCTATCATACCTGCAAGCATTTTCTTCCAAATGAAAGAAAAATATTTCTGTGGTAGCTATGACCCCATTTATTTGCTTTTCAAAAACAAACAAACAAAAACACTTCTATGAGAGAAATTCTGTTTGTTGCAACATTTGTCAAATGTGAAAGTGCCATGAATATGCATGCAAGCATGTATTCACACAAACATTGATATCACATGTGCTTGCATGACCTTTATGAAAGCTCTCTGTGAGCTGAGAACTAGAAGAAGAAGGAAGGAGGTTTTTGGCAGAGAAATAACAAGTATGACTTTCTCCATGAAGCCTACAGGAAAATGAGCAGCTGTTGTGGAGGAAGTAAAGGACAATATGCAAAAGAACCATCAACATGAACATGGATGTTCACCATGTGGTACTTCTTCAAAACAGAGGATAACCCTGCTTATTCATCTGTGTACCTGGAATTTAGCCAGGAAAGAGAAAGAACATTTAAACCATTGTTCCCTGTTCTTACATCATCAGATGAGAAGGAAAAAGGGGTTGTAGTACTTCAGTATGTTTCTAACAGCATCAGTATATTCTCAACAAAATCTGTAGACATATACAAAGACCTTTGCATACGCTCAAGTATTTCATGCTTTTTTTCTTACATCAGAAGTGTCTTTGACTGACTGTACTGGGTCTGGCTGGGATGTTAACTTTCCCTGCAGCAGCCCATACAGTGCTGCGCTCTGCACTTGGAGCTAGAACAGCAGTGGTATCACACCAGTGTTGTGTCTGCTGCTGAGAAGTGCTGGCACAGCATCAGGACTCTCTCTAACCCTCCTAGGGGGTGGGCAAAAAAGTGAGAAAGAAACATCACCAGGGCAGCTGACCTAAACCAACCAAAGGGATATTCCATACCATATGATGTCACACTCAGCAATAAAAGGTGGAAAAAGGAAGAAGAGGGGAGGGGTGGGCTCTCGTTGCAAAAACGTCTGTCCTCCTCCCGAACACTGGCAACGTGCGTTGAGACCCTGCTTCAAGGACGTGGTCAAGCATCGCTCATTTGTGGGAAGTAGAGAGTAATTTCTTTTCCTCTGCACTTCCACATAGCCTTTACTTGTTTTGTTTAGTTATTCCCTTTCCCCCTCCCTCTTCCCCTTTCCTTTTTTTTTTCCCTTTAGTTGAATTGTTTAATTAATAATAATATTTCCTTAATTATATATATATATATTCTCTTTAATTAAATCATCCTTATCTCAACCCGTGAGTTGTTCTTTCCTTTACTTCTTCCCCTCCTCATCTGAGGAGGGGGAGTGAGAGAGTGGTTGTGGTGTTCAGCTGCCTAGCACGGTAAAACCGCCACACTGACCAGTACCAAGACTAGGATATCACAAACTTAGTGACATTGGCTGTACTGACCACGTAAAGAGAACCAATGAGGTACTTGACAACGACATTTTGTGGAGAAATCTTATGACACAGAGGAAGCAGATTAATAGAGGAGAGAGGTGGAGGGAGAAGACAATACAGTAGCAAAGAAGTATTAGCTTTATGCACCGTTCTGATGATAGAAGTATCTTCAAGACAATGCACACCCTGGAAGATGATATCTGAAAAGTAACTGTAGTGTTAGAAGCATGGTAAAGTAATTAGAATTCAAACAGAAGCAGAAAGAGCAGAAGATATCTGTTAGGCAAAGGATAAAATGATTCTTCTGAGTATATAAAGATGTTGTATTTACAGCATTGTCCTGTGTTTGTGTCTTTAACCATATATCCCTCTAACTGTTCTGCAAAATGGTGGAGTTAAAATTCTGTTCAAACAGTGTCATTTGGTGACTATGGTGGGAAATTGTAGGAATGCTCATGTCTTTCTTGGAACCGCTTTACTTTCTCAGGAAAGAATGCTCAGTGAAGGGAAATGCTCATTTCCATCAGTTATTAATAGAGCTGCAAAGAGTTGCATACATTTACATACATTCAATCACTATACAAGTAGAATTCTGAAAGGGAACCTGAGGGCAAATAAAGTACTGTTCCAGAACCTACATGAAATACTAAGGTACATACAAAATACACACAAAAAAAGGACTTGAAGTGCTACAACCTTTTAGTAGACAAGAGTTTCCAATCCTTCCCCAGGGCTGACATAAAAGTGATGAATGAGAGGCTTGGAGACCTTGCCTGCTGCTTTCATCAGATAAATCCAGTGATACTGATGTCGATATGAAGATAAAAGGATATAATATCTGTAATTTTTTTATGCAACAAAACAAATAAATATGCTTCAGTAATATCAATTTTTATTTCCTTGTCATTAGTGTTAATATAAGAGAAATGTTGTGAAAGAGAAAACTTTAGAAAATGTAGTGCACTCCAATGCAATTATTTTGAGAGAACGCATCAAGAAAAATACAAAACGTAAAAGCAGCTAAATGCTTTCTGATCCACAGAAAGAAATAAATACGCTCTAAATACGCTGTTTTATAACACTCTTGTATATGTCATCAAAAAGCAGATAAAAAGAGAGGACGAAAAAAAGAGGAAGAGGAATTGGTTATCATTTGTTATACTCTCCATCTCCCCTCTGCTCCTGAGACCCTGCTATATTAATTAATAAAACCTTATATAAATATATATTAAAAAGTACTTTCTTATTAAATTTATATCAATCAAGAAGTGAGAGAATAAAATAAGCTTTGCCTGGAACTTCCAGTACCTTTCCACTGAATGCCATATTTAAGGCATTCAAGGTACTTGTGGCATTTCTAGGTACCTAAATGAACTGCCACTTTTTTGGTAAGGTATGAATACACCTGAAATCTTTTGTTCAAAAAATGGTTCATATAGTTAGCAAGTATATGCTGAAAACTGTGGGAAAAAAATGGCCTTTAACAGGTGCCTGAGTGGGCACAGATGTTTAAAATCCTGAATTAAGAACAAAGATAAAAGAGTGTTTTAGAAAGCCTTTTATTTACTATTCTTCTGTTTTACTCATCTAGGTTGTCAAAATTCATTCCCATTTCTGCTTGTTGAGCATTAAGTCCTGAAAATTTCTGAAAATCCCAGAGTTAATCAATCACACAAAGCAAGTGGTGACTGATTGCCATGAAAAGCTTTCAGAAAACCCTTATTCTTCAGGTTCATCTGATGTTAGTTTATGGCAAACAAGTTAATGAATAATACCTTCTCTAAGGACAATTGATTAAAAGGAAAAAACAAGATATAAATGAAAGGAATGAAAATTATAAAAAACAGTTTGATTTTTAGGCTATTTCTTCTATCATTTAGAACAGAGTAAAATGTACATATTGATTGAAGGTTAATTTACCTGCTATTCTTCAGCTGGCAAGATGAAAGACCTGTAGGTAAAATCTTAACAGATCATATGAAGGAGACTTTATAGCATATATGTGTGAGCACAAATTACCTCTGGCCTCAGAGGGAAGGGAGAAGCAGATCTTTGAAGATTTCATCAGAAGCAGAAGATTGAACAGAAGATTTGATCTTTGCAATGCATCCCATTATATCTTATTCCCATTTCAGTAATATCATGAGGGTTGTACCCTGAGTTCAGGGGCAGCACTGTAACCTCTTTTCACAGTCCTTGGGGTCCATTTGTTGGCATTCAGGGCTGTTTCTGACATGGTACAGCTGTGTAACCTTGCACAAGCATGCACTTTATGTTCCCAACCTGTTCTTTGGAAGAGTCTGTCTCTCTCCGTGTACTACAGGAAGCAATTAGGAGCTGCACAACTTGCCTAGCTATAATAACTTAAAACTGGATGTGTGAAAGCACCATTAAAAGTCAGAGAATTACCCCTTAGAAATGTTTCCTCATTAGCACACCTGAAACTGATTGAATCTTTGTTAACTTCAGAAAGCAACCTTTTTAATTTTAATAACTGTAGGGAAAAAAAAAAAAAAAAAAAAAAAAAGAAAAAGATAGTTGTTCAAAGTTTCCAATTGTTTCTCTTAATAGATCTTGAAAGATATAGTCCGTTTTTTGGAGCATAAGAAGAAAACACTGTGTTCAGCAGAAATAGTGGAATTTTATTTGAAAGACACGTTATCACCACCCCTCCAATCCTATCCAACTGTTTCATTTATTTGTTTTTTAAGCTCAAGTGCAAATCATGATGCTTCTTGAAAATCAAATTAGTCAAAATTTTTCATACATCTAATATACCTTTAATGAATTTTAAAAAGTCATAAGAAAACAATAAAGAAAGAATATAAACCCTGCTTCATCAAGGCTATTATGCTGGTTTTCAGCAACTCAGTCTTAGCAGAAAATGTGCAAGGACATAATCACTATTAAATAACTATTTTAATACTAAAATCTTCAATTGAAATGTATGATGTTGGCCCACCTTTTGGATATGATGCTGAACAGCTTACTTAAAGGAACACATCCTTATTTAATATCAGGATTTTTGTCTCTGTCCAGTGTAAATAGAAATGCTTTTAGTCACATTACCTTTGCCATATAGTCTGCTGCAGGCTTTAAAGTCTTCATTGCAGAAAAAAAAAAAAAAAAAAAAACAGGTATGGCTCCTATAAAATCTGCCCATTTAAACTCCAGTGTTCTTAAACATACCATTACTGATAAGTACAAAGAGGGGATGGAGGGGATGGAGAGGAGGAAATCAGTCATGAATAAATAACTCCTCAGAGATAGCTCTGTTCTTATGCAGCCAATAAATGTACAAAATTTTCCATCAATACGAATATCACACTGTGTCCAAGGCTAAGAGGTAGGAAAAAAGAAATCACCTTTAATAATTGGTATTTGCTCAGAAATAATGCTTAGACCAGAGAGTATATAAGGCATTGTGGACATATATTCATTTCTAAGCTCAGTGGAAGTGTTGGCATTTCAGATACCAGTACTTCAAAACTGCTGCAAATTCTGGTTAATTTTAAAGCAAATACTGAATATGTCACTGTAAAACTTCTGTAAGATTTTCTCATTCCTGTGATAATTGAATCCGCTGTAATAGAATATGAGAGGTAAAGGAAGAGAATTTAAAACTTATGACTAGCTTGAAAATGTCTGCAGTAAGAGTGTTTACTGGAAAATCACAGATGAAAATTGTATTCTGAAATAAATATCAGATATTTTCAGAGCAGTGGGGACCATGGCCATGGGAATACTTTTGACTGCCACCTAGAATTCCATGATGTTTTGAGGAACTCCTGGGAGAGCTCCCTTGTCTCAGGGTTCAGAAAATTCCTACATAAACATGAAAAAATCAATTAGTTTCTTGGAAAATAAATAGGTTCTTTAGCATGCTATGACAGCATTTATATTACTTTGGAATTTAATGAACTTTTGAGGGTGTCAAAAAGAAAAAGATGTATGTAGGTAAGAAAAAAAAAAAAAGAAAAAGAAAAAAATCTAATTCTAATGTACTCCACTAAGAAAAATAGAATTAGTGTTTAGATTGCCTGTGAAAGCAGAACAAATAAGTAAAAAACAAAGGTCATAAGATTTACAAATTTGGAACTAAATTCTGTGTGTATATGATTGAATTCAATGCCTGCATCAAAAAAAAAAATAAATAATGAAAAAAAAATAAGTGCTAAATTTGAGATATAAGATGAAAAACTATTCTGAAAGTATAACATTTATTTATTTATTTATTTATTTTCTGATACTTCCAGGAAAATACTGAAGAAAATCCCTGAAAGAAATTTTTAACTGAATGGTAGAAATATACCTAGTTTCTCAGTATAAGTGGCTGTGTTGCAACCGTTCATGAAGAATTGATGTTGAGACAGTTTTCAATCTAATATTGAACTAAACAAAAAAAGACATTGAAATTCTGCAAGTAGTGGGCATGAGACAAAAAACTAAGACTAGTTTTTCTGCAAATATTGTTGCCAGTTATGATTACCAATGTATGTCAACAGTGAAGAAGTGAGACTGCAAGAAGTGAAATCTCTGACATAGTTTTTGTAACACTCTTTTGCTGTCCTTGAAATGATTCCTGACTAAAAAAAAATAAAAATAAAAAAAATATGAATATGCTATTACAGAAGTTAGGTTGTTTGCAGGGACATGTCAATAGTAAATTGACTCCAATTTTTATTAACAGAAAGTTAACAGCTAATGGGATAGCAATTTCTCTGTGCCGTACGTTCACATTAATGTTTTCTAATATTGTTCCATGAATATTATCTGTTCCTTTTTGTATGAGCACATTGTGTTATAATTATTGGTACTACTACTGGCTGAAATAAACCAAATATGATGATAGGAAGGTTAAATGAAAAAAAAAAAAAAAAAAAAAAATCAATGTCACTCTTTCTGCAATGGAAATTATACCAATGAATCAGAAGGGTCTGTGACATCCACATTTTTTTAAAATACATTAGCTGTGAAGCATGGCATATCAGAAGGCAGATGGTTTGGTGTGCATTCAGGTGGAAGGTTCTGGAGAAGGAATAACTGTTCTCCATTTCAGCAAAATATACCTGCTCCTTTGACACAGACAGTTTAACATGGAGAACCCAATTTTGTGCACTTTACTTCACGTTCCATAGCTTGATTGGAAACTCATTGCCACAGACCCATATGGCTTTTTATTTTCTCTTTAGAATGGACCATCCCAAACTACATAAACAAACAAAAATCAACCAACCAACCAACCAACCAAAAAACAAAAACAAAAACAAACAAAAAAAAAAAAACAACTTTGCAAAGAAAGGGTATGTTCTGAAACCTAAAAGGATCCAGATATAATTTTGCAAATATTGGTTATAAGCAGATCAAATTTTGGCAGAGACAGACACCAAGTGCTAGTGACTCCACAGAGAGATATAAACCAGCAAGAATCTCAGTATGGTATAATACAGGCAACTAAAAAAGCAAAGGAGCTGATTTACCAAACTATTATGCACTTGCTTAAATCTCATTGGCTTTGGTAGTAAATGACTAAACTCTGCTTAAGGAAGATGGTATTAATTTCTGTATTTTAAGTTTGGCTCATGCTTAAAGGCTTTGCTGAGTCTAGGGAAGCCTTAGGAGGTCCTCAGAGCCAAGATGTCTGGTCTGTTCAAATCAGTGCTATTCAGACTCACAGTTAAAAACATTAGCATCTTGTATAAGTAACCTCATCACAAATGCATCAGGATTACAGTTTTAATTACACATATATTTTAGAAGTATTTTTAAAAGATATTTAATAAAATGAATTGCATTTAAACTTTATTTAAAAAGAAGAAGTTTAGTAGTGTAACAAAAGTTATATTCAGCAAAAAAGTAATTTATACACCCTCTACTTAATAACCTCTTATATGCTTTAATAATTTAAACTACTTATCAATGGGAATGTCTTCTGTGTATACTTCAATTTTGCTTTTAGTATATTTTCTCTCTTCTTTCATGTAGCATGGCACATGTACTCAATATGTCTCCGGTGCCTATTATCGCTGTTCCTCTTGTATAATAAACTTCTTATCTGTGAGAATATGACCTTGACACAATGAAAAAAAAAAAAAAAAAAAAAAAGTCTTTTAAAGAATAGCTCAATTAAAATCTAATACCTCTGTTTAGGATTTGATTTCATTACTATTCATAAGACTGTGCAACACTATTTGAGCAATGAGTTCTCATGCAACTCAAATACTTGTTTCAAAAGGAATCATTACAAAAATCATTTTTATTCTTCTCTCTGCCCTATTGATTTTCAGTCACCATGGAGCTCTCTTTGTTGACTTTCCAAAGGCCTCTGTTAAATGTTCATGCTATCATTGCGATAATAATTGTTTATCGGGATCTATATGGAACAGGTAAATTTAAACACAAGTTATGGGTAGTAGAAAAATTGCATGCAAACCTGCCCTCATATCTGCAGTTTGCATAGACAATATTAGATTGGTGTAATCTATAGGACTGTCACTCAGGTGCATGAAGTGTCACTTCCACCACTGATTAACTTTGGACGAGTCACTTAACCTGAATGTTTGTTTACCCATCTGTAAATGAGAATAATAATTGTCTACCTTGCTGAGGATTATGGCTTTCAATCAACTAATTTTGCAAACTGCAACAAACAGCAACGGCTATAAAGCCTTACACACATGAAGAGGAAAATGATGTTTAACTGAGCCCTAAGTTTGTTGGATTTTCATTGCAGTAACATTCACCCTTTTGAAACAATCTCATACTTGGTTTTAAATTTCTGTTAATTTCTTAATTGGTAGATATATCTTCTGTCTTCTCCCTCTCCGATTTCAAAGCAGTAAGCTCTAAAAAAAATCAAGGAAAACAGTAAAACAAGGTCAGAGTTGAATTTACTGGAAGCTTCAAATATCTTGAGTAAAAAGTGAATAAAATTATCTGGAAATTGCAGACTGGGAGGGAAAAGTGAGAAGGAGTGCACTCTGAACTGGATAAATAGCAACATCAACAAAGATGTTATGCATTAACTGAGCATCTACAATGAACAGAAAAGGAAAAACAACATGAGGGAATTCCTGCAAATCACAAAATGACTGAGATAAAGTAAGAATAAAATGCAAGCTGTCAACACAAAACAAGAGAAGAGGAAGAATATATATGGTCCAAATCGTAAAAAAATACCTTAGCTTGCAGTGAAAAGAGAGATGTGGAACAAAGGAAAACACAGAGAAGATGGATAATGGAGGCAAATAGGTTAAGAAGAAAAATAAAATAGGAATGACTGCACCCAAGACAGAACTAAACCTGAAATTCAAATTGTAAAACAGATAAACACCATTGCTGAATGACAAAATATGTAGCACATTAAATTAATTGTAAATTCTTATAAATATCTCTCATACTGAAGATATAAAATCATTAATTGGTAAATGCATATATAATACATTTTTATCAAGGTAGGCACTAATCTGCTAACCTACCTTCAGCCATATGCAAAACTATCAGGTTTAATGGAAAAGAATAATTAAAAACATTGAGATATATAGAAAATGAGAAAATGCAATGTAGAAGAACATGACGGACTAACATGATAGCCTTTGCTTATTAAAATAATTGATTTTCTAGCCAAAGAAAATGAAAAATATTATATTTTCAGTGAAGCATAGGAAATTGATGCTGTATAATAGATTACATGTTAAACTGAATTAGAGTAGTAAAAATTGAAAAGTGGACTAGGAACTAATTAATAAGGTTGTTAATAACGTTGTTCAGGAACAGACTTTTTTTTTTTTTTTTTTTTTTTTCCCCAAAATACCAGTCTTGGGATCAAACCCAGCTGGTGTCTGCTTTAATAACCTTACCATAAGAATATGTTAATAAAATGTGAACACCATTTAAGGGTATAAGCAATTCAGAGGATGAGAAACAAAACATGGAGAGCACACAATGATCCAATGACTGAGGTATGTCATAAGGAAGTAAGGGAGAGTGTTGTCTATGCTAAAGAATAAGCCTCTGTTATCTCTACAGAAAAGATTGTTTTTCCAATGATTTCTATGTAGTAACGCTGCATAATACAAGATGCAACACTGAACTGTTTGCTTGATTATTTCAGATGGGTCGATGACTGGCTTCTTTCCTGAACAGACCATATAAGCTGCTGCTGCGTAGCCACTGACTCACTGGGAGGGTTGTTACAACCTTGAAGACTCCTGGTTCTTAAGAACAATATTGCCGCCAACTTGGAGGAGATAAGGGAGAAAATAAAAAGACTTGAGAAATCAGATGCTTTATTTAAAAACAGCTTTGTATTTTCTGGGTGTCACCCCCCACTTCTGTGAGATTCTAAAGAAAAAGAACAGCTTTTCTTTCCAAAGAAAAAGAATATATACAGACTTTTTGAATTTTTAATAACATTTTTTTTTTTTTTTTTCAACAAGTACTGATGATACAATATTGTATGATTTTCTACTGGTTGATTTAAGTGCCATATTCATATTTTTTAAGGTTATTTTGGGTTAATTAATCAAAACTTGTATTTATGTATTACAGAACTACATAATTTTATTTTTTTCCAATTCCAGAGGATTTTTCCAACATGATGGGAGACTGACTGTAATGAAAATACTGGCAGTAGTAGAAGTCCCTGCAGGACAGTTTTAAATGAAAGTTAGAAAGCTTTAAATCCTCCAATATTTTTTGCTCTGAACATCATTAGAAACTAGAGCTGTATATCTGTTTCTTGATAAAAATACCAAGAAGAATAAAACATTTTTTTCACTCCAATTTCCTATGTGCATTTGTTTTTGTTTTGTTGCTTCAGTAATGAGAAAAGATGTGTCTATTTGCAAAATCCTCAAAGCATTTTCCCCTTTATCTCTTTGTTAGCCTAACTTCTTATATATCATTACAGTTTGTGTGTGTCTGCCTGTCTGTCTTGTCTGTTCCTTTATAAAGTTTAATCCTTCTGGTCAAGTTCTACAAGAAAGGTAAACATCTCAGATCTGTGAAGTTCCTCCAAGTTTAATTAAATACAGCAGCTAGGTAGAGCAGGGCAATCTCTCACATGCTGCCACTCAGAAAAAAACACTTCAGGATACACTTGTTTCTTCTTAGAGAGTAGGCAAATACAGTCAAATGCAGTCACTAGCAGTGCCTTCAATTGTGAAAAAACCTTCATTCTAAGCCCATACAGTCTTAAGCATCAAAGTCAATGACATGAGATGCAAAATTGCAGGCTAACATTTTCTTAATTCTTGCACTCCTAGTACTAGGAGTCTCTTTTGCCTGATTTTGTTATCCCAGTGTGCCCTGATGAAGGGGGAATCCTAACAGCTTTGCAAATTTTTTTCAGATTTTAAGTTTTTCTGAAAACATCAGGTCAAGGTAAACATGCTTCAAGCTGTTGGGCAAGACAAGCAGGTTTTCAGCTTCGTCATCACTTCTTACCACATAATTCTTCTATTTCTACCATTCAGTGCCGTCAGCTGGCTGTGCTACAGAGACTGGTAATGTGAGCCTGCAACCAGTCTGCAAAGATAAAACCAGTGACTCAATCTATATCATGCAGACTAGTGCTGGGACTAGAGAGCAGTTTGTCAACACTGAACAAAGACAATAATGCAGCTGTTACTTACTTTATTAAGAAAAACTCATAAAATAGACATAAATACCTTAAAAAAAAATGGGGGAAAAAAAAAGGCTATAAGGAATTTTGGAATAAGGGATTGACTCTTTGAACACCATGGATGCCGTGGGCAGACAACACCCAGCCAGAGAGGGGCAGCCAGGAGTTGCAAGCGGAGACACCCAGGGATGCATCTGTGAGCTCACAGGGACTTTCTGCCCTGAGTGGGCATGGGGGGATTGAAGGGAGCAGCATGAATATTAGTACAACTGGAGCACCCAGATCACCAATGGGATGGGGAAGTAAGTAAGGACCTAACCTCCCAAAGACAGGGGTGCTGGTAACCCACATGGTCTATAGTTTGTGTGGGGAGTCTGTATAACTAACTGTGTGAATGGATGTGTGCAAGAGTACAGGGATGTGGTCCGGATGTGCAGGGATGTAATAAGGAAAGCCAAGGTGAGGATGGAACTGAGCTTGGCAAGGGATGCAAAGAATAACAGGAAGGGATTCTATAGATGCACTGCTCAGAAAAGCAAGGCCAAGGAGAGTGTAGCCTCTCTGATGGATGAGAAGGGTGAACTGGTAATGACAGACATGGAGAAGGCTGAGGTACGCAACAAATTCTTTGCTCTGTCTTCACTGTTAGTCAGACTTCCCAAGTCTTTCATTTTCCTGAACCTGTAGATGGAGGCTGGGGGAGCAAAGTCCCACCCACTGTAAGTGAAGAGCAGGTTTGAGACCAGCTCATGAAACTAAAAAAGAACAAGTCTAGGGGGCCTGATAATATGCATCCCAGGGTCCTGAAGGAATTGGCTGATGTAGTCATCAAACCTCTCTCCATCATATTTGAAAAGTCCTGGCAGTCAGGTGAAGTCCCTGGTGACCAGAAAAAGGGAAACATCACTCCACTTTTTAAAAAGGATAGAAAGGAGGACCTGGGGAACTACAGATCAGTGAGACTCACCTCTGTGCTTGGAGAGATTATGGAGAAGATCCTCCTGGAAGCAGTGTCAAGGCACATGCAAGACAAAGAGGTGATCCATGACAGCCACGATGGCTTCACCAAGAGTAAATCATGCCTGACCAATCTGGTGGCTTTCTACAATGCAATGACTGCATCAGTTGACAAAGTCATCTACCTAGACTTCTGCAAGGTCTTTGACATGGATGGTTGCACACGACATCCTGGTCTACAAATTGGCGAGACATGGATTTGATGGGTGGATAAGGAATTGGCTTGAAGGTCGCACCCAGAGAGTGGTTATCAATGGATCTATATCCAGGTGGAGGCCTGTGACAAGTGGTGTGCCACAGGGGTCTTTTCTTGGACCAGTATTGTTTAATATCTTCATCAATTACATAGACAGTGTGATCAAGTGCACCCTCAGCAAGTTTTCAGATGACACCAAGCTGAGTGGTGCGGTTGATACGATAGAAGGGAGTGATGCCATCCAAAGGGGCCTAGACAGCCTAAAGAATTGGGCCCATGGGAACCTAATGAGGTTCAACAAGTCTAAATGCATGGTGCTGCACCTGGTCTGGGGCAATCTCAGACATGAGTACAGACTGGGAGAAGAACTCATTGAGAGAAGCCATGCCGAGAAGGACTTGGGGGTTATGATGGATGGAAAGCTTGACATGAGCTCGCATAGCACAGCTGCATAAGTAATCCTGGGCTCCATTAAAAAATGAGTGGCCAGAAGTTCAAGGGAGGTGATTGTCCCCCTCTACCCAGCCCTTGTGAGGCTCCACTTGGAACACTGTGTCCTGGTCTGGAGCCCCCAGCACAAGAAGGATGAGGAATATTAGAGTGAGTCCAGAGGAGGGCCTCAAAGATGATCAAGGGGCTGGAGCACCTCTCCTATGAAGAAAGGCTGAGAGAGATGGGGCTGTTCAACCTGGAGAAGAGGAGGCTCTGGGGTAACCTCATTACAACCTTTCAGTACTTAAAGGGGGCTTATTTTTATAAAATAAAAGGAGAAGGACTCTTTACTCGGTTAAATAATGATAGGACAAGGGGGAATGGTTTTAAACTAAAAGAGGGCAGATTTAGATTAGAGGTTAGAAGGAAGTTTTTCACTTGGAGGGTAGTGAGGCACTGGCACAGGTTGCCCAGAGAGGTTGTGGATGCCCCATCCCTGCAGGTGTTCAAGACCAGGTTGGATGAGGTCCTGGGCAACCTGATCTAGTTGGTGGTGTCCGTGCCTATGGCAGGGGGCTTGGAACTAGATGATCCTTGAGGACCCTTCCAACCTGAGCCATTCTATGATTCTATGATATGTGGTTAGAAATTTTGACATTAATTATAGAAGAACATTTAGAAATTAGTCCACATATATTAACATTTTGTAGGTGTGAAGTATTATGATTTATGTGGTGAATTGTTGATATTGATCCTGGATTCACTGATTGTCAATTAAATACATACCATAAATAAACAAACAAACAAATAAATAACAACAACAGCAAAAAAACCACCACTTCGATCCCAATCTGATTTAAACAATGTGAATGGAGCAATTTTTCTCTGTGACATGGGCATAAAGGTGATTAGTCTTGATTAATTTAGCTGCGTGTGCTAAATGTATGTAACTGATCCTGACTAAAATACATGTTCATTCTACTTTTTTATCTGTTCAATGCAAATGGAAAACTACCTTTCTAGAGTGATTAATTTCTTCCTAATTATATCATTACTTTGCTACAATATAAGTAAAACCATCCTCAAAGCCAGAAATATTTTTTTAAATATGATTAATTGACCCAGTACCTAAGATTGATTAAAGTAATTATTTTATTGATTATAAATCCGATACAAGCTGAAATGAGCCTTGACTTTTCATGGCTAGTATCTCATAATCCTACACTATAATGAAGAATCAATGGCATTGCTTTTAAAATCTATCTTCCTATTTTCCTCTTTTTGAAGAGGGCAACAAATGAATGTACTTTTAGGGTCTGCACTTTCCACTTAATATTTGAGAAAAACATCTATCCCCAGTTTAGTGCACCTGAATCTGTGCCAGAAGTCTAGAAAAGTATTTATATCTGGTCAGCACTCACTTCTAGTCCTTCAGAAAATCCCTTCATAAGTTTTTTTATGTAATATTTACATCATCAAGCTTTATACACCACACTCATACGTAATCCACTATGCAATCAGTTTGAAGATGGATGTAGCCAGAAGACATTTGAAATACTGAAACTATGTGCCCATAAAGGAGATACATGATCTGATCACTGGCTTGACAGAGCCAGGAAAGTCTGTCTGGCCAACTTCATGCTGCCTATAGCAGTATCCAAAATTTCAGAAACATAGCAGCAAACTTTGATGGACATGGTTTGTTACTAAATCAATGTCATCTTGCACTGTGCACTGTTAACAACAAAATTTGTTGTGTTAAAGGGGCTGAAGAACAAGAAATAGAAAAAGGGGAACAAGTCTGTGACATCAGGAAAGATAAGCAAAATGACAGTATGAGACAGAGCAAGTGGCATGATGTTGAAACACATAGAAAAGATATCAAGATACTCATATGTTTGAATCCTTAGAACTGCATGGATGGAGAACATCTCTGACATTGCCTAATCTCTGACAAGATCTTTATGCATAGATCAGCTGCTAAAGAAGTTATTTCAGGAGTATACATATAGATGTGTGGTGTCCTGCTCCTGCTCTGAAAAGTGGCACCGTTCCTAAGAGATGGGGCAGAGGACCAAACTGGAAATGTTTTTCTCTTCACTTTTGCAAAGATCTGTTTACATTCCAAATTGACAGAAAATGCCATCTGCATTCTTACTTCCAGTTCTCCAGCAAGTAGTTAAGAAGTGACTATTATTGGTAGAGCACACATAGCTGCTGCTGGGACATAACGGCCTAGAAACTTAACTTTGTCCCTAAGGGATGGAGAAATCTGAAAGCTTGTATGCAAGATCAGCCACAGGACTAGCTGCAGTTCAACTGGGGAGCCACATATGCAAGGTCAATGATTCTGGGGAAACAGGTTCATTTAACAATGTCTGATAGGATAAGTGAAGACTAAGTAAGAAGCAGTAAATAATTAATGCTTTGACATTATTTGGGATTTTGAGATGGTCTTGCATAATGTCAGCAGTAGTAAGAGTACAGTTATCAAGTCAAGGGAGATGATTATTCCCCTCTACCTGGCACTTGTGATAGCATGTCTGGAGTACTGAGTCCAGACTGAGACTTGTGAAGCTCGGGCAAAACAGAGATATCCAGTACATAATCTTGAGCTGAATGCATCTCTTGATACATAAGTGCAGTTCCCAAGTCACAAATACTTAACATGGGGTGATGTTGGATATGGTTGTGCAGCATTCTCCTCAAGAAACTGGCTGCTCTTGGCTTGGACTGGCGCACGCTTCGTTGGGTTAGAAACTGGCTGGATAGCCAGGCCCAAAGAGTTGTGGTAAATGGAGTCAAATCCAGTTGGAGGCCGGTCACTAGTGGCGTTCCCCAGGGCTCGGTGCTGGGGCCAGTCCTCTTCAATATCTTCATTGATGATCTGGATGAGGGCATTGAGTGCACCCTCAGTAAGTTTGCAGATGACACCAAGTTAGGTACGTGTGTCGATCTGCTCGAGGGTAGGAAGGCTCTGCAGGAGGATCTGGAGAGGCTGGACCAATGGGCCGAGGTCAACTGCATGAAGTTCAACAAGGCCAAGTGCCGGGTCCTGCACCTGGGGCGCAATAACCCCAAACAGAGCTACAGGCTGGGAGATGAGTGGTTGGAGAGCTGCCTGGCAGAGAAGGACCTGGGAGTGATGGTTGATAGTCGGCTGAATATGAGCCAGCAGTGTGCTCAGGTGGCCAAGAAGGCCAACAGCATCCTGGCCTGTATAAGAAACAGTGTGGCCAGCAGGGCTAGGGAGGTGATCGTCCCCCTGTACTCGGCTCTGGTGAGGCCGCACCTCGAGTACTGTGTTCAGTTTTGGGCCCCTCGCTACAAGAAGGACATGGAGGTGCTTGAGCAAGTCCAGAGAAGGGCTACGAAGCTGGTGAGGGGCCTGGAGAACAAGTCTTACGAGGAGCGGCTGAGGGAGCTGGGCTTGTTCAGCCTGGAGAAAAGGAGGCTCAGGGGTGACCTTATCGCTCTCTACAGGTACCTCAAGGGAGGCTGTAGCGAGGTGGGGGTTGGTCTGTTCTCCCACGTGCCTGGTGACAGGACGAGGGGGAATGGGCTTAAGTTGTGCCAGGGGAGTTTTAGGTTGGATATTAGGAAGAACTTCTTTACCGAAAGGGTTGTTAGACATTGGAATGGGCTGCCCAGGGAAGTGGTGGAGTCACCATCCCTGGAGGTCTTTAAAAGACGTTTAGATGTAGAGCTTAGGGATATGGTTTAGTGGGGACTGTTAGTGTTAGGTCAGAGGTTGGACTTGATGATCTTGAGGTCTCTTCCAACCTAGAAGATTCTGGGATTTTGTGATTCTGTTTATATCCAGATAAGTGGAACAAAGTTGTTATCAATAACTATTAGTTTTTATCACAGATGAATTTATTGATTTCTAGGCAATTTCCTGTTGAAAAAGCTTTACAAGTTGGGATCTATCTATCAGAGACATGTTCTGCAATGATCATAAATCAAAAGCATTTCATCTTTTGAGTTCTACTGAAGGATATAGAGTGCTATAAATTGTGATCCACATCTTACATAGGAGCACTCGTACATATTTTGGCTCCATTGCCATTGAAATGGTAGAAATTGAAGCTTCTGTAAATATTTAATGCATTTAATGATAATCCTATATATAAAGTTATATTAAAATTACTATAGACTTGCTTATTCACACTGACTGAAGTTCACTCTCTGGCCTCTCCTCTCTAAAACCAGTTATCTCCCGAACTCCAAATATATCCAGCATGTGTCAGATTAAGTAAAGAAGAGCCAACAGGTAGAATCAGTGGTTGAGTGATTTTACTGGGAGTGTGGGTGGAAGGTAACACTGATGAATAAGTAGAAAAACATGATGCATCTCTTGAGCATGTCTTTATAGGATCACACTCAAACAGAGTAAGAAATGGGTCACATTTGTTGTTCCAATAGCTGTTCACTTTCTCTACCTGAGCTTGGCTGTTTGAGTGCTTGCTGATGAGCACTGAGTTATGGTTGTCATCTGTTACGAAAAAACGTGACTGAAATAAGAACAATGCCACACCTTTATATATGTACAAAAGCCCTACTGAACAATGCTGGTAATTGTCAATATTGACAACTTTTCCAGCAATAAATTTAAAATTAAAATACCAAAAACAATACTTTTGTAGCTTCCACCAGCTACCAACCAAACCAAACTAAACCAAACCAAACCAGAACCAACCAACCAACCAAAAAAGGCCTACAGCCCAGAATTGAAAATTTTGATCTGAGAGAGATGAACACACAGAGTAAAATTTATTCTTTCAGTCCTATTCTTACTTATGGGAAATAGCATTTCAAATCTTCAAAAATCTTTTTAATGAATAATTTCTGCTTTGCTCTTGTGATTTAATATTTGGTTATTTTTAGTACATTAAAGTGTATTTGAGAGACTTCAGTTCCTTGATTATATCCAATTTATATCAGTTTCACTACCTATATCTAGGCTAGCCATAATTTGATTTCTTTTATAAAGTATTTTCTTACACTTCCTTCCTTCCTTCCTTCCTTCCTTCCTTCCTTCCTTCCTTCCTTCCTTCCTTCCTTCCTTCCTTCCTTCCTTCCTTCCTTCCTTCCTTCCTTCCTTCCTTCCCTCCTTCCCTCCTCCCTCTTTCCCCCCCCCCCCCCCCCCCACTTCTTTCCTTCTTTCTTTTTTTCCTAGAATAAAAAAATAAGTTTGCATATGATCACAGAATGACAGAATGGCTGAAGTTGGAAGGCACCTCTGGGTTCAACCACCTTTTCAAGCAGAGACACACAGAACAGAGTGCCCAGGACCATGCCCAGGCAAACTGAAAATCTCCAAGGAGACTCCACAACATCTCTGGGCAATCTGTGTCAGTGCTCCATCACCTGGACAGTAAAGAAATGCTTCCTGATGTCCAGATGGAACTATCTGTGTTCCAGTTTGTGCCCAATGCCTGATGATTAGCTTATGCAGGAATCAGAAGTGGATGTGAAGCTGAGCCTATTGCCATTCATTAAAGATTTCTCCTATCAGTTGCCTATAATTTTAATTAATGATTCAGACAAGTTAAACAGTCTGGGTACCTTTTTATCTCAGTGTGTTTGGAACACAAATCAGAATTTTTCTTCAGCTACTAAACATGTACTGAAGGGAGAAAAACAACATTCAACCTTAAAGACGTTTCAAAACTTCTGGTGATTATAGCCTGACTGTCACAGACTCCTCTACAGCCCCCATGAAACTCTCCGGCACGATGTGGCACAGGAGTGCAGGCTGATTGGTATAGAGGATGAAGAAAACAATCTGGCATTATCTAGCCATGGGAAAAGTTTGATCCAGTGGAATAAATTATGTTTAATAATAATGAATATAAACATACTTGTAAGATTTCCTGGTAAGTGGTATAAAAATCAGCTAAAATAAGGTATCATAATTAGGTATGGTCCTCCTCTGGCAAATAATGAGAATCTCTGTTCATAAAATGTGTCCTAACATGTTTCCACAGATGAATAAGGTAATGTATGCACATGGAGTTTGCAGTCTATGGAATCAGAATTATCTTAAGTAACTCTTGTAACAGTACTATTGCATCTATGTAGCTCAGAGACTGAGTGTGTGTGGGAAAGCTGTAAGTATTTTGTTAATGGTCATGAAACACTATCATACAGGAACCATGTGGAGTTATTTCTTTTGGAATCTTAGTTTGTAGCCCTAAGCATGAGATGATTCTTTCTCCCTCCTTTTTCTATTAATGGAAGAAAGTCATTTAGAACTGTTCTGAATGCCTGAAAGAGGAAGATGAGTTAATATTAACCAGATTCTCCTCTCTTGCAGTGGAAATAAAGCTAGACACCATAGATTACCACTTGGTAGAAACCACTGAGGCACTCTAAACTGGGAGGTAATTTAAGGCTTTTCTATTAAGGAAATAATGCAGTAAGTAATTGCTTTAATTTTAAATCAAGAAATAAAGTTCTGACCATTACATGTGCAAAAAGGAAAAGAAACTAATATTTTATTGGAAGAATTAGCAAAAGCACTAAAATAAAAAAAAGCTTATTCTTTTTAAAATAAATTAAGAAAACAACAATCTTAAAAAAGATTGAAGCTCTGATAAATTAGATGTATTTGTCCTTTTTTTCCTGTCCTATTTTGTTTTTGAAAGCAGTTAAGTGGAATATGATACTTCTTTACATAAACCAACATTTTCAGACTTCAAAGTTTTAAGTTGGAGATGTAAATCTGCATTTAAGCACCTGAACAAAATCTTCAGATACTGAGCTGAGTTAGCACCCTTGTAAAAACAGCCTGCTCCTATTAGATGCCTAAAAGCAGATTTAGAAACCTACATTTAGAAAGGAAAAAAGTACCAAGTGTTCCAGCAAGGACGACAAAAAAAAAAAAACACCAACAAGAATCCTCTGTAAGTGCAATATGTTACTGAGGAAAAGGGAGATCAAGCACAGAGTTGATCCGGTGCTTAACAAGGGGAGAGAGCTATTGACAGTGATGCAAAGAAAAGCCAAAGCATTTACTGCATTTTTTTTGCTTCAGCCCTCACTGACAATAACAGTGTTCATCATGCAGCTCATTACGTCACCATCAACGATGAGGGGTAAAATCTTAGGCCAGAAGAGCAGTTAGAGAAGCCAATTAGAGAGCAGCTGGATAGGTTTCATACTTTGAACTGTCTGAGCTTGATGAAATTCACTTTACGGTACTGACTCAAACAGTCTCAGGGTCAGTAACTTTGTGAACTCATAAGAACTAGAGAGGCTTCAGAAGCCTAGAAAAGGAAAATATATTGTCTAGTTTTAATGGTGTAAGGAGTAACCTAGCAGCTGACCTTCAGTTCCTGTGAAAATACTGGAATAAATAATTGAACTACTTGTATACAACAGGTACATGCTTATAAGGAGATGAAGAGTAGCCAAGAACAAACTATGTTGTTTCTATTCAGCTTCCTTCTGTGAGAAGCTAAGAGCTTTCCTGGGGAAAAAAAAAAAAAAAAAAAAAAAAAAAAAAGGTCATGTGGCTAAATTTCAGTAGGACTTTCTTAAAGAAGCTGAGGAAATATGTCACTGCTAGAAGGGGAGAATATCATACTGGGGGAGTAGCTATTAAGGTTCACTGCCAAATTGGAAGGATGCCATAAGTGGAATTTCACAGGGTCTGTCTTCAGTCTGCCACCACTCGATATTTCCCTTAATTATTTCAAAAGCATGAAGTGTATACTTATTTAATTACTAATCAGCACCAAGCTAGGAGGGGCTGCAATAAGATTTGACGGAAGGACTAGAATACAAAATTATCTTGACAAATCAGAAAAAGAGATAAAGAAACTCCCCAAATTCAAGATGGTTCCAACAGAGAGGAAGCAAAATGATTCTATCAGGGAGTAACAGGAGCAGGACTGCACCACATGGAAAGCCAAGCTGGGGACTGAGGGTGACCAAAGCACAGGCAGGATGGTGACCCCAGGAGTAGTCCTGCAATACTCAAGCAGGGTCAGATCAAGGCAGTAGCAGTCTCCACTGACAAGTTGGTGAGCATCAAAAAAATTGCAAAATGTCTGTGGTCAATCAATGAAGTGAAGTGAACAAGTCAGGATGAGCAGGAGACAGGGCCAGATGCAGACCTGCCTACACCATGCTAGGTAAGTATTGGGGTCAATGCTTGTATGATGCTCCTGGGCCAATGGATGGAGGTCTGATGAGTCTACACAGACCTAATAATGCACTTAGGGTCTGGCAAGAAATCTAGAGAACCTGACTTACTGAAGGTACTCTGGTTGCTTTGTTTAGGAAAAGGAAGTCTTAAAGGAGGGGTGATAGGTTTTTGTCAACAACCTAACGAGCAGATGAGTAGAGGAAAAGAGACAAATGAGATTTATCTATGTTCATTGTAGGACAAAGAGCAATGGACTTAAACTAAAGGAGAACTAGTTTAAGCATGAAGGAAACATCTCTAACTATTAAATAATAATAATAATAATAATAAGTAATACCAACAAAAATTTGCAGAGTGTAAAATCTTAGTCATCAGTCAGGGCTGTTCTAAATATAGTTGATCACGGCTTGAGAAAAGAAAATGGACTAAATGACCTCTAAGTCCCTTCTAATCTTATTTTTTCTGAATCAGTAAAAATGTTGATGAGAGTACTCAGTAGAATACAGATATACAAGTAATCAGTGGAATGATTTGTAGAATAAGGTACTACAGGAAGACTATAACCCTTTAATCCTAAGTGATTCAAGTAAACAGAAATATAATTTACATTTATACTTTAATTAGACCTCATCTAGAAGAGCTGCTATTTATTAAATAATGAGATGTAATTATTGATACTGAAATATCTACTTCTAGGTGACACGTTTTGAAAATAAGAATTAGTTCTTTTCCAGCGTTTTCTATAAAAGCCTTCAAGATCGCAAGTAGCTCTAGTCAGAGCAGAAGACTTCTTGTTTTGTCATGTGCAGCCAAATGCTGTACAGATTTCAGATGTGGTTTTAAAGACAACATGGTGATTGGTCCAAACAAAAAATGTGTTAATCATTTATGGATCATTTTAATCTAATTTGTTTTGTCTACTCAGCTTTGCCTACTTTAATGAATTTAAAATTGTTAACTTTTCTACTCCCAATATAAAATTTTGTTTTTGTTGTTGATGGTGGTAGTATTTTGGATTTTTTGGTATGCTTTTTAATCTAACTTGATGTTAATGTAATTTCATTTAAAAGCAACTAGTGATTCCCCATAGCCTGATAAAGAGACTATGCTGATAGTTGCTTTATACAATAGGGAGCAGCATACGAAGTGTACACATCTAGTACAAAACAGTGTCAGAGGGTGGAAGACCTTTATCAACCAAATTGCAGTTGCTTATTTATTCATTTGTTATCTACTTAGATCCATTATTATGGCCAATACAAACTTCTCCATGGATGTTTATACTACACATTAACTATGGTATGTAGCCAAGATCTTCTTTAACACATGGTCATTCTCCAGCTGAAAGAAAACTGTTAACATCACTCCCAATTAACTTTGGATTTCCAAAATAGAAGTGTCAGAACTAAGCTGTTTTTCAGCTAAATTAAGCTGTATTTCAGCTGTCCATCCATGAAAGGACTTTGCAGCTATCTGAATAGATAAGTCCACTTAAGTCCACTGAATATATTACTTAGGGCTTGATTCTATGGGTAATAGATATGTATCTAATACCACGGAAGATGCTCTAGATTATCTCTGTTAGTTACCAGATGCTTGTCCAAGTGGCTATAGGTCTTTTGTAATTCTTGTGTATACTGGTTTTGGCTGAGATTGAATCAGTTTTCTTCATGCAGCTCATATGGTGCTGTGTTTTGGATTTGCGATGAAACCAATGTTGATAACAAAATAATGTATTAGTTATTACTGAGCAGTGCTTACAGAGTCATGGTCTTCTCTGTTTCTCATGTTGCACTGCCAGCAAATAAGCTGGGGATATACAAGAAACTGTGAGGGGACACAGTCAGGCCAACTGACTCTGAGGATATTCCATGCCATATGATGTCATGCTCAGCAATGACAGGAGGAGGAAATGATGGAGGAAAGGAGGAAGAACAAGGACACTTGCGGTTATGACATTTGTCCTCCTAAGTACCTGTAAAATACAATGAAGCCCTGCTTTCCTGGAAATGGCTAAATATCTGACTGTTAACGGGAAGTACTGGATGAATTCCTTATTCTGTTTTGCTTGTGCATGCAACTTTACCTTTACCTGTTAGACTGTCTTTATCTCAGTCTATGAGTTTTCTCACTTTTGCCTTTGGAGTTCTCTTCCCCATCCCACTGTGAGTGTATGTGAATGAGTGGCTGTGTAGGGCTTAGCTGCCTACCCAAGCGAAACCACAACACTGTGCCATATCTACAAGGTTCATGTAAGTCTGAACCCTAGATGGCACAGAGTGTCTCAAATGGCACTAGAGGCAAGTGTTTTGGTGTGTGAATCAAGTGCTGTTTTAAACACCTAGCTGTTATTTAAATAACAACATCTAGATAACTAAAAATGAAAGAAGAATTCTTTTGTTAGGAGATTTGTTTGGTTTAAATATTAACCTCTTGTGCTTTTTGCAAACCTCTGTGGTGTCCAAGACATGCATAGGCTGGTAAGTAGCTTGCATCCACTTGCACTAGCAGCTGGAATACATTTTTACATAGCAAGCATCTAAAGTTAGAGATGTTTTCATTTAGAGAGAATGCTGGAAATATATTGTGAATTCCAGATTGAGATTATATCACAGTAAACCCCATTCTGTTTTATAAAATACCACCTACCAGATAGTCCCAGTTCATACAGGCAGGTTCACAACCCCAGTTTTCTTTCACATTTTATTTCTAGTCAAAATATATTTGTTCTTTTTTGCTCATCTGTCCTTCCCACAGGAACTATGGTGGCATTGAAAATTATTAGAAGGATCAGCAGATACTGGAGAGGACAGATTGTTCTTGCACCCTTGTGTTTTCCTTCCTCAGAATCTGCCTGAAGATCATAGAATGATATATAATAACTACTGTATACAATATGATAACATTGCAGCTGTAGATGTGGTTATAGTCCATATAAGTGTCTACACATCTATACTCCTTTTAAACTCTTATAACTGTATGCTTGTGACAGCAGATTTCATAAGCTGCTTTGTATCACTACCAGTTTACAATGCACTTGGGTACACTGAAAGGGACTTACTCATGTTAAGCATCTACTTCGGCTTCCTTTTACTGGGATACTATTTGTTAATTAACACTTCCTCAGCTAGGCACAGAGGAACCTTAATCTCCCCTAAATTTAGGTCTGTGTAGATGTTTGCATGTATGTTAATCACCTTGTGCTCCCTCTATGTTAATGGAGAGAAAGTCTCACTCAGATAAGCTTCATCTGCCTTGTTTCAGATGTTTGCTTTAAGATGAAACAGATATTGTGCAGAAGTGCCTATTTCTTTCTCCCTTGGACAGCAGCCAGAGAACAAACTCAGAAGCAGACACACACTTAGTAATTAATCTAGTCCACAGTGATTGGCTTTAACCACCTGGATGTAAAGCAGAAGAAATCTTTTTAAACTACCAAAACAGTGATTAATGGTCATCTTGTTTAATTTTGCATGGAAATGGTCTTATATAATCAAGTACCTTTTTTCAACATGGGAAGGAGAGTAACTTTTTGCACTTCTAATGTAGATTATGAAAAACCCTATATTATAAATACAAACCTGCCTAAATGATCTCTGTGTCACCTGTGTTCATTGATGTCTATGGGAAGGAAAAAATATTTCAAAGACAGCTGACTCACTTGACTAGCACAGTTAAAGCAAACTTATTCCTATACCTACCAATTTATACCTACTCAGACATGTAGTTGTAACATGAGCAACAAGCCTAAAGCATTTCATGTGGAAAGCATCTATGTCCTAACCTAAAAGAGGAGTACACATATGACATACAGATTTCACAGCCATATTTTTCATCCCTAACCTAAATGAATGTTCAAAACTGTTCCTTTAACCCTATATCAAATATTCTTATCATGATGGAACTGTATTCAAGTACCTTGACATGCTGGTAGCTCCGATTGTCCTGGTCATCCCTGTGAATTATTGTGGAAAGATCTATGACAACCTGGGCTCTTTATACTATCTATCTGACTTGAAATAGTCTAGAATGACAGGAGGCAGAACCACATGACTCTGCGTGGCAGGAGATGACAATCTGACCCCCAAAATTACTGCATCTTATTCTTTCTAAGGATCAACAAAATTATCACATAGGAATTATGTCCGGTGTGATAGAGTCAGTGAGACAAAAATAATCAGAGAACTTTATGTTTGGCATTTATTTAAGGTTTTTACCAAGAAATGACAGACTGTGCTAACTCAGCTAAAGCTGCATTTGTTTTAGTCCAGAAATTAAAGGGGAAAGGAGTGAAATGCACTGTGCATGAATGTACAAATGTGACATTTTCATTTCTATTTAAAGTTTCTTTACAAAGCAGAGCTCCAGAGGTGTTGTTCCAGTGCTCCTTCATTTATAACCCTTTTTTTTTTTTTAATTTATTTTTTATTATTTTTGTGTGTGTGTGTGTGACTCTGGAAAAACTTGTATAAACAATCACCATGGAAGGCAAATGAATGCTTTCCTCATCTCTGTTAATCTTGGAATGCCATTACCGTTGTTCAGAAATATGGACACAGTCTTGGCGTTATCATTGAAAGATTGGTTAACAAGAAACAAGATATCACTACCTATAATGTCAGCAGAGATTGAAATGGATTCAGTTGCGCTTGGCATAAAAAGTTACTATTACTACAGGAAAACCCTGGACATACCCACTGAAGCAGTGCCATGACTCATCTCTCTATAAGATAATCCACTACCATCCTTCCTTTGTGGCTTTGCTGCAAGACAAACAGCATTAGGTCACAGAGGAGCTCTGCAGGTAGAGCTGAATCCACTTTGGTTGCGGACTGTCTTAGACACAGCAGGAAGCCAATTCTTCCCCTTCCTACTCTATTAAGTAGATAATTTAAAGTGGCATCCTACTGCATCTCAAGTTAATTGAAAGTGTAAAATGAAAAATGATTGACAGGGCCAATTCTTGATTTTGTATAATTTGCACAGGCTTGTGAGAAATGTTCTAATAATTTTCCTTCCCACATCACTTTTAGGTGTACAGCTTGCTTATATGTTGCAAAAGCTTTTCATATGCTGAAAAGACTTTACATTTTACTAGGTTTCATGCAGGAACAGAAGTTTCTAAGATGTGTGCTGAACTCTTTCAGTTATTTTGGAAATAATAATGAAGCAGTAAGTACAAGATTGCTGAAATTATTAAATCGCTATAATTCACAGAGAGAGTGTCTAAAGCCATCAGCTCTGCTTGAAGCCCTATAGTAAACTGTGTAAAACATCTGAAAAATTGTCCTTGATGTTTGTCAGCTAAAATGCTTCAAACTGATAAACAAGTACAAAGAGATAAATATGCCACATAAACTATACTGCTGATACTGCGCTGTAAGAAGCTACATTTTCAGTGGTGCAATTGGATCACCATTTATTGCTTGAGTTAAGATGACATTGAGCTATAATTACTCAAAGTTAAATAACTAAAGAAATATTTTCTGGTTCATCAGGACTTCTGTGGATTTCATCATTTAATTTAGAGCCTCAACAGAATGATCACAATTAAAAAGTTCTTTCATTTTGAATATAACCTTAGTCTGAGAGATGCTCCCTTTTACACACAATGGGAAATAGCTGTGGAACCAGGAAAGTTACCTGTGGGAAGATACCTTTTAAATACAACCACTGAATGGATTAAGTGTCAGCTTTTGAGCTACCAAATTTGATGAAGTGAATCTTAAAGTATTACAAATGACTGGATTGTGGCCTAGGTTGGATGGTTATTTGAAGAGGCAAGTTGGTGTGATTAAATGATCTCCTCAAAGCTACTACCTTAGTCCCCATTTAAGTTGGTGAGGAAAAGTGAGAAAGATGCAAAGAATTGGTTCCCCTTCCTAAAAAAAAAAAAAAAGACACCACAGCCACCACTACCAATGACAAAAACCATTATGTCAAGCTGTAAGGATCCTCTAGGGAATGGGAAGTGTATATTACTCAGTGTTGGATGGGCAAGAGCATTCTTCAAACAGTACTACTTACCATCTATTCCTTGTTTTTGCAGGGAAAGAATAGAGATGACATATTTTGTTATGTAGGTATTCTTGGCTGCCTGTGGAGACTGGAATAATTATTAACAATAATTATTTAATTATCTTTGAATATTCAGAAGCAGGAATTATAATGATAAACCCTGCATCTCTACTCATGGGCAAAGCTGTATAAGATTCTGCAAAAAGAAAAGGAATGTAGACCTCCGTGATTAATAAAGGTGTTTCAGAAGCTTTGGGGTCATCACATCACTGATTGAGATTCATCTCTCATTTTACAAAACTTCCTCAGTGCATTTTTGGCACAATTGTAATATTTTAAGGCAATTTTATACTGAAATCTTTCTAATCAGAATCTCTGGTGAGTATCCAGAATGGAAAAAGAAATCTCAGCCAGTATATTTTTAAAGCATACAGCCATTCAGAATCTGATTACCTTTTCATATTTTTATATAAAATGGATTAATGTGTCCCTGTCTTTATTACATTTTCAACACTTGTCATTTGTGATTAAGCCAACCCTGTGAAGATATATTACACAGCAGCATAAATGGGCGCATTAAAACAGGGTATATATGTGCCTGAAAAGTTAAAGGCAGCTTAATTTGTGTTACATTAGATGCAATGTATCTAAAAATATTTTACGTAACTTGAGAGTCAACAGTCTGGGGGGAAATATAAATAAATGGAAGCGTACAAAAAGGGGAGAGAGCAAGAGAAAAGTGTTAATTAAATCAATCACAGAGGCATGTGGTGATGTGATAGAGTGCTATGAAGAAAGCCAGACGCAACTTCTTATAGATAACAGCTCAAATCAGAAACTGACACAATTGGAAGCACCCACTCAAGAAGCCCACTGCTGGAGTTGCAGAGGTTATGATGGGGCAGGAGCGATGTGTATTGGGAAGGATTCTGGAGAAATCTTATTTTGTGCCTTAAATTTTCCCTTACTCTCTTGTGAAAATATGTCCTCCATTAATTACAGCATCACCTTTCTGTACAACATATCTTGCTTCTACTTGCTATATTTTGCTTCTATTATGGTAAGGAGTCCAGAGCAGGTATTGTGTCACCTTCATACTGTACCTTACTCCACTTCTACTATTCCAACCCCACTCCAGATTCCCCTTTATATTTGGTTTGTTCCGATGTTGAGACCTGTGCTTGTGTTTCCAAAGATAGGCTTGCTCCCAAATATGTTTTGAAACTTGCCATTAGGAATCAAAAATGGGTAAGACTATTTTTATTTTTTTATTTTTATTTTTCCTTATAGAAAATTCACTCACCTAAATTTCTCAGTTTGGGATCTAAAAAACTTTAAAAATCAATGAGGGAGAAAAAAATTTTGGTTTGCTTTCTAACTTGTAACTAGCTCCTCTCATATAAACTAAATGCATCTACACACAATTTGTTACCTTTAATCCTCTATCAAGGAGGCTGTAAAGAACAGCAAACTAGTGCCATTAGTCTGCATAAATCTTGCCATCTATTTCTGGGGGCAAGGCTTTTGCTCAAACATTAACTTTATAATATAGTTGTCAAGAAAGGATGCAGCTGCCATCTGAAAAACAGCTCATTGACAGATCTACTAGAGCATTATTATAGAATGATTATACATCACCTCTAGCAAACTTCACTTTGGAAAGACTCTTAAAACATCTTTGCTGTCTTTCCTGTAATCTGTTACAATAAGTACAGGAAGACAGTAGTGTGGATTATACTGTCGACCTTGCTCCTTGGCCTCTCCTGGTGCTAACTGAGCACTGTCCCCACCTCACATAAGAGATATTTGAATAGAGACTGCAGTATAGAGACCAGGCCAACCTGAAGCAACAGTTTCAGACTTCTTTGAGCTCAAAATTTTAGGATATAGTACCTGTTCATGGGAAAGGCAAGTGAAGTGAGCTCCATGGATAGCTGACCTTCCCTTTCCAGTACAGCAGCTGCTGTGGTCCCATCTGAACAGTACTCTACTTATAGCAGCTTGCTGACACTATGCATATATGCACCTATGCTAATCAACTGTTTCATCTTGTACCCCTCTAATTGATCTCACTTGCACTGAACTATCATCTCTCCTGTGATTCTCAGCTGTATTCCGATCCTTCTTTCATCATCCATGCACTTACTGGCTGGCTCCTTGCTTCTGCTGATATCATCAGCTGTCACAGTGCTATTACTGTAGAGATTATGCACATCTGAACTGTTTGCTCTGTGTACAGTCAATTTCTCCACACAAATCAGAATGCCTTTACAGCCTTTTGATAAACAGTGACACTCCTTTGCTTGCCTCTTATCCAGTTTTCTCTGAAATAATTCTTACTGGTAGCCAGTAACAGTGATCATTCTGAAGACTTTCACAATAGTCTTATTTCTTTGGAATATTTGGGGGTGATTTTTTCATCCTGGATACATTTTCTCTCTGAGGCTGTTTCAAAGGGCAGTTTCATGCTTAGGAAGAATTTGGAAAAGAGTACAGTTTCAGTACTGGGAGCAGAAGAAGGGAACACAGGGCTAGCTGTCTATTGGGAATTATGAGAACAAGATTCTAAATCTCACTGCTTTAAATTATTCTAAAAGCCATGGCCCAGAAGGAGTAATTGGCAGGGAAGTGTGGAGTTTGTCAGTGCAGCTCAATAATTATCTACTCAGAACTTTTGACTGAACTCTTCCTAGTAATTTTTTTCAGCCCTAGACAGCTCTGCAGCTATTTTATTTCAGCTTAACCATTGTGAAGTATTCATGATTTTGTGTAGCATTCTCAGTTTTCCAGATGAATAATACATTTTATTTTACTCACTAATGTTGCTGGGGTCTGGATATTCCTATTTATTATTATTGTTATTGTTATTATTATTATTAAGAAACGAGTGATTGAGTGCTAAACCTGTTTTGTACAGTACAATATATGGCAGCCTGAAGTACTCTACTCCCTCATTTTTTTTATTCATATGATACATGAAAAATGGCATAAATGTATTTCATTGTGTCACCTAGAATCTGTGTAGCCAGCAATAATGAATATGCTTTACTCTTCAGCTCGGTAGTGTTTCATTTCTTCCTGACAAGATTATTTGACAAGCAGACCCTGCATTGGCAATGTTGTTTATTTTCATAGGCATGTAAATTATCTTGACAGCCTCATAAACATAAATTGGCAGGCATACTGTCCCACAGCAGTGCTTGTTAAAATACACTAATGGAATATAATAAATAAATTATTCTAGAGTACTTATAATATGCTAGCATACCATTACATCTTGCAAAAGTTACAGGATAAACTGTTATATATTTCTTATGGTTCAGAGTACGTTGTTGGTCAGTTATTTAATGCAACTATGATGAAAAATGCATAGATTCATACTCAGGGGTGTATTCAGCTTCAAAATAAGGCAAATATTAATCTAGCCAGCCTACAAATGTTGCTTAGTTTTTATTACTTTGCACATACTGATTGCATTTGGCACAACTGTGCAGGACGTAGGTGCAGGAAAATGCACATCTATTCAATTACCCAATTGATCGGTTGATGGTTCTTGGGCTCGATACAAAACAGACATTAGATGTGTGGAGAGGTGCCTGGAAATAAATGTAGCTTTGGAAGTCTACAAAGAATGGGTGCTAATTATTTACTGGTGCTCCAGGTGGCACATTATTATTCCATTCCCCATGTTGATTCAGCCATTTTTGCTGGTTGTTCAAGGCTCCCCTTAGACGGCATCAAAAATTTGAGGTTGCCCTGGATACAAGAGAAAGAAACTGCAGACTGGTCTATGATCTCTTTGTAGACAAAGCAAGTTAAGCACAAACATCAGTGGCAGATTTGTTTCACCTTGGTCTGCAAGTCCACGTCCATGATAGTCATGAACCTTTACTCAGAGTGGACTTCATGCCTGAGAAATTCAGTCCTCCAAATGCCAGGCCTCCATCTCGGGCACCTTCAGTGCCACCAGAAGAAAAAAGAGCTTTTGGAGGGTGAGTAATTTCACCTAATTTCTAACATGATAAATCGTAGTCTAAGGTAACTTATGTCTCTCCATTAAAGAAGCCCAAATGGCTAGCTTACAGTTTGACAAAAAACTTTTAGCAAGTTAAAGTTAGGGAGAATTAGTTCTACCTAGGGATTTTGAAAATTGAAAAGACATTCCCTACAATATTTTCCCTCATTATATAATCACAATTTTATGAATCAACTGTAAATAATAAGCAGCATCTAATCTTCTCCCTGGAGTAATTAAGATTATGATAGGAAAATGACTGCAGAGCACTTGGCTACTTCCAATCTCCTTGACACATGTCAAGCTGGTGTCACTGCAAGTATCTTGCAGAAACTATATTGGCTGCTTTGAGAGATTGGATAAGAATTTGCTTCTTTATTTGTCTCTGGAAGTCTGAATTCTTCAGCTATGATATAAGCATGGGTTCAAAAAGGTCATTAAATACCTCTTAATTATAGAGGCACCTTAGTACAGGTCTGAGACCTTGGCACTGTTTAGAGATGCCTAATTAATATCAGCTCCCAAAGATGCCTGAGAACCACTACAGTGGTCTTCTATTAAAAACAAACAAACAAACAAAAACAAACAAACAAAAACAAACAAACAAACAAAAACACCCAAGGTGTAGTCTAGTGTGTTCTGCCTTTTTCTTTCTGATTTGCTTTTTTGCAAGGCAAGCCAGGGTACTACCAGCCAAAATTTAAACTGTTAAAAAAATGATTCTAAAAGCACAGTATAGAATGCAAGAACTTTGTTGTGGTGATTTGATGTTGGGCTGGTTTCAATAGAAAGTTCTGTTAAATAAAAATGACTGCACAATATGGCTCATAATTTCATTATTTCCTAACCCCTTCCTTTACTGAAATCAATATTTATTGAGCTCAACAGGGGGAATAAAATATCCCTGGCATTCTCTGTGTGCCACTTTATGTATGAGCTTTCCTATGTCTCATTTCTCCATGACAACCTCATTTGACAGGCAGTGCCTGCTTTGGCAATGTTGTATTATATTTTCTTAGGCATGTAAATTCTGTTGACAGCCTCATAAACATAAATTGGCAGGCATACTGTCCCAAAGCAATGCTTATTAAAATACACTAATGGAATAGGATAAATATATTATTTTCAAATGCAAGCAGAAAATACACACAGGTTCATATGATATTTCTGCCACAGATTGATGGGAGATACAGTCAGTGACAGCTAACAAAATTTCAGTTTGTGATTCAGTTTCTGTAGTAAGTATTCCAGGTCTGTCTGGATTCACCCCCAGCTGCTGTCTTAGCCTTTTGTTCCAGTCCTGGCACCAACACAGAGATGCAGACAGTCTTTTGCAGGATGCTCTGTGCATTTCCAACTTGTGCTTGATATTTTGCTCTACCTTAGTGTCTTGCACATGCTTTTCCTCACCCTGCAAAAATCACAGATCCTGGTACCTCTGAATTGCACAGTGGCCAGCTGTGCAACTGACACTGGCTCATGCACTTCAGGGCTGTTGCAATACAAACAATGCTGATGGCATACACTGGGAGGAAGTTACTACAGTGTAGCAGTAGGAAGAAAGAGAAAAGGAAACTTCTTTTATTCCTGAGGTCTAATTCATCATCTGTGGAACTTTTGGGATGGTGAAGCCAGACTACAGAATTTGTTCATATGACAGTAGTAACCTTCAGGCAAAAATAATAAAATTGATATCAATAAGATCAGTATAAGATCAGTTCTGCAGTCTTGTAAGATTTGTTTGTTTGTTTGTTTGTTTCTAAATATTCTCAACCCCCCCCCCTTTTTTTTTTCACCTTACTCTATATTAGTGTTAGAATAGAATATACATAATTACTTCTAATAGTAAATATTTTTCATTCAGTTCATTTTCCTTAAGTACCAGAATTACAGAAAAACAGTTTAAAAAATAGATCTATTACATTTTTTTTTTTTTAAATGGGTAAATTAGAAAAACAAAGAACAAAAAACAACAAATCAAACAAACAAAAATAAACAGCAAAATACCAGAATATTCTTGTGACCTTTTATTTAACATATATTATCCAACCTCAGAATGTCAGCATTTTACATTTTGGTAATGCTTAAATAAAAATAAAAATTACAGTGGTACGTTTTGAATCTCTGTGTTTTAATTATAGATGAATAAATATAATTTCATTTGTAATAATGGTTTTGAAGCCTTTTTAAAAGAAAGATATCTGTGCAAATAAGGATTTGTTAGAAAAGAGAAGGTGAAAATGTTAAACAGAACTACGAATTAATCACAGAATCACAGAATGGCCAAGGTTGGAAGGGACCTCTGAAGATCACCTAGTCCAACCCCCCTGCCAAGCAGGATCACCTAGAGCACATTGTTCAGGATGGTATCCAGGCAGGTTTTGAATATCTCCAGAGAAGGAGACTCTACAACCTCTCTGGGCAACCTGTTCCAGTTCTCTGTCACCCTCACAGTAAAGAAGTGCCCCCTCATATTCAGCCAGAATTTCCTGTGCTTCAGTTTGTGCTGAAGACTTTCAGGAGTACGTAAGGAGGTTGGTTAGAAGCCAGGACAAAAAAACACTTATGAGCTTAAAATGTTACTTAGACAGAATTGAAGTGTGACTTTCAGGAGAACACTTGATGAAAATATCCCATGGCCTGCTTAGATATTTGAGATATACCAGCAATCTATGTCTTTTCGTAACTGGTTAGATCTACTCACAAACTAGTCAGCCCAGGTTCCCAGAATAGGTGAGAATGAGAAATAAGCACTTTTAGGATTCAATTTGTTGGTTTCACTTTCAAATCCCAGCTTCAGATTAAGATTAATTTTACCCTTGAAGTGTCTTGCCCTCTTCTCTGATCATAAAGTCTGGACAACTGTCCCATAGTGTAAGCCTACAACTGATCAGATGAATCCTACCTTTGGTCATCGAATACTGTGGAAGAAAAATCAGACTGAGGCAAAAACCACAAAGGCTACTTTGTGGATTATCAATGCCATGAGGAGAAGGGGTATGCTCCCTGCTCCCAGTGCATTTTGAGGATCATGGAGACTATAATAGAGAGTACATGATAGGACAGAGAAAGACATAGGGAATAACTTGCAGGAAAGAATAGTGTCTCGTCATCCTTAATAAACAGATCTCATAACAGGAAAATAAATACATATTGTTGCCTCTCTAACAATCTTATCTGAAGTATTTTAAAACAAAATGAATAACTCCTGTGATGGGGATGAGACCACTATTTTTGCTCTCTCTTCTGCCCCTTCCAATGATATGTTGAATAGTCTTCTAAATGGTGCTATATCAGTCTATCATTTTTGCTTTATTCCCACAATGAGATTCTGGGCATTTTTACTCTGGGGCCAAAAAATTTTGTAACTCCAGAACTGTATATAATTATTTATATATATGTACATGGGCATAATCTAAATGTAAAATTAACATTAATTAAAAATTTCCCACATACTTGACTCATAATTATTCTCCAGCTATGAGAAATAAATATTATAATTAGAGCAAGTGAGAATTGTAGGACAAGAATAGTACAATGAGTTGGATAGGAAAAGAAGATAAAGTTGGATAGGTTAAGAAGAGAGGAAAAGTATTATAGGATTATTTTTACTTTAGAAAGAAATTAAGTCCATTTTCTCATGACATATATTCCACTGGCAATTTTAAGATATTTTTTACTTGGCACTTTAAAATATTTTTGACAGAAACTTTGAAAATATATATCTGTTTTATGTCTAAATAAAAAATATGGAAATAGGTAAATGTGTGTGAAGTGCAACTGCTGATATCATGTACAGGAACAAGTATTATTTAATTTGCAGAAATTGGTAAGAAAGATCCCACTGAGTTCACTAGACATACTGCTGCTGGTTTTAATCTGTATAAATAAGATGGAAGGCTGGTGTAATTAGTACTCCCACTTTGTAATGACAGCAGAAAAGCAGGATGAAAGTAAGCATGAGGAGACTAAAGTAGGAATGAGGTGGCTAAAGTTATAAAAGAATGTAAAGTCAACATTTTTTGCGTGTCTGTATCACTTGCTGAAGTTCAAGCATTTTGCTGACTGTTGCCTTGAAATAAAAATTTTGTGAAATGCTCATAGCAGGGCAAAACTCACTTGCTTTAATGTGTCTTAAAATCCAAAAGACAAGGTTTGTAGGGAGAAGCAATATCTTTTATTAAACGAGCTGATACTCTTATAAAAAGAGACCAGTTTCCAGGGCACAAGAAAAAGGTTTGTATGCCTGAAGCATGTCTGGTTTTCTAAGTTGAGTTAATAAAAAATCCTTCCTCTCCGTAAACCTTGTCTCTCTATATCGTTGAATACCATCCCTAATGATCGTATTACTCAAAAATATGAAAAACTTCAGCCTGCTCAAGAAATATCCCGCCTATCAGATTTCTGAATTTTGTCATGATCATTGTCCAAGCTGAACAGAACAAAAGGAGACAGATAGTTGTGAACCTGTATGTAACTCAAAAAGAGGTGATGGCCCTACATTTTTCTAATGCTGATACAATATTTTCTCTGAATTTTGGACCAAGATGATGATTTTCTAAAGGAGGTAATGAGAGCTGAGTGCCAATCTCCACTCTTCAGCCTTTCAAAAATCTTCTCATCAGAGTTCACTGTAGAAACTGTTAATTTCTGTGTAAATAATCCTGTTACATATCATGAATCAACTTTTTTTTTTTGTTTGTTTGTTTGTTTGTTTTGTTTTGTTTTGGTTGGTTGCTGTTTTTTTTTTTTATTTTATTTTTTATTTTCTGATAAACAATAAGTTAATGGAAAAGTATTTCTGCCCAACAGGAAAATGAATATTTAATCATCCTCTATAAAATATAGCCTTAACACATTTAAATCAATTCTTTTATGGTTTAGACTGTAACTTCCTTTGAAATTCTTATTAATACATTATTTCAGCCAAATTTCAAAATAAAAGGAACTTTGGATCCATAACAGATGTTTGGAATGTGCACTCTGTTTAAACTGTATATATCTCAAGCACTGGGGTTTCTACTAGACAATTCCTGCAGCTAGGAAGAAGTATTTTCCACTTTTTGATACTTAGCTGAGATTGTATGAGGGTTTTGTGGTTTCTGTTTTTCTGTTTGTTTTCCAGGCCTTCTAAACCATTTCAGGTGGATGGGGGGGGGGGGAAGGCATTTTTGGTTTCTTTCCTTTTTTTTTTTTTTTTTTTTTTTTTTTTTCTCACTTCTCTAGCTTGTTAGTAATAGGAAATAAACCTTACTGTCTCCCTATGCTGAGTCTGTTTTGCCCATGATGATAATTGTTGAGTGATCTCCTCATCCTTATCTCAACCCTTGAGCCTTTTCCATCATATTTTCTCCCCCTTCCCTTTGAGGAGGGAGAGTGAGAGAGTTGCCATGGTGGAACTCATCTTCCCACCCAAGTAAAAACACCACACCAGGTAGCCAAGTACTTGGTTTTCCCAAGATAGTCCAGATGTAAGAAATGGCTTTTGAAAGGAGCAGGGGCATTGGCAATGCTCTCTGTATATTTCTGCGTGAGTTTCTGGTTGTGGCTTTTGATGTCCTTCAGTCTGGACAAATCTGTTAGAAGACACTAAGCAGGATTTTAAGATCTGTATTTAGGGAATGTCTGAGATAGGTGATCCTTAAATAATATTTGCAGTAAATAGCAGTTGCAAAATCTGGATGGAGTATGCAAGGCCTCTTCTAGGTCATTTTTTGAATAATGTAACTGAAAATGTAAATGTAAATGTGAATACAGATATAGTCCCTGTTTTAGGATTCAAACCATTAGTGGAATTTGCAGTGAATTTCTAGTTTCAGTCACATCAAAACAATATTTTTTATTGGATACATGGCTCACCTTAAGATTTACAAGGTTCTCCAAAGAGTTAATGAAATGTTTTTTAGTTAAAAAATAGTTCTGAGTTCTTTCATTTAAAATTTCTTTCCAAATATGATAACTCAAAGTACTATATCCTGAGTGTAAGCAGCATGAACTGGCAAGAACTTCTATATTCTATATTGATAATGCATGGGTAAATTTATACTATTTAGGTCATGTAGTGACCCCAACAAAATTGGAAAGCTGGTATTAAAATACGACACTGCCTGTTGGTATAATTTCTCTTTCTATGATTTATGACTAAATCTTGTAAATAAGTTCCCTTTAGTATATTGTGAAGTTAAATCTAGACTGGAATGCTAAAGGACTATGTTCAATGTGTAGCTGTAGTATTATGAATAGGGGGTTCAAGTATGACAGCATCCTGAGGAAGGAGCTGCAGTCCTCTCAGGCTTCATCCCTCCTTCCTCTTCATATTTGCACAGTGTATCTCTTAGCTTTCTTTATTCTGGTCTGTGTCCTGGCTCAGAGCAGGGACTACTGCACATGCACACATTTTTGGTGGTCTGAGGGTTACTTTGATTCAAAAAAATAAAAAAATAAAAAAATTGCTTTCTTGGAAAATGGGTTCTGATGGATTTTCAGCTAAACCCCCTGACTGGTTAAATGGTGAAGACAATGCAGGTCCAGCTTTGCTATGAAATTGTCTCAGGGCCAGCTGCTTTGGATATGACAGCAAAGGGTTTATTGGCCCTGAAAGGAGTAAAAAAGAGACAAAGATACAATGTTCTTGGGATGGGAAGGATCAAGGTGGTGGCTCTGTGTTTACCACTCTTCCCAGCTTCCTAACAGGATCACCTGAAAGACTCTGTGATGATTATTCCCTGCAGCTATGTATCTATTAACTTTTCTTCCCAGTATTTTCTGCATTGTTATTAGTTTTTTCTACTCTTACGCAAATGGTCCAACCTACCACTGGCAGCGTGGAGATGGAATAACGTTCTCTGAAACATTAAAAAATATGCTATAGTTTTAAAGAATGGTAGGAGACAGACACCTTTAAAATACTAAAAATGTTACATCTAGATAATGACTTATCCTGAATATTGAATAGCAGTGAGACCATATGACTGTACTCCAAAGGACAATGTAACCCCATTTCCTAAAAAATGCAGCAGTTAAGAATTCAGTATCTTGGTGCCTATCCATAGCCAAAACTGCCTGATACGAAATCACAGTGCCACAGACTAAGCAAAGTAAAGGCAAGGCAAAACAGATTTCCGATCAGGAAGTGCAGTCCAGTCAGGAAACACATTCTGAGACATTTCAAGCTTCTTAACATATTGCTGTCTCAGACATTACAGTAAACAGTCTATTAACAGCTTTGCGAAATGAATGCTGACCTCCACACATTTATTTACATGTATTTCTCAGTATTTCTGATAGAAGCACTAGATCTGGATTTCTCATATCTGAGACAGCAAAAAGTTCTGAAGCTTAAAATGACTTGTTTTGCTGAGGCTGCTTTTTTTTTTTTTTTTTTTTTTTTTTCCTGAAATATCATCTTATTTTACACAGTATAATATTGATTCATTTTGTATCCTCTTAAGATAAATTCTTGATGAGTTGTTTTCCTAAGTTTCTCTTATCCAGTTCTCCAGTTTACTTGATCCCTTCTATTCCAGTGAAAGTCAGTGTCATTTTTAGTGAATATAGAGAATTAGGATTTTTTTATTTAAGCATGAATTTTGGTAAGATGAAAAAGAGACAAAAGTAAGGGGAAGAGAGTAAACAATGGATCTGTCTACCCATCTGTCTGTCTGTCCATCTATCTATCCATCCATCCAAAAATCAATACAATAGGCTGTGCCAGAATTAATACATTAAGTATATCTAGAATCATTCTCTGGTTCTGATCTGCCCATGTCCATACCATGAAGAAGGAGATTTTGGTGAACAGTTTGTTGGGTATGTTTTTCTGGGCATCTAACTTAGGTATTCTTGAAAATTTGACTAGATGCTAACCTGTATGCACTTTTTTTTTTTTTTTTTTTTTTTTTTAACCTATGTCAGTTTAGCTCTTTTTTTCATAACTTAGATAAATCTTTAAAAACATGAATAAATACCTCCCTTCTCCAGCAAAGAATGCCATCAGACTGCCATCAGAATGTTATCTGTTTATGATGAGATTTTTCAGTGGTTGTGAGAAATAGCAGCCAGTTCCTTCACTAGCAGTTTGTGTAAAAGCTAGCCATTCTTCAGATGCAAAAAGAGTGCCAACCATGAAAAATGAAAAACTAGTGGCTGGCATTGATGGATCTACCCCATGCATCTCTCACTGGAAGCAAAAGACCAACCAAATTTCGTGATTTGCAGCTATAGAAATGCCAGTTCTACTGCTCTGCCAGTGAAATCTGAACTTTTGTATTATTGCATCTTAGGGACTTCAGTATGATACAAATGTATTTCCTGTTTTCACGTTTCAGTTCTCTTTTTTTTTTTTTTTTGCTTTTTTTTAATTGATTTTTTTTTTTTTTTTTAGTTTACTAATCTGAGTAGATTCAACTTTCAGAAAAGACAGACAGCCCAGTCTTTCAATCCAGGAAGCCAGGTTTGTTTGACTTTTGGTTGTCATTTGATTTTCTATAGGCATAAGTGTGGAAGGACATGATAGAGATACTATACATTCCTCGGGGTAGGATTGCTCAGCCTTTCAGACAGTTTGGGGATGAATCCAAAGACTAGCTTATGCATATGGAATTGCATCAAAGATCTTTTATTATTCTACCACTACACTACACTTCCTTGCTGCATTTTGAGTGGTAAAATGTAAATAATTTCAAAAGACAGTGTCCCTTATTTCTCATTTACCAACAGACCAAATTGTAAATTATTTTAAGACTGTCCCATATTTCTCATTTACCAACAGACCAATATACATCTCATAAGATGCAGAGGCTCAGTGCATAGAAGTCATTAATGTACTGTATGCATAACATTACTATGAGAAATATCTTTGGCTTCCTTTCTGTTGTCCCTACGCGCTCCTCTTTATGCATTCAGTGAGAAGTGTCGGGCATATTACAGCCAATTACGTCTTACCTTGATCAGATTCGGACCATATTTTATACTTACTTGTTATTTTTCCAAATTGAGGATGTGATATATTAAATTAGAAAGAAAACAGACTAACTGATTGTTAGATTACTTCAGTTTGAAATCGGAATTCAGAAAACTGGCCCTGTTCTGGAAAGAACTTTCCCAAGTGTCTAACCATAAACATTACTGCATGCTGTCCTCCGCTGGGGCATTTGCAAATGAGGTCACAGTCATAAATAATAGTCTCAAAAAAAAGTATTTGTGTCAGAAGAAATCCCAGGGGAAAATCAAAGTCTTAAGTTAAAATGACAGCATATATGGTATCTATGCAAGGTCACTTACTTGTTAGTATACCTCTGCTGAGTCACAGAACTGAAGAAAAAAAAAAAAAAAAAAAAAAAAGTGTGAAAAGTAAAATGTAGACAGTGCCAGAGTTAAGTGTCCTTCAGCAGTTGGTCTAACAAAAAGATTTTTTATTCCCCCCAACCCAATCCCCAATGGTTAGTGTGTTATTTAAAGGAAAAAACAACCAACCAACAAACATACACACACAGTCTTATACACACACATGACAATGGTTCAAAAATATACAAACTCCATGAATGAGGAATCCATTCTGGAAATCCAAACCTCTTGTATTGCTTGCTAAAAACTAAGATTTCTTCAAATATAGCCTTAGACTAACTGTATCTAAAGGCAAGGTGATAAATGTATGGTTAGCTAAGAAAGAGGAATCATTGCAGAATATAAAAGTCTATAACGTTGTCAGTATAATAGAAGGAAAAACCCCAAGCCAGCTGAGAGTGTAGTTTTAGATGCATGTTTTTCACAAACTGACTGATGCACTTCTCTCAAAGAAATCAATCTGAGGGTTTGCAAATCACTCTGGGACAGATTCTGCTATTCAGTCCTTTTCCTAGTCACACTGCAGATATAAACTGCATTCCTCTGCAGATAAGTTAATTCACTGTGATAAGTACACTCTAAGATTACAGTGCAAGTCCACATAAGAAGGTTGGCAGAATGCATCTTATTAAAACTGAACAATCGAGACTTAAGAGCCTCTTAATGTGCAAAGTTAAGCTACTTTTTTTTTTTTTTTTTTCTTTTAATATTTTCTTCTGAAATATAGAAACACTGATTCTTTCAAATTCCTGTAGTGATTTGTTGCTGTCATTCACAACATCAAACCATAACCTTAATGGTTATTTACACCATTTGCTGCGTGCTGTGTTTTTATAGTTCTATTTGGCTCAAGGCAAAGTGATGTAAAGCATTCATGGTCATGAAGGAGTGTAAAAGAGAGAAAGTTTGATCAATAGGACACCTTTGTTGTTGGTAAACATTGTCAGAAAATGATCAGTGTCAGTGCTCTAAGCCAGAGAAAACTAATAACATGAGTGGCAAGCTTCCTGAGAACATTCAGAGTATTTATGTGGCATTCCAGAGGAAGATCTGTAAACAAGACTAGAACAAAAATACAATTTTATTGATATCCACCTGATTTATGTTTACAGCATGTGTTGATAATAACCCTATTTGTCAGAGAGTCCATGATGAATACTAATTTATAGTTACTGAGTCACAACTAAACAAGTGAGGTTTATGTGACTGTGTACTCCTTGCATTTTCATGTAATCACTGTCACAGTGACCAGACTCTCCAGCAAAAAATTCAGAGGATGTTCAACAAGCACTGAATGTTTTCTAGTGAGTTTATTGTTTCATGCTGTCCATAAATGGAGCTTGGGGACAAGGAAGTGAGCCTGTCTGTTTTATGAAACATGAATAAAGATTATTTTTAATATCCTATGTTGTGCTTTCATTTGACAAACTTACTTTTCAAAGAAGAACATCTGAAAATCCCAAAAGATTAATTCTCTAAGAATTTGTTACATTTTGAAATTTCTTTCATCCTAACTTGAGAAGACAATAAGATGTTTCATGTGATTAAGTTACAGGGAAATAAATGATATTTTGATAAATATTAGATTGGCCTGATCAAAACATTTTTCCATAACACAAACAAACAAACAAAAACAACAAAAACAACAACAAATTTAAAGTTTATCTCTCAGTATGACTGAAATATTTCGGTATAAATGAAATGGATCAGCAATTGTTCATGTCTAATTTTGATAAAATTGATACGCTATGACAAAGCACTCAATTTTGTCTACTCAGTCCATTTCAGTAAAGAAGAAATCTGCTAACTCTGTTCCAAGAATGGATGAATGTTATTAAATAAGTTGAGAGAAAAACAAATAAAGAGAGATTATGTGGTGTGCCTAAGTAGTAAAATCCCAAAATCTCAGCTGGCATAAATCTGTTCAGTGGAGTCTGAACAATCTATTCCAGCTCAAATCTATGACTGTGTTCTGCCCATGTGAAATAGCTACTGCTATGCCTAAGCCTGGGGAAATGTTACTGGTTGGAGATATCCAAGGAACCCCAAAGTGGCATAACACTTAGAAAGCCATTCTCACAGCTATGTAGATAAAGAACATTGTTCTTTACTTCTCCACACACTTACAAAAGTACCATTGACAGTACTGGCCAGTCTCAGTAAGACTGAATTTCAGACCATTCTCCTTAGATTGTCTCACATGAAGTTGTACAAATGAAGCTGATCAAGAGCTCACTTGACCTTACTGTTGGAAAAACATTCCTGCAGATTCCTTCTCTTGGATTCAGATTATGTTCTGCTTCAGTGTCCAAAACAAAGCAAAACAACAACAACAAAAAACAACAGTGGAAAAATTTATCTCAGATTTCAGTGGCAATTCACAGCCATATTTGCAGCCACTTCCAAAATTTCTATTCACCCTAAAAAACAGAGAACAGAAGGTTGGTTTCTGTATGTGTGGTGTGATGCCCATGTGTCTACCAGTCACCGCTAAAACAGCTGCAATGAAACAGTCATCTACAGAGACCCACGGGTCCAATAAACCTCCCAGGACATATTATATGTATAATTACATGTGTTATGTATTTTTCTGACTTTTCAGAATTAATTCTTCTGAATTATCAAGGTGCTATATATATATATATATGAAACAAAAAGCAAACAAACAAAACAAAAAAGCAAAAAAGCAAATAAAATGGATCTTTATTTAAACAGCATATCCATTTTAAGAAACGCAGAAGAGGTATAGAGAAGACTGAAGATCACCTAGTATATACTATTTATTTTACTATTTACTATTTATTATTTTTACTATTTACAGGAAGATTGATTTTTAAAATTATTTTTACTTTTTACTTTTTTCTCTATGTCCTTCTTCCCTGGAAGTTCTAAATCACATTGAAACTAACTGCTCTGAAATTAAAAAGAAGTCAGAATTCAAGGCTATTTTAAATATCTTCAGTTCCTACTGTCTTCATCTGGAGCTTGTAGCACTCAAAGATTTTGAAAAACCTGTACAAAAGTGGCCAGGGAAACAGTAAAGAGTGCTAAACCCTCTGTGGCTGAGCCAAACTTTGTTCTGGAGTGGGAGAAGTTTGGGTGAGGAAAGAAGAAACAACCTCTATTCTTTTTCATGGGAGTACAAAGCTCTAGTCTTCATGCAAATCGATCAGATGATAATTGGCAGGATATATTTTTTAACAAAATTTCAACATTGTTCAAGGTTTTGTTTGCTGGCAAAAGTGCAACTGAAAGCAGTAGTTCTGTATGGAAGATTGGTAGCTGGTTTTCAAAAGCCAGTCTCTTTTGGTGGTTGCTCTGGATTTATAATGTAGACTGCATTACTGTTAGTGAAGAACATGTCTGCAAAGAAAGTAACTCTCTTTAATCCAATTGAAAACCTAAAACTACCAATAGTGACATCTGGTGGCACCTAAAAAAGTCACTTATGAAAGCAAATAACTACTTGATGCAAAAAGAAGATTGGCAGATTGACAGTCTTATGGAGTCACACTCTTTCAGCAGGAGTTAATAGAAATTTTAATCAGTGATCTGAAACTGGTGTATCAGTGAAGCCCCCTTCCACACTTCAGCAGGAGATATCTATGAAACCTCATTCCACATGCAGTTATAGCATGGTCTCCACCCCATCTCTGTGTTGAGGGACTTAGGTGACCTTGCAAATGTTTCTTAGGGAGTCTTTATGTTCCTTGGCACTGTGAAAAATACATCCCATAAATGTGACATACATATGGTGATTCAAATGAGGGATGCTACCACCTATGAAGAAATAAATGCAGATACTATATTTGGTACTATAATATATGACACCTCTCCAGGTTGGAGAAATGTATCAGGTGTCTTCAATTAAAGTAGTAGTAATCCTCTTAGTCCTGCCCAATTCAAGCCAAGCATTTAATTAATTTTTCTCTCAGCTGATCCTAATAACCCTGCTAGAGTTCCTAAAACTCATTCATTCTGAGTAAACTCTGCTCTGGGCACTGCTGAAGAAACATTTGTCTGGTCTCACATCTTCTGCTTCCTTCTTTTCTTCAGTTGCATAGATGGCACCTTGACAATTTTTCCTGCAGACTGTACAGGTCCAGGTACATCCTGACTTGTGTCACAGCAGAAAAGAAACTGTAGAATGGGAAGGAGAAAGAAAATTACACCTGCTGCTGGCATGTTGTTCTTCCCAAAACCTCTGATTAGATTTATAGGATCGTATAATGTTTTGGGATGGAAGGAACTTTAAAGGTCATCTAAATCCAACTCCCTGTCACAGGAAGGGACACCTCCCACCAGACTTGGTAACCCAAAGCCCCATTCAACCTGGCCTTGAGCACTTCCATGGATGGGGCATCCACAACTTATCTGGGCAACATTTTCCAGTGCCTCACAACCCTCACAGTAAAGAAGTTCTTCCCTATATCTAACCTAAATCTACCCTTTTATAGTTTAAAACCATTAATCCTTGTGCTATCTCTACAGTCCCTGACAAAGTCACTCTCCTGCTTTCTCACAGGTGCCCTTTAGGTACTGGAAGGCTGACATTGTTTCCCACAGCATTCTCCTGAAGAAGCTGGCTGCTTAAGGCTTGGATGGGTCTATGATTTGTTAGGTAAAAAAAAAAAAAAAAAAAAAAAAAAAAAAAAAAACTGTCTGGGTGGCAGGTCCCAAAGAGTAGTAGTGAATTGGGTTAAATCCAGTTGGAGGCCAGTCACTAGTGGTGTCCAACAGGGCTTGGTATTTTTCAATAATATCTTCATTAATGATCTGGACTGAGTGCACATTCAATACGTTTGCATACAACACCAAGTTAGGCACGAGTGTTGATCTGCTTGACGGTAGGAAGGCTCTGCAGAGGGATCTGGATAGGCTAGACTGATGGGCTGAGGCTAACTGTATGAGTTTCAAGGCTAATTGCTGGATCCGGCATGCAACCTCATACAACTCTACAGGCTGGGGGCAGAGTGGTTGGAAGCTTCCTGGCAGAAAGAGACTTGGTGTTACTGGTTGATAGCCAGCTGAATATGAACCAGCAGTGTGCTCATGTGGACAAGAAGGCCAACAGCACCCTGGCTTGTATGAGAAATAATGTGGCCGGAAGGACTAGGGAAGTGATTATCCCTCTGTACTCAGCTCTGGTGAGGTTGCACCTCAAATAATGTGTTCAGTTTTGGGCCCTCAATGTCCAAGAAGGACATCGAGGTTCTGGAGCATGTCCAAAGAAGGGCAACAAAGCTGGTGAAGGGTCTGGAGAATGTCTTATGAGGAGTGTCTGAGGGAGTTTACATTGTTTAGCCTAGAGAGAAGAAGGCTCAGGGGAGACCTTATCATGCCGTACAATTACCTTACAGGAGGCTACAGAAAGATGAGTATTGTTCCCTCCTCCTAAGCACCAAGTGAAAAGATGAGGAAATAACCTTAAGCTGCAGCTGGGGAGGTTTGGGTTTGATATTAAGGAAAAGTTCTTCACTGAAAGGGTTGTGAAGTACTGGAAAAAGCTGTCCAGGGAAGTAGATGAGTCACCATCCCTGGAGGTCTTCTAAAATATGTAGATGTAGAGCTTAGTGACATGGTTTAATGGTAGACTTGGCAGGGTTGGTGAAAGGTTGGACAAGATCATCTTAGAAGTTTTTTCCAACTCATATGATTCTATTTCTTATTCTGTTTGGCAAGATAGTGGCTAAGGACCTGGTTGTCCTGATATGAAAATGAAGAAGGACTTTCAGAAGCACTTTTCACCCTATAATTTGTTTTCCCAGAAAGAAACGTCATATTTCCCTACTGCATTTCCCACTTGTTCCCCAGATTTTATAGTTGAGCATGACACCACAGGGCATGGGACATCTCTCTGGTGAGTTTGGTTCAGTTGTCCTGACTGTGTCCCTTCCCATTTCCTTGTGCACCCCTAGCCTCCTCACTAGCAGGGCAACACAAGAAGCAGAAAAGGCCTTGGCTGTGTAGGCACTGTTCCACAACAACTACATCATTGGTGCGTTAACACCACCACTTTCATCAACAATTCAAAACACAGCATCATACAAGCCTCTGTGAAGAAAATTAACTCTATTCCAGTCAAAACCATGACACTACCTCATGTCTGATCTCCTTTCAGAGGTGGTTTCGCAGTCTCTAAGGGATAACCATGATATGCAGGGTGTATCTCCTAGAGCTGGCAGAGCTTGAAGAGTGGCAGCTTCTCAATCCTTTTATAAACACTTCACAACCCTGTCAGTGAACAAACAGCAAGGAGCCTTCACAGTGAACAGCAGAGCAGGTATTGAGTTAATAACTGACTGATCCTCAGATTTAGGTGAAAGCAGCAACCTGCAAATTTGTGCCCATACAGCACCAGCATTGGGACAGGAAACAAATATTTCAGTCTCACTTCAAGAAGGACACTGAGTCCTCCAGGTGTTCCTTAATGCCTATATTTATAATTTCCTCACATATTTCTGCTATGATTGACTCAGTTCTTGGTAGATGCATGTGCTTGATCTGCTAGGCAAAGCACCCGAAGTGAAAATTTCCTTTAGAGTTTCAGAAACACGAAATGTTAAAGCTGAATTCTGGATGTCTCTCAGTCCTTGTAGCTGAATTGCTTTTCCTTGTTCTCAGTGTGCTTGTGGACACTCCAGCCTAAACCTGTTTTTCTTCTGTTTTGCATTTCTTCTTTTCTTTGAGGGGCTTAAAATCCAAGTACCCCAGTATAAAGAATACAGATTGCACTAACAAGATAGATGATTTCTGTCTCAACAAAACTTTCATGCACCAGATATCAGATTAATTAAAGGCTTTGACTGATATTTGCAGGCCCTCCTAATTGCCTGCAATGTTTAAAGATTCTCACCCAATCAAAAAATTAAGATTGAAACTGCTCATAAAAGAGTTGCTGTGGAGAATCTTTCTCAGCAAATGCTTTGAAACGGCATCAGCTGTTTAAATGAGCATCTGTTAGTCAAAAGTGCCTTATATAACTATATATGTTATATATAAGTATAGAACTTATATATAACATATATAAAATATATATAACTTATATAACCATCTATATTCTGGACTATATATTTACATTGGTAAATTTACCAAATACAGTGAATAGGTCACTAATTCAGGTCACTAATAAGTCACTACTTACATTGCCCTTTTATGTGTTACCTAACACAAAAAAAAAATTGCTTTGAAAGTTAAGATATAACACAGTTTTTGCCTTTGGTCAGAGATGAAGATTTTTGGTAAAGGAAATGAATCCAAGAGATTAACAAAAAAGCCCCCTGTGGCCCCCCCCCCCCCCGTGTTTTTTTTTTTTTTTTTTTTTTTCTTACAAGAAAACCAACGTTCACTGTTATTTTAAATGGATTACAATACCAGTTCCTGAGTTCCTGCTTGAAACAGACAACAAGAGGAACTGTCTCAGCAAAAAGTAGTTCTTGGATAAGCTGTTCAGTGATTTTCGTTTTTGCCTTCAGGCATGAGAGATTGAAGAGTTTACCTTCTTGAAATTGGAAGCAGACTCCTGCCAGAAGAGTATTAGGGTCTTGTACAATAACATCAGCAAAGAGGAGACAGCAGAGGCAAAATGAATACACAAAGACCTTGGAGTTGTGTGACTGCTTAGAAAAGTTTCTAGAAACCTTTATTTGGATAGTTTTGATTTTGGAGTGGGAAAAAAGCTTTTGCAAAAGACCTTAAACTGAGATTCACAAGACTTGGACATGCTTCCAAGACTTGTCACAGATTTACTCTGTTAGTTTTGGTAATGGACTTCAGATGATTTACAAAAGAGCATCTAGGATCTTAAAATGTAACTTAAATAAAAATTAAGCACATACATCAAAAGAAGACATCCAAAATCCCTTCATATACCTGCTAGAATGCTGATGAATTCAGTGATCTTTGAGTCTGGGACAGATGTCAAGCTTATAACTCACACCCAAAAGGCATTGATCTTTTCATCAGAAAAGAAACAGAGTTAGCTGAATGAAGCTCAGTCATTGAACATGCCCAGAGATGTTATTGCTTGCCTCGGGCTGTTTGGGATTCACAGACTAGGCATATTTAATTCCCACAAAGACGGTGAAGCAAAACACCCCAAACTGAGAGAAAGCATGGATCATGGAGGACAGTAATGTCCTTTCTAGTAAGAAAGACTTCAGGCTAAATATTGTAAATGAACTCTGCAAATACAACAAAATAAGTATGATGAATCTAGGAAGAAAGGGATTCATTTAAAATTTCTTATTGAATGTGACAGTAGCAAAAAATATTTATATATATGTATGTCTGTTCTTCTTGTTCTTAATTTACTATGTGGATGTATCAGTTTTGTGAAAAAGACTGTGCCAAGGCAGAGGTGCCTACTGAACTGTGTCTGGGGTGGAACTCTGCAGGAAGGAGAGGATGGAGAAAAGCTCAGAATACAGAATGGAGCAGGCAGGCACAGACCCAATAAGCAGGGAGAGCTTGTAGGAAACAGCCTTGGGAGAAGCAAGTTGTTGTCTTTTGGTAAGAGCAGACCCATGAGCAAGCCCTCAAAGACAGAATGGTGTCACAGAACTTGTGCAACTTTACAAACACTGAAAGTTGTTGGTCTCATAGTAAGACAGACTCATTCTGGAAGGACACAATAGACAAAGTGTTGCATGCCTTTTTTTTTTTTTTTTTTTTTTTTTTTTCAGACTGTCTACTTAAATCTCACTAATAATTATCTATCAGAGAATCAGCAATTAAATATTTTGTATTAAATATTTTGTATTCTGACATGACCCATGTTTACATGTAGAGCATTCTGGTTTTCTTTGACATAGGGCCTTTGACATAGAGAAAACCTGGGACATTTTTACAACCCCGACCAGATTCTGTTGAAATTTCTTAATTTTCATTATAATTTGAAGGAGGTTTGATGTCAGAGGAGGGGGTGGGAGGATAGATAACAGAGAGTTCAAAGTCAGGTGTGTAAACTAATGCAACAATTTCTTAAATAAGGAAAGAATGAGAAGAGAGAGATTGGTAGCAATTTTGCCACAGAATGGATGCTCTTGTTTCCAAGGCACGGCAAACAGGAAACATTTCTTATTGCAGGATGAATACATTCAAAGGCAGATGAGTCAGACTTGGTTTGGGAGAGAAGTAGGATTCTGAAGACATAATTAACAAACTCAAAATGTGAGCTCTAAGAAATTTCCAAGAGGAGTACAGCAGATGAGAAGGTAAGGAATAAGACAGCTGGTAAATATAATCTGTAATTGAGTTTTCTTCCCTTCTTCCTTTGCAAACCATCATTTCATCCTGATTTGATAGATTAAAGATGCTTCTTTTAAATCATGTCTGATATCAAAGTGATTTTAGGGCATTTTGACAAACTTCTTTCCTTGTCAGATTGACAAATATGACAGACTGAAGTGGAATGCCTCTTTATGTACAGGGAGAGTCCCAAGAGTTGGGAAATATAATCTGCACACCACTTCAGGCACTGACAGCTACATTAGAGTAAACCATTTTCTTGCTATAAACTGCAAAATGTATTCTTTGGGCTGGAGAGAAAGAAAATTGTGGAGTTCAAACAAATAACACCATTGTTGTTACATGGGCTCCGTTCATGACTGATGAACTTTCCCTGGGACCAAACGCAGGACTGTGCATCAGTGTGACATTGGGTCTTCTTTAATAAGTATCTGATACTGCTTTTAGGTCCTGTACTAATCTCAGCACTGTGACCCTGTATTATGTAGATACATGGGGTCAGTCAGTGCTATGTCAGGCTCTGCACAGTGCATTCTCACCACTTAGATTCTAACTTACTTTGAAAATTACATCCAAAAATCTAAATTTTAAATTTATCTGTAGGATCCAGGTATTTCTGATGAGCTGGACAGTTTCAGACTTTAGATAATCAGGGAAACTCAAATTTTGTTTGCTTAGAATAAGAAATGGGTATTTTCCACTCTATGGCTTGTATCTGTTTATAGAGATGACAGTTTAGAACTAATTCATTTTAGCTATCATCATGTTAAGAGGAAATCTGCATATGGTCTGCCCTTGAGAGATAATCAGGAGATTCACTGAATTCAGTGGTATGTTAAAGAACTGTACAGATAAAATGGTTGCCAGTTTCCAGGAAACTTTTATTGAAAAACTGTCTTGTGGTATCTTTCCAGAGTCCTAGATTTCTGGTCTGTGAAGAGTAAGACTTTAGTATGTAAACCCAGAAAAAAAAGATTTTTTGGGAGGACTGCATATGACTAGATTGAATTTGCAGGCTGATGGTTTCCACAGTGACTTAAGATCTTCAGTATTACACTGGAGACCTTCAGTGCAGATGTTTGCATATGAAAACTGTTTTGTTCAATATCTACAGATAAATTTATACTTACAATTTGTTGTTTTAAATGTGATTAAAAAATAATACATAGTAAAAAAGTAACAGATCCTAATTCAGCAAGCTTTTACAAATAATAAGCAATCTAACCAACTAAAATTATTTAACTAAGATGGAAGGAGTGCTTACTGTGGAACAATATATCACCAATGATTGGAACAGGTGCACAAAGTGTCTTAATAAATCAGTAACCTGAAAAACACATCAATTACTTTGAAGGTTAATGGATTTTTTGTTGTTGTTTGTTCTCCAAAAATCATGAAGCTGTTTTCCTGAATACATCAAACCATTCAGAAAACAAACCAATACAACAACCTTGATAATAATAATAGTAATAATAATAATAATCAATTAGGAATAAACCACCACTACAGACAAAACAAACAAACAAAACAAACAAACAAACAAACAAACAAACTTGTGGTGATTAATAAAGCAGAAAAAGATATTCATGAAATAAAAATAAGCAGCATGTATTTGTGACTAGAAGGAAGAGGAACAGTTGTAGACTGTTGTAGTGAAACATTTTTTGGACTCTAGATAATATACCGAAAAGAAATAATTGGATTTACACCTCTCATCTCACTGCAAAATAATTCAGGTCAGGAACTTTCATCAGAGACATTCTTTGGGGAAACAGCACTTTATGGTGAAACTCTCAAGTGGTAATGATTTTGGAAAAACAGAATAAGAATCTTATAAAAATATATTATAGTGACTAAGCTACTACTTCATCTGCAGCATAAGAGACCCTGGAATTTTGACTTTAATCATGTAATCAGTGAAGTGGGGGTATATTCATAGTAAGATTTTGAGGAATTTTCATGTAAGTCCTAAAGAGTAAAAAACCTTTAACCTTTAACAAATGGAATACCTGATTTCCCTTCAACGTACTTACAATTTTGCTATACAAATCTGTGGAGGATGTATGGAAGAGAGAAGTGACACTATAGCACAAACTCTTTAAGGATTCAAAGTGTATGAATCAAAAATATATATTTTTTAGATGTTTCATAAAGTCCAACACTAGGGATATAGAAATTAAATTAATACATAGTCACAAAATCAAGTCAATACAGGTGACCTGTTCTGTTGTTTTGAGAAACATGTTACTTAAATGTTTATGGTCCTGATTTTGGGCATCCATTTTCATTACAAGAATAAATAATAAAATAATAAAGAATAATAATATGCAACACATTTTATATAAAAAAAAAGAGTGAAAAAGGAGAAAAAAGTCAGAAAATATTCAGATCTTTAAGATATTTTAATAAAAAGGGAACCTGATTTGCCTTGTCTTTCAGTATGCTCTTGGACTTCCAGAGAACTGAAGAACACTTAGTATTAAATAGATCACTCACTTAGACAATAGAAAATTTCACCCACTAAAATACATTTATTTTTAGTGAAAATTATGATTGTATATAGAGAAATTTCATAATGAAATCTAATTTTCTAAGTTTAAATTACCACTAAAAGCCATTTATTTTCTTTACTGCCTCAACAGGAAAAATTAGCTATGTAAATTTTTAACATCCACTATATAGATGTCTATTTTGACTAAATCATGTACAGCACGCATTCAAATTTGTTTTCACAGAATTTATTCTGCTTTTAAATATTATTGTTGTTAACTGCACTCAGATGCAAGTCTCTTAGACTCAATGAAATATTTCAGGTTTACAGAGGTAGAAGAAAACAAATCAGAATCACAGATTCAGCAACCTTAAGAAAGGGGGATGGGAGGAAGGACACACCCAACAATACATATTTCTTCTCAGTTTTTCATCCCATCACTTTCTGGATTCTTGCTATCTAGAAGGATTTTCTTTTCTCCTTGCTTTGAATATACCAGAAATGCATTCAACTTTTACAGAGTTCATAAATTATTTTGTCTAGGGAGTTTGATTCACTTAGTGAACTAAAATAAAATAAAATAAAATCTATTCTTATTCCATGTAGTCCAAACCAGAGCCTGTGAAATGTACCAATGAGCTCCTTGGGGCATCCTATAGATAGCAGCAACAATCATGCCATATATTTCCTGTGACAATTCTTGAAACACTCGGATAATTTAAAAATAGTTTGTAATTTGGAAATACATATTTAATACAAAGTGTTTTTCGAGCAAAAGAGCAGGGATGACATGCATCTGGAAGCCAAGACTAGAATCATAGAATCATAGACTCAAAATCATAGACTCAAAATCATAGAATCATAAATTATCCCAAGTTGGAAAGGACCCACAAGGATCATCTAGTCCCACTCCTGGCTCCACAGAGGTCTACCCAAAAATTCAGGCCCTATAACTGAGAGCATAGTTCAAACACTTCTTAAACTCCGACAAACTTGGTGCCTTGACTATGTCCCTGGGGAGCATGTTCCAGTGTGCAACTACCCTCTTGGTGAAGAACCTTGTCCTTATATCCAGACTGAACCTCCCCTGCTAAAATAGGCAACTTTACAGTAGGAGTGGTAGTGATATACGGTGCTTCAAAATAACAAGGTCAAATTTAGGGAAAAGCGATTGACCGATTAGACAAAGCCTGAATATGTGAATATTATTCATGCAGGGGCAATTACAGATAAAAGAAATAGAGGACTAGAACAAAAATCCTTTGGTTTCTTCCTATCTCATTGGAAGTCAACTCAATTCTGTCTTATAAATCCAGCATTTCATAATCAAAAAAAATAATAATAAAAAAATCAAAAACAAACAAACAAAAATAACTAGACTCAGCTGTAGTATAACGGCAATCTGATTAAGAGCTGTCATATTCAGAAAGACATTTTAAGTAATTGCTATGTTTAAAGTTGTCTTCCTTATCATAGTGTCATCATAGAATATTTTGGGTTGGAAGGGACATAAAAGATCTAATTCTAACCCTCCTGCCATGGGTAGGGACACCTCCCACTAGACCAGATTGCTCAAAGACCCATTCCAGCCTGGCCTTGAACACTTCCAGGGAAGGAGCATCAACAGCTTCTTTGGGCAACATCTTTGTGTGTCTTACCACCCTCAGAATAAATAATTTCTTCCTTATATCTTATCTAAACCTACCTACTTTTAGTTTAAAGACATTACTTCTTGTCCTATCACTACACTCCCTGACAGATTCCCTCCCCAGCTTTCCTGTAGCCCCACTTTAGGTACTGAAAGGTCACTATAAGGTCTCCCCAGAACCTTCTCTTCTCCAGGCTAAACAACCCCAAATTCCTCAGCCTGTGGAATAGGAGAGGTGTTCTGACCCCTTGATCATGCTTGTGGCCTTCCTCTGGATTCATTCTAATAGGTCCATGTCCTTCTTATACTGGGGGCCCCAGAGCTGAAGGCAGTACTCCAGCAGGTGGAATCAGACAGGTGGAATCACCTCCCCTGACCTGCTGGCCATGCCTCTTTTGATACATCCCAGGATACTGTTGACTTTGTGGGCAACAAGCACACGTTGCCGGCTCATGTTGACCTTCTCATCCACCAACACCCCCAGGTCCTTATCCTCAAAACTGCTCTCAGTACAGAAACCCTGGAGCCCACAGTCCAGTTCCAGAGACTGAGCAACACGCACAGAGAAATAACCTTCAGACTCTGTTGTTTTTGATCTTGTGTGAGCCCCAAATCTTTTCCCAGTTATCCTGTAGTTAGTATCATGTAATCTTACCTTCTTACTCTGAAGATAAACAAGCAATTGACAGTTCATTCCCTTCATTTTTCGTCAAGTTTACAATTTAAAATACTTCAAGCACTTTGACAGATGTAATTAGCCGTATGTAGGAGTTCTGGATCCAGCTCTCTACCACACTTGTCATCACTGAAGCAGAAGATGTACCTAGACTCAAGATAGAAGTGATGGAAAGTCCTGTCTGAGCCATCTCTAGCTAGTTTGAGTTTAAATAACAAAGACAATGCATCAAATGGACCTCTGTGATGTTGTACCAAAAAAAAAAAAAAAAAAAAAAAAAAAAAAAAAGCACTGTTGTGGCCACTCTTATGACCTTGGTGTCTCAGCTATAATTTGTATTTGAACAAACATGGAGGTCTAAATGTGTTCCTTCTTCATACACAAATTCAGACTTCTTGCTAGTGTCAACAGTATCTCTGTGAAGTCAATTCCACTCTTTGAAAGCCCTGATGTCACATACTCTATGTGCCAGTGACCAAAGGCAATAGATAATTGTAACACTTTGACTGTCCACCTCTACTACACAGTTTAATCCAGCTATTCCTGCACGGTCTGTCAGTGTCAGATGAGTGGCATTCTTCATATGAGAAGATACTTTGAGAGAAACTAAATTCAGGTATGCTACTGTATTTTAATGTCATTCACACTGTGTTAAAAAATATGAGTTTAAGTTCTAAACTGAAAATTCAATATTTTGTTCATCCCCTGATGATTTTTCTTTGATCCCCTGATTATATTTCTTTCTCTGATTAAAGAAACCAATGTTTCTGCTTTGTGGGAATATCAGATTGCAGTGATTTTCATTTGATGAGTTAACAGATTGAGATCTTTAAAACTCTAATTTTATGGGATTTTTATCAGTCTTTTAATCACTTTTTGTGATTCTTCTGTATTTTTTTTTTAACCAATTTTATACTATTTTAAAATAATATTGTCACCAAACTTGTAGGAAATATTCTAGTTTCTGTTTCAGAAACACACAGGAATAAAAAAACAATAATTTGTTTGTTCACTGTCCTCCTGATAACTAGAGTAAATGAATCTTCTTGCCATAACCTTTAATTCTAGGTAATTAAAAATTGTCTACCAGGACTCCTAAACTTTTTAAGGAATAATAGGCTGCTATTATAAAAATTCTATGCTATATCAATCTTCTGCATCTTTCTTTCCCTTATGGGTGTGCTTGTATAAATATTCAATGCAATATGTTAGAGAGAAAACAAAAAAGAGTATTTTTGGATCTTATTCAAAAAGATACTACATTGCAAAAATATACACTCAGCTCTGAACAAACTAGTAGATTGACAAACGGAATAAAGGGGGAGCTAAAATGACTGATATAGGACAACAAATGAGAGTGAGGAAATTAAACAAAATATTAGAAATAAGTCAATTTTAAGTAACTATCAGAAGTATTTTGTAATGAGTAGAGAAATTTAATAATAATATGAAAATGTAAATATAAAATTGAAGTTGAACATGTGAAAATGCTCTGTCTATCAAGGTGTCATGATGTAGAACATTTTGTAAAGGAAAAATTGTTTCTTGGGACATTTTAAACTTAGACTGCAAAAAACATTTGGATGGAAATACTATTGTCTGGGCCAGATGGTCATATTATTTCTGTAAATAAAAAATGTAATGAGTCTATAATACAACGATCTATTGAATAAGGAAAAACAATTTTTTTATTACAAGTTTTCTAAAGATAACTTTTTGGAGGCAAGGTCACAGAATGGAAAACATAACTCAACTCAGATTTTAAAGGAGCTTTAATAGGAAAATAATTCAATTTTCCAAGAAGTCTGAGCAGTTGTGAAATTAAAATATGCTTCTACCTCTTAGTCTGGAATAGAGATGCATTTTGGGAAATTTTCTTTTACTGTTATTTATGTTTGACAAGTTTCAGTGCAAAACATACAAGTTAATATTCTAGCACCTAAAGTGAACTAAATGTTGCTGCAATTTGACTATTCATATAAATTCTTGTAACAGCTGCTGACAAGCTTTGGCCTCAGCTGCTTAGCACTTTTACAGAGATTTCCCAGCCATAATCCAGAGTTTATTATGGGTCAGGGACCTCTGTTTCTGAGGCCAAGAGAAACTAGATTAGCTGGTTAGCCTCAGGACCAGAAAAATGTCATTAAAAATATGGATTCTGTCATCAACTGACATAGTGTCTGAACAAATTCCTCAGCATCTTGGAGTCTGTCAGATGGTTGTACTCAGTGATCAGTTCTACCTCAGAAGGCAACTGTTTGCTAGTATGTTGACAAGAGTCAGAAGAATGATTTGTTTGGGGGCAAACTTATTCAAAAATATTCACAAAATTATTGTATAGTCTTGACGTTGAACTTGTGTTATTAATACAAACCTTGAATAAGGCTCTTCAAAAAAAAATCAGTTAGCACCACTCCTTCAATGAGCAAATGTTATGGCTTGAATGCAAGCTCTTTGTGTTTCTGTTTGAATTGCTCTTTTGCTTTTCCATACACCACTTTAAACCCTTACAGAGTTCAGACTAATGGAACTTGGATTCTCACATGATCCCTATCTGTCTTCCTCTTGCGTCTTTAATTTGGTCTCTGCCTGTATCTTCCCCATTACCTAATTAAAGATTATTAATTCCCAGCCAATCCTTAACCAGACTAATCTAACCTATTTATCTAGATTCTTTTGCATTCCCTTCTGCTTTTTATTCTGTCTTCTCTGGTAGCCTAAATGTCTGGCAGAAGGGAAGATTTCTACAGGTGGAAGGTGCCTTTCAGTTGGGCTACTTCTTTGAAACATTTCATGTTATCAATATTGTCATTTCCAATTTACCAAACTTCAGTTTATGTAGCAGACTTTCAACAATATATGTATTTCTCTAATAAAATGGGACAGCTGGAGATGATAATAACTATTGTACCAGACAACATGAAATAAATATCTACCCAGCCAACTTTTCCATCTCTGGGAATGCCTCAGTGAGAGAGGCTGATTGAACAATAAAAAAGAACCACATGTATTTAAGATAAATCCTTCTTTTCACACACTGCCTACAAGGTTCTCTTACTTGGTGGTTTGGGACAGAGATTGCATCTGAACAATGTTTTACCACCACTGCCAGATCAATTCCCAATGGAACTGTCTGACCTTTTAAAACTCATTTATACTTTTGTTCCTAAAGCAAACTATGGCAATGGATTCCAGAGCTGAATGATGCACTGTGTGAGAAGCACTTACCTTTGTTTGCTTTAAACTCTCTACCTAATAATAAATTGGGTTGTCCTTAGTTCTTGCATTGTGTCAAATAGTGAATAATTGATCTTACTGCTATTCAGCATGTCACAATGATTAATGTCTTTCTCACAATCCTAGCATACTGAGGACTTATCAGTCTATTAATTGTCTCCTTTTATGAAAGCTGTTACATATTTCTGATAATCTTTCTTCCACTTCTCTGAACTTTCCTATTTCTTATTTCAGATATGCATACTGGAACATAACATATTATTCAAGATATAGATGTACCATAGATTTATACAGGCTACAGTTAAGTTCTGTGCTCAGTTGAGAGCTTAAGATCACCAACCATCACCAACATCAGTAATGATGCAAACTCTTCTGCTACTGTGATTTAATAGATGCAGAAGTGTACAGAAAAGACAATGAAATAAATACTGTTAAAGGCATGATATGTATAGACATAGTGTAGTATTTCTGTTTAAAGTAGACATTATATTTTTCTCCATATATCTCTTGACATAGAGAGATACCGCATCATGCTAAACATTATTCTTTTAAATTTCATGCTTACTTTAAGTTTGTTTAAGCAGACCAAGATGGAGAATTCAGTGAGATCAAAAAGAAACAAGGAAGAAAGGAAGAAAGGAAAGGAGGGAGGAAAGAAGAGAAGGGAGAAGGGAGGGCTGGAGGGAGGGAGCAATAGAACCGTGAACTTGTTCACCACGACTTTTCACAGATTCTATCAAAGTGGTATAGGGTGTCTTTTTCTGTGATTAGTATTTATAATAACTTAAATGTTGATGAGGACAAAGAACATCAGTGACTCTTTTTCTGTTGTAACATAATGAGCGGACAAAGGGAAGGATTTTGATTGGATTGATCTCCTGACCATTGCATAACTGCAAGTGTTGCATCAGAATTCAATACACATATAACAAAATAATGTCTGGCTTTATCATAATCTCCTTGGTTTGTTTGTTTGTTTGTTTCTTGTTTGTTTTGTTTTGGTTTTCACTTGCATATACAGTAAAAATTAGATGAATGAATCTGTAGGAGACATTTCATTTAAAAATATTTCATTAGAATATTATTTTAACTGGAGAACTCTTTGGCATCTAGGATAAATTTCCTGTCCATGGTTTGGTGCTGTTCATGGGAACCAAAATTACAGTGGATCTACAATTTGAGAACTATTCATTCCTCTTTTATTTAGTGAAGTGTTAGGGTCTGTTTAAGAATATGGTTCAATTTAACAAGGGATAATATTTGGTGGCATCCAAAGAGACAGCCAACAATAAGGAGGTATCCAAAGGACAACAGCAAACAGAAAAAAAAAAAAAAATCATAAAAAATCCCAAACCTAACAAATATTGTGTTGTCAACTTCTTATATCTGAAAAAATAATAAAAATAATAATAATTAATCATTGCTTAATATTTATTTGCCAATAGGCCAATAGTTTTAATGTTTATTTACAACAAATTACACACCAGTTTAAACCCTAACTCAAATACTGACCTGCAGTGCATGTTTCTGAAGTTTATGACCTACTTCATCACTGGTTTTACTGGTTTTCACACAGAACTTAACAGGCACAAGTTTTATTTTCCTATCTCTGAAATAGGGATTATTCTGTATATTTAGTAGGGATTTTATATTAAATGTGTTTTTACTTTTTTTTTTTTTTTTTTTTTTTTCCCTGAAAACATGAATGGTCAAAAATCTTTACTAGGTCACACAAGCCCTCAGGTTTTGACATACCATGCTTGTTCTTCATGTCCCTATTATGTATCAGGACTAATGCCCAAGAGGTAGCCTGCACAACAACAGGATGCTCATTTAAGACAGAAAGTGCAGCAGCCAAAATGGGCTGATCTCTCATTTGACCTCAGAGGTTTTTACCTTATGTACTCAATCAACTCCTTAGGTAAGCTTGCACAGCTAAAACTGAAGGAGTAGTGTTCTAGGCAGAACAACCTGATATTACAAGTGTAATGAATCTGACCCACTTAGCTAAATTGTTTGTACTCTAACTTAACACTTTGGCTCTACATTCACAGTGAAACAGACAGCTCTCTCACCATCAGACCTGCTCCTGTGATAAATCTCTTACCTACCAGCCGTTTTGGCAATACATCAGAACTCAGCACCTTTACTGTTTCCAGATAGCCACCATGGGTGTTCAGCATGTTTGAAATTCGGGCCCCCGGCGCGCCCCCGCCCTGTACTGAGATACTTATATATGAATATAAGTACATACTTATAGCCTTCTTCAGCTGTAATTTTGAAATAATTAAATTAATTGGGTTCATGCTTTAAACAGAACATAAATTAGAATTATATAAATAGCTTCTTGGATTATGAATCTTTGGTGGGACTGATATATATATATATATTTCTTATTAGTATGGAGCATAATGTCAGAGCTTAATTTATAATTTATGATTTATAATAAATAACAGATATATAATATAATGTATAATATAATATAATATAAATATAATAGATAACATATATAATTTATAATAAATAACAGATAATTAAAGTATGCTCATTCACAGCAAGGCTAAATTTGACCCTATATTTATGAACTGACAAGCCATCTAGGCAGCAACTGTGCCTCAGGTAGTGCTATTGTGTTCCAAATCATACTTACTGACAGTTAAAGAAAAACAAAACAAAACAAAACAAAACAAAACAACAACAACAAAAAAGTAAAAGTTGCTAACATAATTATTACAATGAAATGAAAAAAAAAAAAACAAAAATGTTCCCACAATAACAATGAAACAGCTAAATGGTCACAGACTCTTTTATTAAGAATATTTTCAAATACTATTTTTAAAGTACAGTGAACATAAATATCCATTTTGCTCTTGAGCAAACTACCAGATACTTGCAAAGGTGTTGTAATGAGATATTGCTTCAGTGTAATATTTCTTCAAAGCTGTAGACACTGTTTAGTTCCATATGTCCCTATATGGATCTCATTTCACGAGTGTTACATCTGGATGTTTTAACAGAAAAGATGGATTTTTAACAGAAGCTGAGGAGAAAAAAATGAGGTATCCAAATTCTTGCAATTGTCTTTAATTGTGCATTTTACTGAAAAGGCAATGAGGGCTATATATTCTTTAGGTATTTCAAACATCAATGATTTCCACAACGTGATTTTTATACTGAAAATCATTACGTTTGTCTTTACATATGAGAGTACTCCCACTGATTGTAGGGGGCCCCTGTGATACAAAGATTATTGCTCCAGTTCACAATGATATTTGGGATCAGTGTGGCTATCCATATCCTCAAAATATGCAAAAATAAAGGAATCAGTCCAGATAAAACTTTTCAGATAAAACTTGCTTTAGACTTACCTCTGAAGTTTTCTGTATGTAAAAATGGAAATGGAACTCTCCAGAAGGTCATTTACTCCTGCAATCTTTGCTGTCCTAGACAGACAGAAATAACCCAAACAACACAACAAAACAAAACAGAAACTTTTATTGTACAGGGAGTGGGTACTTTGATACTTTTGGAACAGACAATATTTGAGAGCAGGAATGAGGTCAAATCCTCCTTTCTTTAATTACTAGATCATCTTTGACATTCAAGCTGGAAGAATATCTGAAAAGTGCATAATGTTTAATCCAGAAGACTTCAGGGACTGTGGTGAGGGGCGCAGAATTACAGTGTGTATTTAAGAGACCACCAAAATTCAGAAAACAACCTGTGGCACAAACTGACTTGTATGTAGGCAGAACTCAGAGTCATACTTGCCCTCAAAAGCCCAAGGAGCCTCCTTGAGCTCCTGTGGAGCCATCCCAAAATCCAGGCAGTTTTGATGGAGGTTCATCTAAACTCTCTTGAGAGTTTTGAAGTGAAACTATGGGATTTCTTTCAACAATTGAAATTATGGGCAATGGAACATTAGGAAAATAGAGAGTGTGAGTAGGTAACTTTCTTACACAAAGTATGTATTTAGTATTTTCTTCTTTCTCCAAATATTTATTTAATTATATATTTTCTGCATGTGTAACGCTAACAATTTTCATTTATGTATATCATCCTGTATCTAATGTATAATTTTAAACAATGAAAGACAATTTCACTTGTGGCTCATAACCAGTGTTCTCAAAAGAAATACAACATGGACAAATCAGGTCATTTCTGATGCATTCCCATATGTGTCCCTCTCTATGCTGAATTCAATGCCCGTGTTGCATCTAAAGCACTTCTATTTACAACTATGCTGTTACTCATGCAGAAGCTGTAAAATTCAAGGTCGTGACTCATAACAGGGAAGATCAAATTTTCCTGCAGTTCCTTCACCAGTGTCTGCCAGTAAGTCCCATTAGTTATTTTAGTATTTCAGAAGCTCTCTCTCTTTCTGAGCACGAAGAAAAATACCTCAGCCCTTTACAGGCCTTTCTTCTTTCTGCTTCCTCTGAGATCTCTCAGACTTCACACAGCTGATGATATCTTTCTCAGACTAGCAGACACATATCTCTAAGTAAAACTGCCAGCAGCAAATGTCAACTATTTTCTTTTATCAATACTAAGATGGTCCCTAACAGCTTGGTTTAGTTTCTTGGTTCTTAGCTGTAGTTGAGAGCTGTAGGAGCTAATGATAATAACTTATGTTTGTCTAGTACCTTTCATCTAGCAGCATCTAGCAGGATCCAAAAGTGCTTTATCTGATTGACAAAATGTGTAGAGGGAGCTCTATGCCTACCACTGAAATTCAACCAGAGAGGAGAACACTGCAAGGGAAAGCATAGAAAAAATTCACATAGGCAGATCGTGCCTTCCTCTGCTGCGATAGCTGAGAAATAATACTGTAGAACTGTTCTATCACAGGCTCCCAAGAGGTGGTTCATACAGTAGTCTTGTCCCACTATAGCATCTCTTCCTCATCACTGAAGGAACAAAAGCCAGTTAAGGGCAGGAGGTGTGAGGTTGAGAAGCAGGGGAGAAAGCAAAAGGACTAATATGGAGTTGAGGCATATATCAAGGGAAACTTCCAGTAAAAGAACAGTGGGGATCTTGTTTCTATATAGAGAATCTGTAGGCTTGACACTGTAATACAACATCTAGTTCTGGGGTCTAAAATTCAACAGTACCCAAATATTAAAATACCATAAAGTATTCCAGTGAGGTTTACATAAATGGTCCAGACAATATATTTTAAATTATTACTATAGCATTTTTGATTTTGCCACAAAAGGAGAAGCAGATTAGTGACTATTAGGATTGTCAGACAACTAGGAGATGCTACAGAGGATTAGATGTATTAGATGCTCAAAATACCATTTAAAAGAATCTGGAAGCTATGACAAATGCAATAGTAGAAAGACAAAGAGTAAAAGCACAAAGTGCAAAGTCTTTTGGGTAGCTAAAAGAAAAATAACCCTTACCCTTCTTTGGGAATTTGTCTTTAGATACGTCAGGGGAGAGGAAAGACTCTCAGGTGGACAAAGTGAGTGTGAGTCATTAATGTCATATATCCTTGGAAAGAGCAAGTGATCTCCCATCTTACATCTGTTGGAGTAGTTCCAGCATTCATATGTTTGCACAAAACACTGCTGAGACCATACCTGTAAAGACTTACCAGTGTGTGCATAAGGATGAAATAGGCCTGAAACTGCACTGATGCTCCTCTAAGATTTTAAAGAGTGTGTAGGTGTCCATTAAAATAAAAAGTAAAAGAACTTATTTTACCTAGCTTGTTGAGGTGGGGTCTGAAAAAACTATGTACTTTCTTTTTTAAAAAAATAGGAACACCTACTGGAAAGAAAACTTTAAATAAACAGGAACAATTGGGTGGAAGTTGGTTATGAACAAATGCAGGTTCAAAACTAGAATATTTCTAAAAATATAGTAGTAAAACAAAAAAGTTTAAGATCAAGAAAATTCCTTTCTAAAAAGATTATCTCATGTAGCTGTTGACCATAACAGAGCTTGAATTCAGTAGTTCAGGATGTCACTCCCAATAGTCATTACCAATACTGCTACTATGGAAATGCAAGCTGAAGACCAGGAGACATGGAGACTAAACACACAAGGAAATCATCAAAGACTCACAAGTAGCCACATGACAATGGGTTCCAGTAATTCTCTGTGTCCCTGACCTTTCCAACAGCAAATGAAGTGTTCTTTGGGAAATGAAGCCCAGTTTTGTTGTCAGCCGGTCAAACCAACTAATTCATTAGATGTAAGAATACTTCTCAGAAGTAAACATGGTCACAAACACATACTAGTTTTATAAAACATAAGAACATACAACTTAAAGGTGGATGGAACTATAGCATGTCAGAACTAAAATTGTTTATATGTAAATGTCAGCTTTAACAACTCTCCAATTAAAAATAAATAAATAATCAAAGTACTAATTTTGGAACTGCCTGTATTTTCCTTCTGAGATTTTAGAATGGGAGGCTTTTAAAATTTCATTTATGAGATTTATTTTGTAGTATAACAGGTTAAGAATTTTAAAAACGGAATTTTAAAAATATATATTAATATGTTGTCAAAATGAATGATAATAATAATTTTATTGAATTAATTGATATTAGCTGTATTTTTCAGGACTTTTTTCACTCTGAATCAGGATTGGAAAAAAAAATGCTGATCCCTCAAAAACTCCCATACATTAAAAAATGTGACTCTTAACACCGAAAACCTCTAATGACATCATAAAGGTACAGCATTTTTAACCTGAATTAAGTTCCCTTATGTTGTTCACAGAATGACCAATCAGTGACTTCACTGATTTCATCTAAGTGAGTGGGATTAGAGATTAGACAATGGTAATCAGTGAGGTTTAGGGGATGCACAAAAAACCACTGATACCATAATAAATAATTTTGAAACTAGAACCTCAGACTTATTCTGACATAATTGCTATCCCTGGAGTTTTTTTTTTTTTTTTTTTTTCTATTTCTTTCTTATCTGTTTGAAAGTGAGTCATATGCAATATTTTCCTTAAAATAAAAATTTCCTTCAAGTTTTTTTTTTTTTTTTTTTGAGGGAAAAAAAATATGAGTTGGGAATACTTGTGTACAAGAACAGTTGCTCTTTATAAAAAGCACATCCTTCACTGAATAAGACAATCAATTGCTATAAAACAAAACATCTACCTACAATTTATTTTGTTATCAGGTTAAATGAAATAAAGTATTTATCCTGTTAGTGTTTTCACAATGCATAAACACACACAGGTCACTTGCAATTGTTCTTGGGACTTCAGAAACTTAAAATCAATTCATTTTTTCCCAGTCCATGGATTTTATTTGATCAATTGAAATCATTTTAGACATGGTAATGTTAGACGCAAGATAGATAACTCTTGTACTTTAACCAACAAGGAAAAAAAAAAAAAAAAAAAAAAAAAAAAAACTCTAAAAACCATTTTCCATCTCCATTTTGTGCTCTACAAAATGAAGGTGGATTGCTTTTTTTTGCTGGTTTTGCTAATTTGAAGACTTAATGTGATCCACGAGTTTTTTTGCTGGTATGAAATTCTTGTTTCCCTGAAATATATACTTCTGTTTATTGCTAAGACTGATCATAATAGCAAAGGAGTGTTGAGTTACAGGTTGAACAATTATTTTGTTCTCTCCTGTTTTTAACAAAACACCAGTCTGAGCAATCATATTTTGCCTACCTAATTTCACCCTATACTTACAATAATAATTTGAATCTGAACTTGCTCATTAAAGAGTACATCAGTAGAGTACGTCTTCATCTGCTCCTGTACTTGGGCAGAAGAATAAATGTTCTGTAAAGAATATAAAACCAGATGAATTTAAATGACAGGTGATTTACTCCCTCCATTTTTGGTTCAGCTAATGCATAAAGTAGTATAAATGCACACCTTAAAGTGTATAAGTGTACACCTTCATTGCTATCACCAGCATGATGTTCAGTAAATAGAGAAATACATGAAAATTAAAATATCTTTGTAGTGTATTCTGAAGGATTATATTCTAATAAAAGTGAAACACTGTTAGTTGCAATGGGGAAGTTTTCCCAAAGACATTGGACTTTGAGTCTGATCATAGCTGTGTGCAATACCTTACATTCTACCTTCTTTAATCATTCAGAGGTGTCGTTGCATCTATTGTGTTGTCTCTCCATGAGCAATTAAGTTGCCACAACCTACCTTAAAGCTATTGAGAAAGCTGCAAAAGAAATGGGGTGAAGCATAGTTAAAGAAAGCTACACTGACTGATTCCTTTTCTCCTTCCCTTTTAGCTTGGCTGTAATGTGACTTGAGTTAAACAGGAGAGGACAAACTACCTGATGGTCTTTCCTGCAGGGGAGACAGACATTGATCTATGAGAGTTCAGATCATACAATTTTTTTAGACTTTGAAACAATGCAGTCTTGTTTCTCTCATCTGGTTATGCACAATGCACTGACAATCTCTTTTCTTATAACAGAGCTAATGGCAACTGGAAATGACAACTTCAAAGTTAAGTTAGTGTAACATTGTGTCACTTTTTGTGAGAACAATGTTAATTAACACATCACTTTGCACCATGATGGAAAAATACTGCTATTAATTTCATTAAAATCTAGATTTGTGATGTTAGCTTAATATAGAAGGTGTGTCCTATTTGGTACTGATTATATGACAAAAGATTAAACAAGAAAGAGGAGTTTTCTGTATTTTTATTAAAATTTGTGGAAACTGACCCAGATTTTGACTGGAAGATTCATTAATATTCATTTGTATATAATTGCCTTAATTTTAGTGATAATGACTTCAGTTACCAACTGTGTGATTGATGGGACTTGTGTCTTCTCTCTGAAAGAGATGAGCTAAATAAAAAAAGTAGAAACTTGCCATTCATGCATGATATTTTTAGCTGCCTTTAATTACAAGCTAGCTAAATAAGCATGGAAACCTTGCTATGATTGATAGAATCTCTATGCCATAGTGATTGTTTTTATTGAAGTTAGAAGGTGCTTGAATCAACTGAGTTCTAAAATTAACTGGAAGCTGCATCCCAAAGAAGCCTCAATTCTTACTTAAATTAGCAACAAAGAAGAAACACATAAATACTTTATCCATTCTAAATAAATCCACTCACACACAAAATCATCTTCATAGTAATCCACAAAGATGCCACCTAGATGGAACCATTCTACGTATTTCAACAAATAAGGAACTAATTATCCTTCCCTGCAGAAAGAGTAGTGGTTTCAGAACAGACTCATTCTTCCCTGGGATGAAACATAAACTTCTAAACTTTAAAGCAAGGAAAATAAAGACAAGAAAGTCATACTCAAGATTTGTTTGACATTATGACACCCAGTCAATATCCCTGCTTTGGCATTGTCCCACATTGCAGACCAGTACTTGGACAGACAGACTAATTTGAACTGCATAAGACTCCACTTGTAGCTATTTCATGCTGTTATTAATGACATCTTCCCTAGGGCAAGTGCTTGAACCCTCAATGGAGGCAAGCCAGCCAAGCCTTCAATTGGCTACTTCAGTACCGTGGCCAAAATCTATCAGTCACCTTTAAGTGGAAAAAAAAAAAAAATTTTTTTTTTTTTTTTCTCTTCTACTTTCACCAGAAACTCTACATGTGCCTGAGGGAAGTGTTGAAATTAATGAATATCCTTTTCATTATATTATACATGGATGGGATGAATATATGAAGCTCTTATACAGAAGGTGACTTACAAAAGCACACTGACACCTACAGAGTGCTGTATTGTAGAAAGCTGAAATAATCTCTTATAGTAAATGATATGATTTGCAGAAATGATTTTCTTGGTGATCAGGATCATTTTTCATTATTCGTTCATCATTTAAAAACACCTCACACTGTTCATGAAGTCCTAACTAAATTTATGTTGAGAGTAGTGCTTAGAGAGGGGATTAGAACTTCAAAATGGTGATTTTTTAATCCAGGATGACCTACATTTTCCTTCAGTTACTTTAAGAAAAATATCCCAAAATAATGTTATTTAATACCTTTTTGAATATTATATTTCTCAGTGGTTCTACAAAGAATACTTTTCTGAGATTTCTTTGGTGGATGTTATGGCTGCTGCAATGTGTACTTCCAAAATCCCTCTGTGTATGCATTGCAGGGTGTAATTATCCCATACCAAATTTCTGTTTTATTTTATTTTTTATTTATTTTATTCCACCAATATGACATTACCCCAAGGGCTTTGAAGTTAGAAGCAACCATCTACAGACTGAAGTGAACCCTGGTCTAGAAGAATGGCACAACACTAGGGAACATTTCAACATGAGGGTTATATTTCTAACCAGTGAGAACCATATGCTGGAAACACTCTGGAAGAGTTGCACAATACTGAACTGAAGAAATTGCCTTGTTTGTCTTCTCTGAATGGATGGACCAAATACATTCTATACTATTGGCTAGAGATGATTATCATATATAGCACAGACAGTTCACAGATCACACAGGTGCTACAGGCAGTACTGTGCAGCTTCCTCTATGCCACTAGCATTATAGTGATTGCCATCTGTTAGCTGTTATTATTATTGTTATTATGTAGTGTGAAGTCTTCGTTTTCAGACTTTCATTTAAATAAAAACAAAACAAATGGTTTTAAGCTGTTCACAGGCTTTTAGTTGCTTTTAAAAGCCTGTTTATTCCTAAAACATTTATTTACTAGAATTGTATTTTATTAAAAAATGAAATCAAATACTACTTTACTAAGAATCTCAAAGACGAGCAATTAGCAATGAAGATTGTTTATAAGTTGATTTATTACAGTAAATACTGGCTTGATATTCAACTACAAGTTCAATAATGGCATTTTCATTTTTTTTTGTTACTTCATTTCCTATCGTTTGTAAAATTTGAGTTACATTCAATAGTGGTCACTGGAAGTATGCCAATTTATTTCAGCTGGAAATCTGTCCCTAAATATCTAATGTTGACTCACACATATGTCTTAGTCTTTTGAAAGACAGAGAATCAGCTGTCAAAGAAACTTCAAGCCATGTGTGTTGCAAAAATTTTGCACTTCTTGGCTAGAAGCCACCATTGTGACAATGTCAGTTTTTGAACAGGTACACAAAGGAAGGTTTCTGAGGATATCTGGACATCTTCTGAACAGTTTAAAATTCTCCTGAGCCTATCAGCTTCAGAACTTTCTGGCGTACTGCTGTTAACATTTGTTGTAATTGGGAAAAATAAGACAGAAAATGTGGTCCACCAAGAGTGAGTAAAGAAATTCCATAAATATGAGCCTGAAGATATTTCAAAGCTAGACTAGAATCTCCTCAATTAATTACCTTGCCTCTCTGTGTCATTTTTAACTGAGTTGTCCTAAGGGTTTTTCTTAGAATGAATCTTTTCTAATGGATTTAGATAGCTAAAGTGAACCCAGTTAAAATGAATTCCACCATAAATAATTATGAGAAAAAAATCAAAATATCACAGAAAGTCAGATTCACAGAATCACAGAACTGTAGGGGTTGGAAGGGACCTCGAAAGATCATCGGGTCCAACCCCCCTGCAGGATCCTCAAAGCAGGATCCTCAGAGCAGGCTGCCCAGGTAGGCATCCAGATGGGCCTTGAATATCTCCAGAGAAGGAGACTCTACAGCCTCTCTAGGCAGCCTGTTGCAGTACTCCGTCACCCTCACCGTGAAGTTCTTTTGCATGTCGGTGCGGAACTTCCTGTGTTCTATTTTGCGGCCGTTGCCCCTTGTCCTATCCCCACAAACCACTGAGAAGAGGTTAGCCACATCACTAACTGGCCTCATAAAATATAACTGGCCTCATCTGTTTTCTTCTTTTTGTTTTTCCCCAAAGTATTTTTACAAAGGTGACTGAAGCAGGGACTTATATGACATATATATATATGTATGTATATATATACCCCTACTTAATTATAACCCATGAACAATATAAATAGACATATCTGTATGAACAGTATTGCTGAATAAATATCCCATATTCCAAAGGTAGCTACAGTCAATATATGTGGGTTTGATTGTTTATCCCCCCTATTTTCTGAAAACTTTTACCTGTTGTTTAGCTCTTTCCAGAGTATAACAGCCATTGTTAGGGCAACAATAGTAAAAAAAAAAAAAAAAAAAAAAAAAAAAAGTATATTAAATTATTAATCTGCCTCATATTTTCACTAATACTCTCCCAGCTTTCAACTATGTTTCTGAGGATTTCCTAAGCTTCATATGGTTTGCTAATTTAGCATCTCCTGAGTGATTCATCTTCCAGGTACTTGTCCTGTCCCATCTTGAAACCAAATGAATTTGTTCATATATACTATCTGGCAATCATTTTCACAGCCCCATGGAAAGGATGAAGTGGAAAAATGTGTTGTCTTACATCCCAGCTTAAAGCAGGGTCAACTAAAGAAAATTTAGCTCTAGAATAATAAGTCCTATGTCCAATAGTACTATGATAGTTCAGAAATATGATGGAGGAATTTTTTTTTTTTTGTATCTTTTATTTTATTTTCATTATATATATATATATATATATATATTACCTGATATAAGAACATAGTGTACAAAGAAGAAAAATTGCTAAGTAAGTTATTGGGTTTCTTTAGTCAATATAGTGCTTGTAAAACGTGCTCTGCTGGCTGAAGACTGTTTTTATTCATGAAACAGATAAAACCCAAAACCTCCTGTCTCATCCTTGTCCTTGTATTTCTAGTGCTAAGGGAGAGACAAACCCCCATAGGCCTCAGATTTTATGTTCATCTTTATACATTACAATAGGCTAGCTAAGAAAACTATTTCATATCTTCTCACCCTCTGATCTTTGATCTTTTTCTCTGTAAAGTGTGATGCAAATGATTAAGATCTAAGAGAAAGAGAAGCAATTAGATAGAAACTGAGTGTCATTCAAAGTGAAGAGGGAATATATTAATATATTTTTCAAGCTAAGGAAAACATCCTTGATGCCTCCCAGAACTGAAGTATTATGTTTCTGGAGATCACTCCTTCTCAAGGCAAGCATGCCTGGGGTGCTTGGTTAATTATTCTGCTGGTTCAGAAAGCTTGAGGTGAGCATGGTACTTGTGTACTCATTCATCTCTAATTATTAGATTCAGAGGTGGCTTTTAACTAATTCTGCTTGTGTACAAATTCCATCAAACAGATTTGAGCCCTAACACTATATTAAAAACAAAACAAAACAAAACAAAATAGTCTCCCACAACACCATCACCAAAAGTCACAAGGAACATGTAAATAAACTGTAAAGCATATGCAAATCATCAGCCCAGGGAAGCAAGAAGACCAAAACAAGTAACAACACAAGATGAAGAAAAAGTTTTAACTGAGCACCAGGCTGGAATTCTACTAATATATTAATGAATATATAGGAAATTAACACAAGCCAAAAATCAGTACAGAAGAATATGGTGGGCTGCATGACGCTGCATCCTTACATATTGAGATAAAGCCCCAAAATCTAAAGAACTTATGCAGTGCAAAAAAACGGCTTGCTGTGGTGAGATGCTCTTTCTAGAAAAGAAGTGTTTTACACATTGCCATCATAAGAAAAGTAGTAAGCTCATCTAGTCTTTAATATTAGTATTTTTTTTTTCTTAGAATATTCAATAAAATCAAAAAATCTAATTGTTTCCCAGTTTGTTAAAACTGAATTATAAATTATAAAACTGACTCTAAACCAGAGGAGTCAAGTGTCAGTTAAAAAAAAAAAAAAAAAAAAAAAAAAAAGAAACATTTTCCTAGTGTAGATTGAATGTCAGACTATCACATTTCGGTGGTATGCACATTCCTTACAGCAGCCAGCCCCATGGAATATTCCTATGGGATATGATTGCATCCTGTCCTGCAATTTATTTGTAGTAATATAAGTCTTTCAGGAAAACAAAACAAAACAAAACAAACATTTCCAAGTTCAAATCCCCTTCTAAAAAGTGAAAGTTAAATGCTACTTACCAATAGGGCCAAAGGGTCTAGCCTCAGAATCCATATGAACACATCTGCTAGAACCTGCTATTTTATTTTATTTTATTTTATTTTATTTTATTTATTTTATTTTATTTTATTTTATTTTATTTTATTTTATTTTATTTTATTTTATTTTATTTTTATTTTATTTTATTTTATTTTATTTTATTTTTATTTTATTTTATTTTTATTTTATTTTATTCATGAATAGGGTGATTTCACCTGAAATATTTCAAGTAGCAGTTGGATATAATTGCCACTATAAAGATTTCAAAAGTAGAAATGTCAGTGTGTGCTAAATGGAAATACATATTTATATATAAATATTTATATATAAATATGTATATATGTATATATATATATGTATGCATACAGAAATTTGTGAGAAGAAAGAATTTTTAACAGATGTGCTTTAAATAACTTTATGGAAGGTTGATGTATATTGGTATAGTTACACTGATTTACATCTGGTAAAATCCTGTTATTCTGTTCTATTCTATTCAGTTATATTCTAATGGAGACATGGAAAAAGTGCAAATCAATATTTGCCATCTTCACAAGTATCTTATTCAGCAACAAGAAAAAATACCAACTGTAAAGATCAGATTTCTTATCATAGATTTTCAGAGTATGAAAATAACTATATAACTTAGTGTATTTCCTGGGTGAATCAAAAGCTAAATAACAATTTTATCATCTGTTTGTGTGAAGAAAAGCCCTTCTCCCCTGGAACATGACCTCAGCCCAAGCACCATTGTAGAATGCCCTTTGATGAGTGAGACTCCAAATGAGAAGTGCTGGAGGCTGTGTTGATGAGGATTGCACTTTGTAACTTATTTATGAGACTTTTTGTATGTGATAAAGGGCAAAGAATAATGAAAACTAATGTTGTTTTGGTTCATTCATTTATATATTTTTTTTATACAGACTCAGAAATTTCAAGCAAAGGATAATCCTTCTGTCTGAAGAAATGGAGCATTAAAAACAGTGCTGTTACAAACTGAAATAAATAAATAAATAAATAATAATAAAAAAAGACATTCTTTTTCTTCTCAGCCTTCAACCCTGACACAGAAACATGGTAAGTAATGATGAAAGCTGCAGATGAAGACACGGAAGGTGAAGAACATTCCCAACTGGTGGCCAGTTTCAAACAAGTCACATCATCTCAGTCTCTTTAAAAAAAAAAAAATAATAATAATAATAATGGGGACACTTACACCAATTCTATTTTCAAAGAACTTTGAGATTTTTAAAGGAACACAGGATCATTAGAGGTATATATTGCAATTGTTTCATTCCCTTCTAGTACTTCAGTTTTCCCCTTGTCTAGGGAATTATTTATTTATTTATTTTTAATATTACTGTAGTCTAAATTTGTTCACCATCATTTGAGTCTGTTTGCATATTCTTCTTGTAATTAAAAAGAGTTGGTTGAATAAAGATATTTTTAGCATCAAAATCTTATCAAAAATATATGGAAAACATATTTTTTTCAATACATATATGTTCGTATTCATCTATACATAATTTTACATATCAATAAATACAAATATATCTGTATATATATATATATATGAAGTGTATTTCCGTTGTTCACTGGAAATCAAATATTTGTTCTTAATGAATACAGAATATTTCTTTCCATTACATTTCTATTTGATTGATAAATCATAGTATATAAAGAACAATATCAAACTTTCTCTGGTTTACATGGACATATTAAAAAACAAACAAGCAAACAAACAAACAAACAAGAAACACCTTTAGTACTGCTTGTGCAAAGGATAACAAAATTTTATGTTTCTAAATACATTAATTGTCTAAAAGTTTGAAGGATTTGTTATCATCAGAATTTATACTCACTTTTTTTTTTTTTTTTTTTTTTTTTTGGTCTAAATCAAATTTCTAAAAAGCCCAAATCCCTCTCTGTTATGTAAAATTTCCTCTTTGGCTTAGGCTTAAGGATGTGGAAAGGATACAAAGAAAAAAAAAACAATATTGCAAATCCATGTGTAAGAAAAAACAAAACGAAAAAACAAAACAAAACAACAACAACAAAAAACACCAACAACAAAAAAAAACATAGCATCAAGCCTTCTAGCTTGAGGCCACTCTAAACTTCAAGAATTTCCAATAAACCCCACATGTCATTAATGTCATGGGACTGCCACCAGCTAAATGAGGACAGATTATATCTTACAAAGCTTGTTTGAGGTACAGGACATCTGGAGCTAAAGCAACACAATTTGGAGTGACTTTTTTTTTTTTTTTTTTTTTTTCTTCCCATTGCTGTCCCAAGAATATGACGTCCTGATGAATACATCTCTGTCCATCTTCATCTCACTCATGGACTTCACACTTGAAAGAGCTTCCTGTGAAAAACTACATAGAATATATTAAGGGATGTGATAGTGTTGTAGATAAAATATAACAGAAATATGGCACAGAAAAGCAAAATCTGCAGTATCTCTACTCTGTCATGAACAATGGCTGTAGATGAGCAAGTAACTCAAAGTGTAAATTAATACAGTGATATCTTCTGTAATAACCATGCTAAAAAGCATCAGTTCTGAAGTTCGTGCTCTCCTTTGCATAATGGCAAGAGCACCATTTCTTTTTTTAGTAGACATAATTTTACTTGTACATTGACCCCTATATATTTTTAAATAGTCATATAATTATTTTAAATGCTAAACAGCAGAATTAGATCCATTCCAGCCCTATTGCAAAGTATGGTAAAAGTCTGCATATCTACCTGCAGGACTGAAATCTTTGTGCCTATATTTATTTCATTTACTGAGCAAGCTGGTACAATGTCCAAGGATGTTATCTCTGAAAGGTGAGGAAATGGTGATTGATCCTTCAATATTTTGTATTATGTGAATATTATAGAAAGGTGTTATCTGCTTTACAGTACCCAAATGAATGTGAAACTTTTTACAGTATCAAAACAGAGGCATTTAAAAGCTTAGGATTTAATAATAGATACAGTGGAAAAGTCAGTGTTGGGAAAAAAAAGGGGGAAAAATGAAATAAAAGAATTTTAATAAGCACATATTTCAATTACTCAGTAGAAGCATTTGAATTGTTTGGTGGTTCATACAGGATACACCAATCTGACTACACTCAAATAAGAAAAGAAACCTATCCATTGAACTAATAGAAGCTCTGATTTTGAACTACCCATTGTCCTTGCTGCTATAATTGTGGTTTCCTTCTCCTTCTTTCTTCAGCTCCTTTTCTTATTTGTCTCCCTGTGATTTCCACCTACTTAGCAAGGTCATGACATGTGGCTTACAGCAGGACTGGAAATTAAAGACTCACACTTTGAAGAATCAGACTGAATAAGATACCCAGACAGGGTAAAAGACCCTTTCATCCTACAGCTTCTTCTAGGACTATTCTTTAAATTTGCTCTCAGCAGCTTTTATGGTATGCAGATAAAGCTAGCTCCTTGCCATGACTGTCCCATTAGAATTCTCAGAAAGATGTCTAATCTTGTGCAAGGAAATACAAAACTTTCACAGCTGGCATATGCCCTATTCAGGGGAAAAATGCAAGAAAGCATTTGAAATGTAAAAGCTGAGGAAGGGAATGGCAAACAAGTCTTAAAACCAAATGACAACTTTGCCTATTACAGTGAAAATACTCCTCATGTTTAAGAGCAGTTGAGCACTCAGGCAATCTAGGGCTACTAAGATTGTGAAGGGTCTAAAGAGGGCTACGAAGATGGTGACGGGTCTGGAGGGAAATAATTATGAAGAACAGATTAAGTCACTTGGTTTGTTCAGCCTGGAGAAGAGAACACTGAAAGAGACCTCATCATGGTCTACAGCTTCCTCAGGAGGACGAGCGGAGGGGAAGGCATGGATCTCTGCTCTCTGGGGACTGTGACTGGACCCGAGGGAATCCATGGAGCTATGACAGGGGAGGGTGGGGATGAATATCAGGAAAAGGTTCTTCACTGAGAGGGCTGTCAGGCACTGGAACAGGCTCCCAAGGGAAATGGTCACAGCACTGAGCCTTCTGGAGTTCAAGAAGCATTTGGACAATGTTCTCAGACACAGGGTCTGAAGTTTTGGTTGGATCTCTGTGGACTTCACAGGAGTTGGACTTGATGATCCTTATGGGTCCCTTCCAGCTCTGGACATTCTATGATTCTATGAATTTCAGCACTCAGGACATGAGAAGCACTTAGGAATATGGTCACCAACCACTGCTCTACAGTGTCTATTGAAGCTGTAGAGCTTCAAGCTCTACAAGATCCACCATCTCAAGTCTCCTAACATTCTCATCCATCCTATCATACGCTGACTGTATTCAAATAAAAACGAGCAACAAAGATACCATCAGATACCAGGAACAAGAAATGCTGTATGAAGAGAACTGGAGAAGACAAAGACAAGGTGGGTTGGTGTGGAGTGGGGATGTAAATCAGATATGTTAGCAGTCAGGGAGTGAACATGCATGTGATTTATTTTTTTCATCTTATTCTCCTCTTCACCCCCCAAAAAACAAAACAAAACAAAACAAAACAAACAAACAAAAAAACCAGCAACAACAAAAAACCTATTTGAAACAGACCCGTCTTTTGAAAATTAATGTTTAAACTTCTCTGTGCAGTTGGGCAAGAAAAAATAAGTACTTGTCCCTCTTTCTAAGTTAAAGTATGTTGGATTTGTTGGATTTAAGGGTAAAAAATTGGTCTTTATAAAGCAGGTTGAAGAATAATAATCAGTAAAGAGAATATTTTGGTACTGTGCAATGATAAAATTTTGCCAAGCAAGAGAAATTTCAGGCAAGAGAAATTTTCAAGCAAGAGAAATTTTCGCCACATTTCAGGCGTTGCTCTAGAGTTCAACTAAAGAGCTTCTGCAGTCCCCTACTCTAGATAGGTAACTTACCTGGATTTTAGTATGTGCACTCTTCTTATCATTATTCACTTCACAAATAACATTTTATTGTTTTCTAGATAACCTTAGAGTTATGAGTTATTTAGATAGTTAACTTTTTGTATAGTAATTCAATGCAGACTGCTTATCACCTTAATACAAGAGACCCCTCAGCTGAAAATTAATTTGAAGGAGATTGTTAGTCCCTTTTTACCTGTTCACCTGCTTGTAATTGATAAAGCAAATAAACAGCTCTTTAAGTACCTTTGTCTACTACTTTGTTCTCTTGAAATATTTTATGCTCCTAAGCACAGTATCATATATCTATGATTATACATCATTTTAATCTAATGCATTCTTCCCACTGTGAACTTTGGTTGTTCTTCCCAATTTAATGCACAGTTTGTTTTGCATGTAGAAAAGAGTATAAGCTAAGCTGCATCCTGTCTGACTCACAGTTATAAAATACCAGCCTTTATGGAATCACAGAACATGATTTAAAAATCCATTGACTGTCTCCTATTTTAAATGATCAAAACCTAATCTACTTCAGCACAGACTCTGGCACATTGACTAACTAGGGAGAAATGACTCCACAAACACTGACCCATGAAAGGACTGGAGTATTCCTTTCTCTCATACTGGTCAGTGCGAACAAAGATGTGTCCTGGCCAAGAGAATAGCAAACATAAATGTACTAAGCGTGACTTTTGGGTCCTGAAGGCAGTGCACTGTGCTGGGTCTGGCTGGGATGTTAACTTTCCCTGCAGCAGCCCATACAGTGTTTTGCTCTGCACTTGTGGCTAGAACAGCATCGGTATCACCCCAGTGTTGTGTCTATTGCCTAGCAGTGCTGGCATAGCACCAGGACTCCTTCCAACCCCTCTAGAGACAGGAGGATTTGGGGGTGGGCAAGAAGTGGGGAGGGGACATCACCAGGGCAACTGACCTAAACCATATGACATCACACTCAGCATTAAAAGGTGGGAAAGGGAAAGATGGGGGTAATTCTGTAATTCTGTGATCCTTTTCCTTCTAATTAAAATATCCTTATCTCAACCCATGAGCTTTTTCTTTTCTTTTCAGAATACTTTCCTCTTCCTCTCTTATTCTGAGGAGGGGGAGTGAGAGAGCGGTCTTGGTGGAGTTCAGCTGCCCAGGAGGGTAAAACAACCACAAGCAAAGAATTTGGTAGTGAATAATCTTGGTTAATAGTATGAAAAGAAATTTTAAAGAAAAATTGTGTGGCTACATGTGCAGGCCATTTCATCGTAGGTGAGTGCTAAGCAAATACAGAACCATTGAAAGTACTTTTGAACTAATTACTTGTCTGAAAATTTGTATCAGAAAACATTCCTGTCATTCCTGTTATATTTTAAAACAGTTGCTCACTTAATTGGTGTGGCTTAAATCAAACTTTTTATTATTATTATTATTATTATTATTTTCTGGAAGTCATACATAATATATGCTAACAATCTAGAAAATAATATTAGGATTGCAATTATCTGGATAAATTAAAAAAAATATTTACTTAACAAATTCAGAAGCAGGAAAACAAAAAGTTTGTAATAACAATTTTCTGATAATAGCAATTAAAATTTAAACTTCTAAAAGATATTCTTGTAGATGAGTAGGTCCTGTCCGGAGGTTTTAGCAAAGTGAACAGAATGTAAGAAATTAGAGTTTAAGATGAAAAATTTCTGGATGTAACAGCCGACAAATGTTACAGATAGTACCATAAGTGAAGGATGGATTTCACAGAAAGTTAAGGGGGAAATATGTGAGAAATGGCTGAACTTCACTGATAATTGAAGGTAAGCATTTGAAGAGTAGTCTTGCAAGGCCAACAGTGCTGACATAAGCAATCATAGACCATATAAGAACACATAAAACCAAGGTAACCTAGGTAATACCAAAAAATACCAGATTTGGATATTGATGTAGCCAAACTGTTTCACACACAAACACACAAAGTTAGGGGCATGTTGTTTATCTGGGAGAGGGGAAAAAAGGTGGACAAAAATGAGTGATGAAGGTGGACCAGAAGCAGCATGGGAAAATAGAGAGGAGGCATATAAGCAAATGGTTGATCAGCATGTTTGCCTTATCAGTCCCTGCACCTGGTCACAGCAATCTGTTCTACCTTCTTATTGAACTCTGCTCCTAGCTATTTTCTGTGTGTAAATGTATGTATGTACCTGCATGTTCTGCAAGCACACTTCAAGTTGTAACAGGCAGATAATAAAAGAAAATTTGATTCTGGAAAAAAAACAAGGTGAGAGCTAAAAACTGGATGATGATCTACCTTACTTTTGTCTACATTTAGGAATGGGGAAAAGCAGCAGATTCATATCTATCAGACTAGAATAAGATTAATTGCATGGGTCTTAAAATCCAGTGAAATTGACTTAACAAACTTTCAAATACGAAAAATTTTCTTAATGTTTTAGCTAATTATTTGCCCAAGTCTGATAGGTAAATGTTTGTATAATATTCACTTAATGTGCTAAATTGCTCAGATGAAAAGAAAAAGATCTTGAGCCACATGTAAGGAGACTGATATATATATAAATATATCTCCATGTCACTGAAAAGAAATATTGCTGAAAAACTTATATTAAATAAACAAAAGACCTAAAAGGAAAAAAAAATGAGCTTTGGAAAAAAAGGCAACTACCCAGCCCAGCCTGGTCCAGAAAGGAAAGTTCCCACTGATCACAGAAAAAGAAATTAAAAGCATATTTTCTTTTGTTTGTTTGTTTGTTTTCAGGATTTTTGATTTGCCTTCAAGAGGCAAATCCTAATGGCGCAGGAGCGGTCTGTTCCCATGT